>NW_020454738.1:598920-698875 GCF_003342845.1 Nothoprocta perdicaria
CTTCGGCATTCTATGATATGATTCAAGCACTGAGTTCTATTTAACTGTCACTTCTCACGTTGGCTCTGTTCTAGACCACTCCATCTGCCTTGCAAGACAGTCACTGTCTTACGGTCTTGGCATCAGGGATGCTCCTCAGCCCTTTCTTGCTTGGCAGGAGAACATGGACAGTAAGACTGAGTTGGAGGAAGCCCAGTTCTGCTAACCTCTGCTAACCTTTACTTACACAGGTCATGCTTTTTGTTGAGTTGTCAGAGAAGGGTCAGTAGAGCAGTTTTGTTTAGTAACTATGTCTTTGGTGAATAAGGGAGGATTTGACTAYGTGTATGGACTGCTTAAGGAGATCAGCTCAGCCACTGCTGAGAACTTTCAGACCTTTCCGGCTCCTTGGAACTAAAGGCTGCTTGCCTCACTGAGCTCAATTCATTAATATATAATAGCAAATGCATGTTACTCTTTGTTGGTGGCTTTCCAGCTTTTAAATGTGTTGTTTTCTTTTTCTTCCTTGACCTGCCATGCAAAAACAAAACAAAACAAAACAAAACAAAAACAAAACAAAACAACAACAAAAAACAACCGCAACAATATTTGATAACTTTCAGACTATCCTTGAAGATTTTTTCCTTCCTAAAATGGAATGAAGTACATTACTCCTAATATGTAAATTCCTTTGCATTGACTGTCTGGCTTTTCTGAAACCCACAGATTCAACTTTATCCAGTTGGTTTGGTCAGGCTTTTCACAGGAGGTGACACAGCTGGAGATTTCCCGTAGTATAATCACAGTGCTTGGGATGGCGTAGTCTATTTTACTCTCGATGTCTGCAAAGACATGTCTTGCACCACACAGGAGGAAACTAAGGACTGAGGGACCTGGTCCACTATTTTTTTCCTTTCTTAAGTACTGTTCAGGTTCTATTTTTTTTAGTTCTTCCTTGCATCTGAAACCAAGCTATCTATAACAATTCAAATATCCTTCTTTAGACAATCAGTCATTCTTTAAATGATTGCTGTGTGGGAGAAATCTAATCTATTCTTTTTGATGAATGCTATTCATATTTACCATCTTTTATGCTTAAGTACCATCTTTTGTTACAGAATCACAGAATATTCAAGGTTGGAAGGGACCTCTAGAGATCATCTAGTTCAACTTTCCTGCTCCAGCAGGGACACCTAGAGCATGTGGCACAGGGCAGCATCCAGGCGGGTTTTGAAGACCTCCAGAGAAGGAGACTCCACAACCTCCCTGGGCAGCCTGTTCCACTGATCTGTCACCCTAACAGTAAAGAAGTTCTTCCTCACCTGGAGATGGAACCTCCTGTGTTTCAGCTTGCACCCATTACCCCTTGTCCTATCACTGGCCACTACTGTGGCCAGTTTGTTAAGCTGCCCTGTTTGAGTTTTATTTGTGGCTTTATCTTTCCCCAAACACTTTTGTTAACTACTTCTCTTCCATGTCTATTCCAGGGTAGCTGCAAATACCTCCAAGTAAAAATTGTAAAAAATAAAATAAAATAAAATAAAATAAAATAAAATAAAATAAAATAAAATAAAATAAAATAAAATAAAATAAAAANTAAAATAAAATAAAATAAAATAAAATAAAATAAAATAAAATAAAATAAAATAAAATAAAATAAAATAAAATAAAATAAAATAAAATAAAATAAAAATATTGCTTTTATCTGACCTAGGACAGAGGGGCTGTGTAATGCTGGGTGTGCATGGGGGCTTGTCCAGACTGCACCAGAAAGAGTTGTGAGTACCCTAACAGGAGCCACATCTTCAGTCCAGAGTCCAGCCAGCTTGTGAATGCAGTTTAGGGAGGATAATACTCTTCTTATGATAAACATATACTTCTATCTTGAGAGCAGCTTACTTACGACATCCAAAACTCAATTTGGTAAAATCTGCATTTGCTATTCCCACATCATGRTGTCCCTTGGCCTGAGAGACAATTCACCTTCCTTCCTTAAATAGCTTTATCTTCCCCTTATGGCTCTAGGCCTTGTTAATAAATCCTGCTTTCCAGACTGCATARGAATGGTGTGCCTCCTGTGACAATTTTTGAAATGCCACAATGCCACAGTRTCATAAAAACAGGATGGCTTTTGAGTAAAAAGGCCTGTTTTCACAGAGCACTGGTACTATCGTAATTAAAGTCATCAGAGAGATATGTAAATTTTATTTTGAATCATTTAGTTTGAAAAAATGAACAGCACACAGCTCTTAAATATTTTGGAAGCAGAAATTGGGAGCAAGGTGGRCATAGAAATGTAAAACAAAACAATACTTTTTTTGGTTTGTTTTTGGTTCTCATCTGTATGCCAATCTTCTATGCTTATAACACTCCTACTTCCTGAATTTCTTCCTAATATAAACAAACTCCTAGGAAGTTACTAGCACTTGTGKCAACGTTAACACTTAGTTTCTTGACATTCTCGCAGAGCACCTATTTTGATTCCATTCAGTGAGGTGTCTGGCCCCTCTAAGAAATGCCTTTTAAGCAGAAGAAATGCAATATTGCCTCTCTTTTGATGTGCAGCCACGTATAAAAGAAATCATCCAGTTTATTAACAGTTATGCCTGAGTACTTTTTCAGTCATGAAAAATCATGCTGGTATTGAAATATGAATATATTTGCATGATGAATATGATGGTATATCTTTATCTAGCATACAAGAAGATCAGGTATTTGATGGTAACATGTTGATACACTTTGCCTGAGATAGATACTTTTGTTAGTGGTAAGTCATCCCACTGAGAAAGAGCTGCAAATATTAAAGTCATCAAGAAATGTTGTTATGCCCAGGATTAAGGATTATGGTGTCAGGCCTTCGGGAATGAAACCTGGAGAAAAGATTGGAATGTATTTAATAAAGAAGACGAGTTACCAGAAATAGGTTTTATTTTAGAGCAGTCTGGGAAAGACACCGTCTCACAGTGTTTTAGCATTTTTGCTGTGTATTGCTTTGTATTACAGTTTAATAGATTACATTATTTCTCTTTCCTTTAGGAAATGACTTGCTGAATTTCATTTGATAAGGTATGCTAAAAGCTATGTCTGATGAGTGACAGATCTCCTGTTCACAAAAGGCCTCTATGTTTTAAAAGTCATAAAAGTCAAGTGCTGCTGTCTTCAAGTTTGGAAGATTGATTACTCTCACTGTAATTCTTTACACATCAAGATGAGTCACCTGCTTCCCTTAAATACAAGATTTAAGTACTGTACCTTCCTGCTGTCACTTTGATGTTTTCATTCTTGCTAGGTATTTAGATAGGGCTTTAARATTTCTTACCATGTCACCCAGTCCAAGTTCTCAGATACCTGATTTTCTGCTTTGAAAGAGCCTGCAGAGGTAATGCAAATGAGATATCAAAACAAATTCTCTGCAGTGACTAAAACATTTCTTTACATCCAAATCTGTTTAACTGCATTTTTTTTATCTTGGTCTTTGTTTTCCCAGAAAATAGGATATTTCTCAGAATATTAGACAGCATTAAACTCAGATGTAAATTTTATACAGTTCTGAAGGAAGAGAAATAGAACTGATTTAACATCCAAACATTTATGCCTAGGGTAACAAATGACGTATTACAGAGAGCATAGGAATGTTTTCTACATTATTTTATATATGAAAAATCACAACATAAGTGTTATCCAATAAGATATTATTTGGATGAATCTTGCAGAAAACAAATCACTTGTGACATCACATTGCTACTGCATTTTTCAGAGAATATTTTAGGTTTTTTTTGTTTTCCTGCTGATTTCTRTAGTGGCCATTTCTTAGTTTGTTACTTGGGATAACAGTTAATGTCAATTCTATAATTCTTCAAAATGTTCTCCATGTTCTTCAAAAGTAAGAACATGGTGCTCCACATCCTGTAATTAGTTTTGCTAAGTTTTTGTATCAAAAATATAGATTTCACACGGTAAAGCAGGTCCTGCTAACCATATGGTTTGAATCCAACCTGAAATACAGAGATCACTCTCTTTTTTATTTCTTATGGCTTCCTGTTTTCTCTCACAGAGAAGTCTAATAAGAATTTCCATCTTGAGCATAAAGTGATCACAAAGTGGCAGTCTTGAAGGAAAAAAATACATTTCAGGTTGACTGTGATTAAACAACTTCTTTCAGATTAAGTTAAACTGAGTTTTAAGGATAAGAGATTTTCAGACTGTCTTCCTAACAAATTGAAGTTTGAAGGTTATATGCTGTGTCCAGATATGTGCATGTGCTCATGTGTCTAGCAGTGCTCTTTGGCTTCAGGACACAGGCTGCCCAGGGAGGCTGTGGAGTCTCCTGCTCAGGAGATCTTCCAAACCCGCCTGGATGCCGCCCTGTGCCCTGTGCTCTGGGTGTCCCTGCTGGAGCAGGAGGTTGGACTAGATGATCTCTAGRGGTCCCTTCCAACSTCAACCATTCTGTGTTTCTGTGATTCTGTGGCACCCTTCTACACAGATTTTTTCTTCAGAGAACTGACTTAAAAGAAGTCCTATACCTGCTTCTGCTCAGAGACACTTTGGATCTCCCCTCATTTCACGTAATAGCAGGTAGGAGCCATTTTTGGAAAGGGAGTATCCTTACACTTCTAGAAAGAAACTGGGACAGATTACTTATCAGGCTCCATTGAAAAAGATGCCTCCTATTATACAGAAAAATGGCCAGAAATCCAGCCAGCCACCCACAGAGGTAACCTCACAAAGCACCATTCTCAYAGAGAACGGGCAAGTAATCAAGGTAATAAGGCTGTGCCTTGCTGTTCCAGCCTGAGAACAGTAAAAATGAGACAGAAATACTTGTGAAATAGTCCCTCTGCGAAAAGCAAATGAGTTAGTGAGTTACTATAATTACACTCTACCTCTAAAGCATAATAATGAACAGATAATTAGAAGAAAATATCAAGAGCGGGCAAAAAAAAAAAAAAGTTTGTTAACACAGGAGTGAGCCAACCTCACAATTTATTTTAAAGAAAAAAAGTCTAGAAACCCTTTTTTTTGTATCTTAGTTGGGAAGGAGTAGGAATGAAGATGGAAAGTAGCAAAGTAATAGCATCCTCTGCTCTGCACTCACATAGAAAAGACATATCTTTTCCTCTGATTTATTAAATTTATTTAATAAATTATTAAATTTAATAATTTAAATATAAATAATTCAAAATATTTTTTTAAATAAGAATCTTGAAAGTTGCTGACTGTCCTGTATATAAGTAGCATGTATGTCACTTTGAGATTCCCAATATTCAAGCAAAATCAGAACAAATCTAAGTCTGTGCCTTTGAATAAAAATAGCCAGGATTAGGAATCTTGCCTATAAGCCTTAGCATAGTCTAATAAGGTTCCCTCTTCCCCAGTCTCCTGTGTCTAAAGTGTAAGAACATTCCACCCTTAGATGCTGGCAATTTCCATTTGTTCGAGTAAGAATAGCCCACGTTTATCTTTGGAAAATATCTTATCTTTGGAAAATATCTTAAAATATGGGCAAAATGTGCAAAGCCCTTCAATTTGGTAAACATTTCACTGAGCTGTTTTCTCAAAATATTGAACCAAACTCTCTCAAAAATAATCTAGACCTTTTATAAGAGCTTTTGCCAAGAGTGAATGGAGAGACTTTATTTATATGAGCATATCCTGCAGCTATCCTGAGTAGGAAAGCACTTCCCATTATTCCCAGATTTACTTAGATGGGAACTCCAGACAGCAAATTGACAATTAATTTTAGTGTATGAGTTTATGAAAGATGAAACAGTCTCTGTGTACTGGAAGAATGCAAAAGACCACTTGCCATGTCTAACTATTCCTACAATCACAGTCATTTTAACTGTTAACAAACACAGCCAGCTTGTGCTGAGCTGAAGSAGTATCATCTATCAGACCAGCTATGAAGCATATGTTTATACCACAGTAAAGATCTGATGATAGTTTCTCCTTCATCTTAAATAAAATGGGGAGAGGAAGGAATAATTTGGCCTGTCAATGCTATGACAYCAGTACCCAACTGCTGCTTCACAGGTGGCAGACCTTGGTTTGGGGAATCTTCTCTGGGGTACCCCAGTTTCCATCTACTCCCCTAGAAAAAAACAACAAAAAAACATATATCCTTCTCAGCATCCTCATCATTCCCCAGGACGTGGACCTGTTGCTAGGTCTCCATTTCAAGAAGTGAGGAAGAATTTCTTTACAGGGAGGATGACAGAGCCCTGGAAAAGGCTGCCTAGAGAGTCTCCTTTGGACTCATTTTGGACTCTCCTTCTCAGGAGATCTTCAAGATCTGTCTGGATGCCGCCCTGTGCCACGTGCTGGTGTCCCTGCTGGAGCAGGGGGTTTGGACTAGATGATCTCTAGAAGTCCCTTCCAACCTTAACCATTCTGTGATTCTGTGTGATTSTATGAAGTGAAGGAGTCCTAAAACAGTGCTGGACTAGTACAATGTTCCCAAATCATCACTGGGTTCATGCTCTCTAAATAAAGACTAGACTGCATCCTGAAATAATGTTGTTGGTTTTATATATATATATATATATATATGTATATATGCACACACTCACACACACACATATATATATATATAAAACATATATATTTATCTCTTTATTTATCTCTTAGGTTTCAAGCTTTTTTTTAAGGCTGTCTCTAGAATACAAGGCACTGAAGTGCCTATTAGTATAGAGAGAATAATTTGAAGGGAAGAGAGACCTCTACGGCCCCGGTCCATGAGATCCTAAGCATATTCCAGTGTTTAGACTCACTTGGGCTCTCTGTCCCTCAGTTTGATGACTGTGTAATAGATGCTGACATGGCTCTTCCCTCCAAGAGCTGGSTTTCTGTCACTGTGCTTGGGGAGCTTGGGACTAGGTGGCCACCTCTCAGAGATCAACAGCAGCTCTCCTAGCCCACTGACCGTCATGATTGTGCAGCAGCCTCCAGTGCTCCCAGTAGAGCCATCAGCAACCCCTTGCTGGTGTTTCCTCTCTCTCACAGGACAAAGAAATAGCACCCCGATCAGCCTTTTTCATCATATGGACCACACAGGCCAGTCACCCCCTCCAGGGTCACTGCTTTTACAACTGATTGCATTGTGCTGCCAGTAATATGGTTCATGCTCACTCCAGTAGGCAACTTCTAGAGCTTTTTGAAGATGTTTTATGTTTTAGTTGTGATGCTTTTTAATAGGCATATTGGAACAATCTAACCTCTAAGAGAATTTTGCTGACCTGCATTAAGTTCCCATAGAATTAATTCTACTGTATTTCAGCTACGAGATCGGGGTCACCTCTGAATATCACAGTGAGGAGCTACTGAGACCTCCAACCCTTTAAATTTACCAAAACATTTTGTAGGATTATATTCTGCATTGATTGAGTTGTAGTTACCTTGGGAAAAATCTCTGAAACCTAGAAAAGAAACAATTTATTGTCAGCTCAATGTGGCACTATAAAAAGACTGAGTATTAGGAAATGATTTCATTAAAAATGAAAAGAAACCTTACTGAAACTTTGAGAAATGTTAAATCCCTATTGACAAGATCTTTCACCTAGCACAAATGAGATAAATGAAAACATCAGTATCACATTAGGTAAGCAACTAAACTTGAAGAGTGAGTTTCAAGAGTAAAGAGAATCACTGGAAAAAGTAGAGATCATCTTCAATGGGTTGAAAAAATGAAAAAGATTCTTCAAATGTCTGCTTTATCAGAATTTGAAAAGACCAAGCCTTTATAGTGCTGTAATTTACAGATACCTCATGTTTGTAAGACGAAGTGAAATAGAAAAAAAAAATTATATTTATGCTGGAGGATGGAAAGATTCTATCTCTCTTACATATAAAAAATTCAAATTAATATTCTTTTGATTGTCTACTGTATCATTACCAAGAATGAATAATTAGGAAGAGACGCACAGTGTAACTTTGAAAGTGTGCTTGCCAAAGGCAATAGGATCAGGAGCAAAAAAAAATCCATGCCTAAAATTAGGGCATGGTCTTATATTTCCTAACATCCTACAAACTGGAAAGCATAAAGCCCAAGCTGTTGGGGTTTGACGGGTGGGGGAGAGATTTGGTAAGGGATGAATCCCCTTGTGTTCCAGACAATCCTCAAAGGTTAGAGGGACTGGGGGCAACTGGATTCATCTCTTAATAGGGATACCAAGTACTGTGGTAACTATAGGCCTGACTCTGACAGTATCAGGTTCATGAACAGCCTGTTGACTGTAGGTTTGGTCACCTTCAAAACAGTGAATTGAGTGAACAGCTATAGGTCCGACTCTAGCAGTATCAGGTTCGTTCACAAACAACCTGTTGACTGTAGATCTGACTGCCTTCAAAACAAGTAGTTGAGTTCACAAAYAGCACAATTTATTCAAATACAACATTTAGACAACAAGTTTCATATGTCAGTATAGGAAATTCTCTACTACAATGTGGGGTTCTTAGCTAGCGCCTAGTGTACAAATGCGCAATCATCACTTACCCTAGAAGAYGGAATAGGGCTCTCAACCTCAAGGAGTCTCCTCAGGCAGTGTCCTGACTGGAGAGGAGGAAAGGAGTGCAGCCTGTTGACTGATCCCAGAAACTACGATGAAATCTTCTCTCTCTGTGCTTCCTTCATTCCTCCTTCCTTTGTTTCTTCTCCTTTCCTTCATCCTTCCTACTACTCTCCTTAGTTCCCCTTTTATATATTTTCTTTTACATTTAGGTGGAGCTTGAGTGACATACATGCTTTCGTTATTTATTTGGTTTAAAAGGTCTCCCRAGTTAACTGAAAATATAGAGAGCATGCTCAGTGAGGAGTGGTCATTCCTTGGAAGACAGTAACTTCTAGGATGGAGTTGTGTATTGGTATAATGAAATTAGAATGAGGAAAAATTTGAGCAAAGTCCTTTGGAAGGGACTGATCTGCCACCATTGTTGGCCCAGCACCAGACATCTTATCAGACTGTGCGATTATCAGCTTCATGGTACGACCAGGTTGCCACTTCTGCAGGGAGTACAACGGAGTCTGGCTGCGGTGTCTTCACTCTGCTCCACTCTCCATTCACTCATCAGCTGCAGGCACCATCAGGTTACCACCTCCGCAGGGAATCCAGCACTTTGGCCATGGCCTCCCCATTCTGCTCCACTCTTCATTTACTCTCATTAGTGTGTACTAGGAGGGTAGATTGTGTGGCCAAGGAAATTGTGGAGAAGTAGATTCCATCCATACCAACCATCCTGGAAGTAGTAACTGTCTTTCACCTCAAACAAACATAAAGCCATAACTTCTGTTAGGGTCTGTTTTTCTCTAATTTCCCCTTTCTCAAACAATTCTCTCACACAAGCACTCAAGTTTTTCCCCTCCTCTGGGGGAGTCTGAAGTAATTGCAATCTGGTCTCTTCAGCTTTTCTTTACATTTTGGCTATCAAGCACACAGTGTAATCATGATTAATGAAGACATCATCAAGCACTAAAAACGTTACATTTGACAAGTGCTCCAATTAATGTCTCAGATGTAATACCCAACTCAAACTCCCTGAACCTGTGAAGTTTACCTGAAAGCAAAGTTTTTCTTCTGGGCAATACTCCCCACTTTCATCAGACTCTCACGGTTACTTTAATGAAGAGGTGAAATAATCACTCCCAGCTGCATCTCTCAAGGCTTTATCTTTAAGCAACTTAGAGAACCAGAAAATGTGTGCCTAGATTTTTTTTTTTTTTTTTTTTTGCAATAACATTGACTTCTGGTGTGTGCTTAATTTGATCCTAAATTATTTTCCCACCTAATATCCCAAAGAATGAATGGCTCTACTATGTAGTAAAAAAATTACCTCAGAGGTTCTGGCCAATGTCGTGCTGTTATACAAGCTGAGGCACTTTTTCAAGCCTTAAATTATGACTCCATGAGGTGCTAATAGAAGCAGTGACCAGTTCTGACTGAAAAGCATTGGTGAGAATCTTCAAGTACACAGTTGTCACTTGCACAATTGACTCTTATTGCATTTTAAAATATGTGAAAGAATGAAACATGAAAAATGGAAAAAATATTAATGCTCAGCCAAAACATTTACAGTAACATTTTTCCATTCCACTGAAAAACTGATACTGTCAATAGAAGCTTATTTATAATATTAATAGATCAAACTACTAGTATATTCTTTACTTCACATCCTTTATTTATGTAGCACTTTGCATTAAAAACTGTATTATTGTCTCTGTGCTTAACATGTGCTCACATGTCATTTTATCCTTGAGCTTTGAAAGGAAACTGATCCTATCTAGAATTATGTTTACATTAGAAGTAATGGTGGAATGGTGGTATGCACCTCTTACCTAAAGATACCTATATACAATATTGGCGGTAGCTGTAAGTAAAGATGGGTGATTTGTGGCTTCCTTTCTCTCTTTCCCTCTTTCCCTCTCTTTCTCTCTTTCTTCCTTTTTCTTCTCTCTCTCTTTCTCTCTTTCTTTCCCTCCCTTCCTCCCTTCCTTCCTTCTTTCCTTCCTCCGTCCCTCCGTCCCTCCCTTTCCATTCTTTTTTTCTTCCTTTCCTCCTTTCCTTCAGATACTTGCAATTAGGTAGACTATGCTTAGTTATATCTGGTTTCAATTCAGAAAGATGTATTCTGTTGCTAATGGGTCTTCAGAGTATTTAATTTGGGGATTCATAGACCTTCTTCAGCTTTCCAAGTCTGCCAGCTGCCAAAAGCAGAATTTGTTTCACAGTATGAATACCAGTTTTCCCAACCTCAAATATACCTTTGCAGAGGAGCATGAAACATGTACCCCAATTTCCTGGGCTCCCCCAATGCTTTCTGGATGCAAAGCCCTGGGTGATCTTGTCTATACACTGTGCTCACCTCGCTGCTCAGAACAGCATCCTTCAGAGTCAACTCTTTTAGTAAATGGGACTTGCAGATAAAAGGAATTAGATCGTTTTATTCTATCAAAGTGAGGGTTAAGAAAAGAGCTGAAAATAAAATAAAGGGCAAAGAAATGAATTATTAATTCATTTTGATGAATGCATTTTGATTTGTATTCTTGCATCTTCTTTGATGCATTTTGATTTGTATTCTTTCCACTCCTGCCAGGTTTCTCTTTCAAGATATCATTTGTCAGTTGAGCTGTGAGCAACCTTCCTCATATCCCTGTTTTTGTGAGTCCCTGAAAACTTTTTACTTTATCACTGATCTTTATTTATTTCTCTCTTTCTTTTCTTTCACTCCCTCTCCTGACCCTACTCCCCACTTACGTTTTAATCAGTAGAAATATAGATGTTTTTTGGTTTATAAAAAGCAAGAAATGGAGAATATACCTCTTACTACCTAAACTCAGCTTCTGTGTCTCATTCTGGTCATCTGAGCTAAAACATGTAAATTTCTCTCCTTCAGTTTTGTCAGTGTCATCGACTAATGCAATGTGGCCTGTGGCTATTCAGTCCCACCAGAATCACTGTGAGACAATGCAATGGGTTTCGTTCATCTAGTTCCTCAAACTCAGCCCTGTTCAGCCCAAATAACGCMCACAGTCTTGTAGTGATGCAGCAAGGCTTTGCTCTCTTTAGTTGCACTGATCTTATACACTATGAACCTTTATGAATAATACAACTTAAAAAAACAAATTGCTATACGAAGATATTTGTGCATCTAGCCCTCGAGCTCTACCAGGCTTATAAAATCCCCATATTTTCACCCCACACAGATAACAACATGGAATAATTTGCCACAGAGGTTGATTTCAATCTTTTTTTTTTTTTTTTTTAATTGTTCTAGAAATACCAGGACAGTATTTGTTCCTCAGACATTCAAAGCCTAATATTTTTTCTAATCTTAGTTTATCCCCACTGTGCAGAATACACCTGGGCAGAGCAAGCTGTTACCTACACTCCAGCTACAAGCAAAGGGGTGCAGTATTGTCTCTTCTGTCTAATATCTCTAACATAGCTTTATAGACTGTCAATAAAACAGCATTTCAGCAACTATCAGACAAGCTGCTCCGTACAGCCATGAGAATTTCCTTGCTGCAGGTGGTGCAAAGGGCAGTAGTGGAGGGCTGGCTGTGAGAAGATAGCTTACGCCTTCCCTTGCTACCACACCAGCCRAAACTCCTCATTCCTGCAGCTCCAAGTGGCACTGTGTTGAGGGCTGGGCTCCTTTCCCCTGGGTAGGATAGCTCATTTAACACCAAAAGGGGTTGTGTTAGGGGATGCTTAGTTTTCTTTGGAATTAGGATTTATGTCCCCAGCTACCATAGTGGTTAGCTTCTTCTATAATTAACAAGTGTTTATACTTTCCCTGTGACATATAAGTCCAAAATAATCTTGATTCCCCTTCAGTACATGTTTTGCTGAGGCTTGAATGCTTTATAATGGAGTGTGCTCCATTCCTTCTTAAAATCAATGCTTCCAAACAAAATTAACAGTGATGTAATGGAGCACAATATAACATGAGAGAATTGTGAGCAGCACTAAAGAACTGTGAGCTAGAGGGCTCCAAGGTACCACTAATAACGTAGATAAGCTTATATTCACTCTACTGTTGGAGAAAGAAGGGGAACTCTAAGCTTTCACTCTTTTGGTAACTAGGGGGGGGTGGGCCTCAGATATTAAGTGCTTACAACCTACACTGTATTTCCATGTTATTGAAAGGAAATATATTGGGCTTAAAAATAGAAAGTAGCTCTTGTTCTTCCAGGAGTATTTGTTCTATTTGAAAAAAGAAAAAGCTGACTTAAAATGATCTAGAAATTTTAATTCTATGCCCTTAAAATTCTATGATCTTTAGCAAGGAAAAGTACACGCAAAAACAAGTGTTATTGATTGCAGGAGAGACTTTTGCCATCTATCTAAAAGATATGCTAGTGTACATTTAACTTGATAAAATTACAAACTATTTGCTTCTCAACCTATTCTGTGGGCCCTATGTCCTAGGTTGGGGCAGTCGATTTAACAAAAGTGCTGGTATAAAAGAGCAAAGGACTGGAAAACTCCTTCTAGGCCACTGGGAAGTGTCTATCATCTACCACTCCTTTTTTTGCTTTACAGGGCATGTGTCTCAAGAGCTGCAGAACAAAGTATCTGTCCAGTTTTGCTCACTGTGTGTTAAGAGGAGGAGCTAGAAACCTCTTTTTCCAAATAGCAGAAATATATTTGCCTTGTTGATGAGGCCAGTTTGACTTTTCTTTCTGATTTCTTTCAACTGTTCAATCCATATGTCATATAGTGAGCTGCTTTGGCTAAAAACCAACCAACCAAACAAACAAACAAAAAAACCACAAAAAAKCCAAAACAAAAATAAMCCTTATTGTGTTGCTTTTCCTTCTACAGAAGCTGCATGATATGCAGTGCTTTTGTTAGCAAGGTTAGGCATAGGATAAGGTTATAAGTGTATAAATCTGGCATCTGTTCATAAAAAAATAAATTGTGATGATAAAACTTTGTGCATATTTTTGTTAGATTTGTTAAGTACTCCTGCTAAGGTAATAATACTCCAAAATAATCCTGGCAATTCACTGAAGAGGCCAAGAGTCTGAATAACTATTGATTTTCTCTTTTAAATAACATTCACAAAAATATTTTTAATTTGCTGTGAGCAATGAAATGGAATCACCACATCACAAAGACAGAAGCCTTACAGTCTGCTGTTCCTGGGGTATTGCTAAAGGCAAAAGAAGAATTGTAATAATCCATTGATTTCAGAGAGCTGTTAGAAAAAAAAAGTGATCACTGTAGTCTGCTAAATTAATGCCAGGCAGTTCATAAATCTTTTTCTCACCTTCATGGTGTCAACGTTTCAAACATAAGCTTTTAGACTAGCTCTGAAAATGTATGAAGTGCATACATTTCTTCAGGAAGCCATGCATATGTATGCAAGTTGGGAAATTGCATCTAATTGGAGATGTGATAAGGAAAGACCACATATACTTGCTACTAACTTTCAGTTCTAAAGCTCTTCTACTTCAATAATTCAGGTGTAGAATGAAATTTATGGCTTCTCCTCTATGTCTTTGTTTGCTAAGTTTTTTTCTTATAGCTTTGCTCAATACTTACCAATAAGGAGTTCTGATCCTGTTATTGACCCCCTACCTGCCTCTGTAATCCAAACAAATCACTGTAACTCTATACAGATCTTGCATTGGTAGCACCCACAGACTCCATCAGTCATAGGAAAAGCTAATCAGGAACTCACAACTGAGGTAACAGCAGCACGTGACAGCGATGCAAATAAAGGAGACTTACTTCCAACAGAATTGCCACAGCTGGATCCGCCTGACATGACAGAGGACTTCTGAAAATGCATCCCTTTCTCAGAGTTTGTCTATGTACTTTTTCCTGGAACATCTAAAACTCCTSCACAGTGCCTCAAATGCTTGAACGCGTGCAATTCTGAGGGCTTTCCCTTTGCAGCTCTGCAGCCCTTGCCCTGTGGCACTGCTGGCTGCCTTTCGCTCGCAGCTCCACAGTCTGTCACCTGGGCATGCCAGGCTGCTGTGGCTGGAATTCTACTGTGTTGTTCTTGTGCTGGTGGTCTCATACCTGCAGATCCTGAAACACTGCTATGTTTCTTACGTCAATTGCCCATAGGAAGTGACTGCTGCTGAAGTGAGAATCTCTCTTTCCCTTCCACCCCAGAAAGTAACTTTAGCTGCTAGAATTTATGCCTATAGCCATCAGCTATGGACCTTGTAAATAAATCCTCATAAGCCTGTATTCTTTTTGTAAAAAAACACACAAATAAAAAAACAAACTGAATCAAAATAAAGATTTTTCTTATATAAACTGTAGAACAGTTTGAACAAACAGGTAGAACTCTTAGATAACACATTGCATAGATCAAGAGTTTGAAAGTGCATATAAATTACAGATTTTTAAAAAAAAGTTTTTCTTTTTGGTGCCCTGTTTGACAACAAGATTATTATAAAAGAGAGAAAAAATCACAAATATGAAGCAACAATTATMTGTGTAAGCTTAGGCAGTGGTTTTCATCATGACTAGAATTCTGAATTTCAAAGTTCTGAATGTGATCCAAACTTGAAGCACCAAGTTGTTTGTGTGGACACAAGGACTTCATTAAAGACTAATTGCATTCACCCTAACTGCTGGGGTGAATGTTCAAGAAGAAGACTGAGTTGTCGTTATCTGAGTCTGAGAAATATTGAAGCACTTTATCCAATGTGAGATAGCGTTGAGACCTAATTCGCAGCAATGATTCAAAACAGCCATCAAGAAATCCTTGCAGGAAATGTGATACCAGTGTRAAAATTCTTGTTCTAAGATAGAGGAGGCCTGGGCTTCTCTCAGCTGGCAAAAAGTGTTAATAATATGAGTATGATAATAAAGTTATGATTAGATATTAAAGCAGTGGGGAAGTAGGGATACACTCAATTTCTTGTCATGAAATACTTTGTCTGGATTGGGTCCTGCAGGACAATACTCCTAGTTATAGACTGTCCCTGGATTAGATGAAAGCGAAGTTATTTATGACATGAATGCCTAGATCCTCTTTTCATGGGTTAAATCCTCCATTTGAACGTGGGTCCTGAAGACCGCCTATGTGATGTGGCATGTTTTCAATTACCCGTGACTTTAGCAGGGCTTGACAATACAGATCATTTCAAAAGAGCAATTTATATAGAATTAGTTCTCAAAGCTCCTGAGCTCAGAAATTGCTGACAGACCACAGTGAAGTTCTGACCATCAGATAAATTATGTACCAACATTTGAGTGTGCAATAGATTAAGCTTGCTTGTTTCTACTAAATACTACAGAAACAGATAAAAGGCATTTTCTCTTCAAAGTGACCCATTTATGTTATAGTGGAGAGTTGCCTACCTAGGGAAAATATGTATTTATATAAAGTTTTGCTTATCAACAAAAATAAAGTAGTTGTAAGAGAGAGATTTTGCAGTGTCTGTGAGAATACGAAATAGGAGGTATAAATAAATAAGAGTTTATTCCTGGTTAAAATATAAACGAATAGATAAACAAAATGCCAACTGAGGCTGAATCATTTTGAAAAGATGAGTTAGAATTCTGCAAATTAGTAGAGTGAAAATAGCAAAGCCAATTATTTCTAAAGAAGTTAGATCTTTAGTGGTTATAACAGTTAATAAAAGGTAAATTGGAGCCATCACATTACGAAGCTTTAACAGTAATGTGGGCTTTCCAGTAATAAAGCATAGATGATAATAACCATTGGTGTTACAGCTGCTGTCTCCCATTTCTATCCAATTCATCTGTCTCAATGCCTGAAGCAGTTCAGCAGACCAAGGGAAACAACATTATCCTCTTTATTATTTATAACTCATTTTTTTTTCCCTGATAACACAGCAATGTCATAAACACTGTTTCCATGGAAACTCAAACAAGACACCATTACCACAGGTATTTATAGTTTATACCTCTAGGAATATAGGTATCTGACGTTTTAACCTGTCCAGGCATGAAAAAGGGACAGAGAAGAGATTGATAGTCTTAATTACTGGATAGTACTGGCAGAGTTRTAGTATAGGTATGCAGCAATCACTGCTATCCAATTATCTCTCATGTTTTTCACAGACTTAATTTCCTTCAAAGATGTGCTTTTAAAAATGCACTTTAAAAGGAGTTTTTTGTTTCTATACTTTTGGTGATGCTATTTGGTACACTATATTTACATGGCATAGAGCCTTTAAGGACTGAGAAATCAAAAATGTCTGTGTGCTTTGTAATGCAGATAGAAAAACTTGAGGCTGTAAYGGGAAAAGAAAAGAAAAAAAGAGAAAAAAGTATGCTTATATTCACTGATGTGAACTGTAGAAGTTATCCTCCTGAGTTACCTAAGGCATAACTGACAAGGAAAATGCTTTYTTCCAGTTAGTAGCTGGCTAAGAGGACTAAGACCCTTACAGAAAATTCAAGGGCTCTTATCCGTTATGTTGACTTACTTCCCTGAGCTAGGGACTCAATAATTTCATAGAAGAGCATTAAAATATTATGGTGGGCAAAAAGAACAGCTATAGAGACACTCTAATGTAGAAGGTAAGGACTTATGTTCTTATTTCATGCACAATGTTACACAAACCTAAGCTTGTCATTTTTTTCTGTTATGAGAGAACAAAATTTTCACAGAACTGGGTGATCTACTTGGATCACTCAGATAAGAGAATATGGTGTTTTTCACTCTTTTCTCCTAAAAGGGCCCGGTGCAGGTCAGAAGATAAAATAAACAAGCAGTTTGCTCAAAACTGGTCATGTAGGGGTATGTCTCTGTAACCTAGTGGACTAGGCATTCACTTGAAGGTGTCAAGTGCAGACACACTGGATCTTTAATTATTTAATGCAAGATGAAAGAGCATATGGGAGGTTCAGAGCAAGACCCTCATTTATCAATGACAAATCTGGTGTCCTGCCACTGTTCTGCAAAATAAAATCAAAACCACTTCTCCAGAGAAGGGATCTGAATGAAAGTTCCTGAGTGAAGAAGAGATTCAGAAGGAGGGATTCAGTACTGAGATATTTTGGAGAAAGTTTTGGGATGGGGCTAGAGAAGAATGAGGTGGGAGCAGTTTTGTGAATCTAGTCCTTTCTTTCCTTCCTTTTCTTAAGAGTGACTTGAAAACAAATATTTATTTTTGAGATGTAAGTGAATGTGTCATTAGACATGAAAAGAATTTTTCACACTGCATGTTTCGGCAAGAATTTGAATTTGTTTGCTTGTTTTCATCTGATCCAGATCTGTTTTATAATCTTTTACTTTGCCTGCAAATCAGTTGTTCGTAGACCACACCTGAAGGATACTGAATAAACATTTCTGCTCCTCAGCCAGAATGGCTACTGCTTCCTGATCCAGTGGTCTAGGATCTCTCTTGTCTCCTTGGGCATTGCCAGGCAGGAGAAGTACCTGTGAGTGAGTTAAAAATCTATTTTGGAAGACAGTAAGATAGCACAAAGGTAGCTTCATGAGGTCAGTGGAAAAACTAGTAAAAATACAACCCTGTTAAGAATAAGATTCAGTAAAATTATGTATTTCTCTTCTGATGGCATACTACTGTATCACAACATCTTTTTTTTTGTTGTTGTTGCTGAGGACTTTGTTTTTGTTTTTGCTTTTGCTAGTAAAGTACTGAGACCTATTCATTGTTTCCTGCACTTGTATAGCCAAAGAGAACACTATCCATGGGAAGTTCCTGCTTCATGGTTATCCTTGCATATTACAGACCTTCTAGTTGTAACAGTCCAACGCTACATCAGGGACATGTTGGGGTTACAATTGAGATGATTTAATTTCACTTCTCTGAAGCATTCACTCCAGCTATGTAGCTTCCTGGTACGGAGGTAGTATAGAGTGCTAGACCATTCCCATGTGCAAGTTGAGTAAGAGAATAATTTGCAACAGAGGGACCTTTGGAGACTTGGGCAGAGAGGAGCTTCATGACAAGTGCAACAAGGACAAGTGCAGGGTCCTGCACCTGGGGAAGAATAACCCAGGCACCAGGACAGATTAGGGTTTGATCTGCTCAAAAGCAGCTCCACAGAGAGGGAGCTGGGAGTCCTGATTGACACCAAGTAAACCATGGGGCAGCAGTGTGCCCTTGTGGCCAAGAAGGCCAATGGGATCCTGGCTGCAACAGGAGGAGCGTTACCAGTAGGTCAAGGGAGGGAATCCTGCCCCTCTGCTCAGCTCTGATGAGGCTGCGCCTGGAGTATTAGGTGCAGTTCTGGGCTCCCCAGTGTAAGAGGGGYGTGGAGCTTTTAGAGAGGGTCCAGTGGAGGACAGTAAAGATGATTAAGGAACTGGAGCATCTGTCTTATGAGGAAAGATTAAGTGAGCTGGGCCTGTTTTCTCTGGAGAAGACTGATAGGGGATCTGATCAATATGTATAAGTACCTGAGGGGAGAATGTAGGGAGGGACCAACTCTTCTCAGTGGTGGCCAGTGAAAAGACAAGGGGCAATGGATACAAGTTGAAACATAGGAAGTTCCATCTTCTTGTGAGGAAGAACTTTATTGTGAGGGTGACAGAGCCCTGGCACAGGCTGCCCAGGGAGGTTGTGGAGTCTCCTTCTCTGGAGACTTTCAAATCCTCCTGGATGCCTCCCTGTGCCCTGTGCTCTAGGTGTCCCTGCTTGAGCAGAGGAGTTGGACTAGATGATCTCTAGAGGTCCCTTCCAACCTCAACCATTCTGGGATTCTGTGATATTTTGTGTGACCTCTGGAGCCCATCCGGTCCAGTCCCCTGCTCAGAGCAGGGTCACATTCAGCATTAGAGCAGCTTATGTGGGGCCTTGTTCAATTGACTTTGGACACTCCTCCAGGATGGAGATCTCACAGTCTCTTAGATAATCTGGTTTGGTGCTTGATCTCACACTTTGAATATTTTTTTTGTCCTTGTATCCAAGTAAATATAGGATAGCTTTGATGGATATTTGTCTCACAAATTCTTTAGGATGTCTCAGGCAATATTTTCTTATTAATTCTTACAATAATATAATATCTTAATATATTAATTCATAGAATCACAGAATCATAGAATGCTTAAGGTTGGAAGGGACCTCAGAGATCATCTAGTTCAATCCCCCTGCTCATGCACGGTCACCTAGAGCATGTGGCACAGGGCGGCATCCAAGTAGATTTGGAAGATCTCCAGAGAAGGAGATTCCACAACCTCTCTGGGCAGCCTGTTCCAGGGCTCTGKCACCCTCACTGTCAAGAATTGTTTTCTTAAGTTCCTGTGGAACTTTTGGTGCTTCAGTTTGTGGCTGTTTCCTCTAGTCCTATCGCTGTCCACCACTGAAAGAGGCCGCCCCCCTCCTCCTCACTGCCTCCCTTGAGGTATTTATACACGCTGATCAGGTCCCCCCTCAGCCTCCTCTTCTCCAGGCTGAACAGGCCCAGCTCCCTCAGCCTTTGCTCATATGGCAGATGTTCCAGGCCCCTGATCATCCTGGTAGCCCTGTGCTGGACTCTCTCCAGCAGCTCCACATCCCTCTTGCACTGGGGAGCCCAGAACTGGACACAGTCTCCAGATGTGGCCTCACCAGGGCTGTGTATAGGGGGACGATCACCTCCCTCTACCTTCTGGAGACGCTCTTCTTAATGCACGCCAGGATCCCATTGGCCTTCTTGGACACGAGGRCACAGTGCACATCATCCACCATGACACCGAGGTCCTTCTCTGCGGGCCTCCTCTCCAGCAGGTCAATCTCTAATCTGTAACCCCAAATCCAGGGTTATTCCTCCSCAAGTGCAGGACCCTGCACTTGCCCTTGTTGAGCTTCATGAGGTTTCTCACCGCCCAGTTGTCCAGTCTGTCCAGGTCCCTCTGGATGGCAGCACAGCCCTCAGGGCTATCAGTTACTCCTCCCAGTTTGGCATCATCAGTGAACTTGCTGAGGGAGCACTCCAGCCCTTTATCCAGGTCGTTAATGAAGAAGTTGAACAGGACCGGACCGAGGACTGACCCCTGGGGGACACCACTAACTACAGTCCTCCGCACCACTGACTACCACTCTCTGCACCCTGCCAATTCCTAATCTACCTCATTGTCCACTCAATTCTTATAAAATTCCCTGGATTTTTCAGTGCACAGACTCATGTATTATCTTCTGCAGTTCAACACATTGTCCTCAGCTGAGTGATGCAAAGGAATCAACTGCATATGCCCAAGCACACAGTGAGCCCCACTCAGTGATGAGGTGGGAGCTGTTGGCTTAAATATCACTGAAGATCAACCATGCATTGTTGAATGAAAAAACGACCTGGGGACTCCCTCACACTTTTTTTTTTTTTCCTTCTTTCCCATGCCACATTTTTGGTTCTGCAGCTTATACTCCTTTGCATTTCATGTCCGTTGTTGTTGGAAGTTGTTCCATGACTTCTCAGATTTGAGGTCAAGTTTTGCAGGAGAAGCAACTTTTTCTGAAACAAGTGGGCAAAGTAACAAAGCCAAATGGATGGGGGTCATAACAGGACAGGGTAGTGCAGAAGGGCTTCTCGGATTAACATCTTCTGTTCAAGTGAAAAGTTGTGGCAGGATGTTTCAGTAAGTCTTCTGATTTTTATTTCTTTTTAATTCTCACTTTAATTGTGTGTGCCTTAATGTAGTCTAGTTACCAAGTTATGAGCTGGATACTTCAAGAGAATAGTTTCCATTACTTTCTATGAGAATTTGCCTTTTCCGGTTATTATTTCCTTCACTAATGTTCATGTGGCACCTGCTATTATTTCCTGTAATGGAAACAACTTTGTAACTATCAAGCTGTGTTATAAAACAGATAATACTATTTTCAGCAAGCACGGGCAGAGGATTTTAATCACTGATTCATTAAATTAGGTTGCAAAACAAACTAACAATGGGCATATCAACCCAACTCTGTGCATTAGTGGGGTCCACCTCCTTTTATTCCTTCCCCATTGTGCCTGATCTTCAGCCCCACATGATCAGCTGCAGCCTTTCAATATCCATGAGAGTCTATGGTGAAACGGTCAGGCCAAGGAGCCTGGGATGCTGCATAGGACCAGGGTGCATGCAGGAGGCTGTGTGGTGCAATGATCCAAACGCAGCTTTCACCCTGGTTTGGGAGAGCCACTATAGGACCCCAGGGCACCACTGTGGCCTTGACAATGTTGTTAAGGACGTTTTTTTTTCTTTCTGGTTCTTGCAGATTTTTCCCATTCATACAACTCTGCATAGCCTATCTTCTTCTACATTCTTCATCCTCTTCCTTAAGTCTTCAGAAACACATATAGGSCCCAGATGTCTCCTAAGAGACATAAGGAGTGTCCATAGAAACTAAAATGAAGTGAAAGAAAAACTCTTGCACAAAAATYATGCATTAGTGAGATGCTAATTTGCCTTCATTTTCTTCATGATGCATCTTATTTTTACTCCTTGGATTTGTTCTTATCTTAATGTAAGTGGTGGTTGCTAAACTTGCATGACAATACAGTTTAAAATATGTCTGTGGAAATGATTTAAATGATTTTCTGTCTATAGAAAAACGTGTCTAAGACTTGCTTTGTTGGCAAGGGGACAATTACATTTTTTTTCGTTGCCTTGAAAAGATTTATGTTTCAAGATTAAATAATGCTGTAGATTCTAATAAATCATTGCACTGGCTTTTATTATTCTGATTAAACAAACTATTGTCTAACTAGAGATTGCTTTGTTTTCTATATATTTCTTTTCATTTATGTTGTATGCAATCTAACTTGTAATATTTCAATGTTTCAATGCTTTGATTTTTGGATACAGTGAATATTGTTCATTGTCCCCTATTTGTTGTGGGAGAGTGAAGATGAGTGGGGAAAAACACTTATGTATTAATATATTAAGAATTAAAAAAACACAAAGAAGACAAAATATAAGTGCTTTTCCATGACCTTATTTAATATTGGAAATTTTATGAAATACTGACACAAATATGATTAATTATTTTAATATGAATAGTATGATTTTCTTATTGCCATGTCACCATATCACAGAGAAAAATAGACCAAGAGTTTAATGAAAATGCATCTGATGGATGTAGCACTCTGTTTTTAAAAACAATCAGCATTCTATGTTTTTTTTCAAGTCATTAATTCTTTTTRTAGTGTTCTGAAACGTTATTACAATCATAATATATTCCTGAGTATTTAGCATAACCAAGCCTATAAYATTTCATATCTTTCCGTACTGATTCCTACCAAAATTTCTATTACATACACCTGTATAAAATGTTCCTAGATGCAGCCAAAAGCAGTAATAAATAGGACAAATAATTCAAGGTATAGCTTTCATTTTCTGTTCTCTTTACATTTGCATATGTATCAAAATGTCTAACGGTATCTGTCAGTAGAGAATCAGGTACACTATTTATGTAAAAATAGATGCAAGTGAATGTGAAGTGCACTTGAGGAGCTCTCCCCAATCTTACATATACATATACATATACATATACATATACATATACATATACATATAYGCAAAAGATGAGCTTTGATAAAATGGTTATCACTCTGGGCTCAGATCAGAAGTCTGTGACAACTCTGATAAAATATTAGATCAGCACTTAACAGTAGTCAAAATGAGGAGCCTAAAGGTCAGGATTCTTGGGAAAGAAATAGACAATAAAACAAAGCACCATTATATCACCTTGTGAATGTGAGATATGTTTGCTTCTTTAATAATACATGTCTTTCTGGTCTCTTCACTTCAAAAAATATCATACAACAGGATAAGATTTAGAGAAGAGCAAGAATTCTGGTAAAAAATGTGACTTTTACATAAAGATTGACTTAGTTGTAAAAAAGCTCTATTCAGCATGGAGAACAAGATAAGTGAGGAAGGAAAAATGTTGCCTGCAGGTTGAGGGAGGCAATCCTTCCCCTCCACTCAGCCCTGGTAAGGCCACATCTGGAGTACTGGGACCAGTTCTGGGCTCGGCAGTACAAGACGGACATGGAGCTACTGAAGAGAGTCCATCCAGTATAGTGCTACAAAAATGATCAGGAKACTGTAGCATCTCTCATATAAGAAGAGGCTGAGAGAGMTGGACTTGGAGAAGACTGAGAGGGATTTTATCAATGTATATAAATACCTTAAGGGAGGATGTCAAGAGGATGYGGACRGACTCTTTTCACTGGTGGCCASTGATAGAACAAGAAGTAATGTGCAAAAACAGACAAGAGTTAATGGGTACAAACTGAAATAGAGGAATTGCCATCTGAATCTGAGTAAAAAATTCTTTGCTGTGAAGGTGACGGAGCCCTGGAACAGGCCCCAGGAGACTATGGATTCTCCTTTTCTGGAGATCTTCAAAACTTGCCTGGATGCCACCYTGTGCCWTGTGCTCTAGGTGTCCCTGCTTGAGCAGAGGAGTTGGACTAAATGATCTCCAGAGGTCCCTTCCAACCTTCATCCCTCRATGGCTCAGTGGTAGGGGTCTATAAAATTATCACCGCCATGTACCTTCTGAAAAAAGGGGGCAGGAAGAGGTGGGGGGGTCAAATTGATGTAGGAGCAGGATTGCTCAAAATAAATCAAATGAGGTCAGTTTGGGGGAACAGACAGTAGGCTTGTAGGATTCCTTGCCAAGGGATGCTCTCTCTTCAAGCAGTWTATATGGGCTTGAAGGTAATAAAAGATTTATGAATGCATAGAAACCATACACTTTCCTGAGCTGAAAATAGTTTGGAGTTGGGAGTTTTAGARGAATTATGACATGTGCTTGACCTGTTCTTACTCTCCCATATGCATTTGCTATGATCACTGGAGGAAACAAGATAGAGTTAGATAAATCGTATGTCTGTACAATACAGCCTATCTTTTTTCTTTTGTTTTGTTTTTGTTTACATGTCTTATGAACTCCCTGTGATTGATTTGCTCTGACCTAATTGCATGACATTGGGAATGAACAGGGATATTTAGGGTAGAGTATCTCAAGATTATTAAAAATATCGTTCTTCTCTTCCTTTCTGAACATAATTAAAAAAAAAAGTTCTTATTCCTAACTAAWTTATCTTATCTTATCTTATCTTATCTTATCTTATCTTAGCACAGCTACAAGACTTTTTGAGACATTTGAAAAGTAAAGGAAATTTATATTCAGGGCAGCAATATGGCAGAGAAAGAGCTGTCCTGAGATGATTGTTTTTCCATAACTGCCTCTCTCCTGGTTGTTTTTGCTCAACTTCATTCTATGCTCTTCCTCACTTAATTCCTTAATTCCTGCCTGCTCCAATTCACAGTGGATACCTTAGGGTGGAGGGTTTGCGTGGGCTGCTTTGCCTTGCATACACAATCACCATCATACCTGTTTGGAGTGAGGCTAAAGTCAGAATTGCAAAGAGCCTGGCACTGCCGGTACTGTGCCCTGTATAGATGCTAGATGGTTAGTATGCATGGCAGGTGGGAAGCCTTCCTGTTCCAGTGACCTCCACTGTACTTTGGGTAGAAACAGATCTCTCATGAACTTTGTAGAAGGCAGTAATTTTTCAGCCTGTGTTCCATAGATCCCTGGAGATGAGTGAAAAATCGTAAAGGAAGGTGAAACACAAACATGGGGAGTCATACCACTCTGGTAAATGTGTAGGGCTGCACACTTTCCCTTCATGGTCGAGAACACTGAAATTATCTGTCTGTGCTTGGAAGAGAGTTTTCCTTATCATTGTTACCCTGATGACCATCTGGGTTTCTTTCATGGGAAATTCTGCAACAGTCCTTCACCCTATCATACACGACTGAGCATTGCACTGCAGAAAAATGCAAAGAGGACGAGGGAAATAGATGTATGATACATAACAAATGAAAGTGGAAATCTTTGTTAAAAATGGAAATGTATGTCATCCTGGTCTATTCTCCTTCAGGGTATATTTAATGACATCTGGTTATCTGTATTTCAAGACAGTAGTATTTGGAATAAAACATGTTTTATGTTCATTATCATGACATTTCTCCTCTCCTCTCTGCTTCTCCTGTTGAGGCTGTGCGCCCTTTGTTTAGTAATAGAAATTCTGATAGGTTTTCTAGGAGAACAAAGCCATTGAGCACAGTTCATTCAGAGCAATAACTGCTCTCTACATGCAGTGTTTTCTATTAATTCATTGAAGCGGCAGTCAATTATTTAGTCCTCAGATTTTTTTTCTCCTTGTTGAAGGACCACTGGAAAACAGTATATTAAGCATCCCCTCTAACAATAAAGATATCTGAGCCATGTCGTTAGAAGGGTTCTGTATCCAATTATTTGCAAGATCCTTGCAGATACGATTCTGTGGGGTAAATGGAAAACATACTTCAGTCATTCTCTCCACTGATAGTAATTTAATAAAAATAAAAAGCTATTGTTTTTTTGTTAACTGTGCTAAAAGGCCACCGTAATTTTGGCTTCACTATGCTGTTGGCAGAGCATTCACCAGTAAGTACATTTTTTACTTTTCCCCAGGCACCATTTATTAAATGCCGCATTAGTGTGTACAGATGATTAGTTTTAGCCGAMGCAGTGGAAGATTTATAACATCTTCCTATTATTTAACTTCTCTTAGTCACTTCAGACCTTAGCAGCATTTGCAGAGATTTATCTCCTGTACTTTGCAATTTTGTTTCCTCCATTTCTTAACCTAAATATTTCTCTGAGCTTACTGAGCCAGGACTTCGTGGACATTAGCTACTTTTGACAGATATGGAAAATAGAAATCTATTTGCTGACTCTTAGTGCAGTAAGGCTACAATTAGCTAGCCATGTGCTAACTAACAATTAGCTTAGGTGACAGAGGAATGGCACTGCTGCTAACAATTAGCTTGGGTGACAGAGGAATGGCACTTAAACTCTGTTTTTAAATTTCACCTTCAATAAGGAGGTTAAATCAATAAGTGTGGATTTGTCTCGTTATCAGATTTTCTCTGTTTAAATGTGTACATAGATGTTAACTTCCTTGTTTAGAGATATGCCTTTGTGAAAATCATTCAAAAGTGAGGTATTCCATCTGTAAATTCTTTTTTATCTACATTGATTATAGTGTATAAATGATTCTTTAAATTCAATGTTATGTTCAGAAGATGAAAGAATGGATTATATTCATTCATTTCATTTTGGGTGCTGTTTTTTTCTCTCCAAAATGAAGTTTTCTCTGATGATGAAACACCAAAATTTGAAATCCTTTTGTCAGGTATGATTGAGGCTGATGCAATCTGAGAATCTAAATATCAATATACCTATATGGACTTTTTTTTCCCTTTCAATTCTTTAAAACATTTTTACCTGTTGAATCATAGAATCATAGAATGCCCAAGGTTGGAAGGGACCTCAGAGGTCATCGAGTCCAACCCCCCTGCTCACRCAGGGTCACCTAGAGCATGTGGCACAGGGCTGCATCCAAGCGGGTTTTAAAGATCTCCAAAGAAGGAGACTCCACAACCTCTCTGGGCAGCCTGTTCCAGTGCTTTGTCACCCTCACAGTGAAGAAATGCTTCCTTAAGTTCCTGTGGAACTTCCGATGCTTCAGTTTGAAGCCATTTCCTCTAGTCCTATCACTGTCCACCACTGAAAAGAGGCCGCCCCCCTCCTCCTCCCTSCCTCCCTTGAGGTATTTATACACGCTGATCAGGTCCCCCCTCAGCCTCCTCTTCTCCAGGCTGAACAGGCCCAGATCTCTCAGCCTTTGCTCATATGGCAGATGTTCCAGGCCCCTGATCATCCTCGTAGCCCTACGCTGGACTCTCTCCAGCAGCTCCACATCCCTCTTGTACTGGGGWGCCCAGAACTGGACGCAGTACTCCAGATGTGGCCTCACCAGGGCTGAGTAGAGGGGGATGATCACTTCCCTCGACCTGCTGGACACGCTTTTCTTAATGCACCCCAGGATCCCGTTGGCCTTCTTGGTCACCAGGGCACACTGCTGCCTCATGGTCAACTTGTCGTCCACCATGACACCCAGGTCCCTCTCTGCAGGGCTGCTCTCCAGCAGGTCCACSCCTAATCTGTACTGGTGTCCAGGGTTATTCCTCCCCAAGTGCAGGACCCTGCACTTGCCCCTGTTGAACCTCATGAGGTTTCTCGCCGCCCAGTCCTCCAGTCTGTCCAGGTCCCTCTGGAATAGAATCAGAGAACCCACCTTTATTTCAATCCAAAAAGATCTTCCAAAGCTTAAACTAGAGAGGGATCCTGCTGGCAAAATAAGATATTTAAATTTAAATGTCCATACATAGGTGATTAAATATTATACTCAATGCAAGTTTAAMTATTATGGTCATTGGAAGTTTAGCTGCTACAGTCACTGGAGAATGACCCAGTCAATATTTACTGCAGAGTGGCTGAATTATTCTCTAGACTTCACTGATCATATCTCTATGACTATACCAGGAGCCTGGACATGTAACTGTTTTGCTGCTACCTGTAGTATGATTCAGTTACCTAACAATAGGCATCTACTGACATTTAAACATCTGAAATATTCATGCGTAGTTGGCAGATACTATAGTACCAACACTGTTTTRTAAAGGCAGATAGAGGGGAGGTGGTTGTCCAGGATTTCACAAATAACACTATCTATCTACAGTTAAGTGACTGAGCAATACTTTTACATTAAAAGGCCTAAATTTAGCAGTCTGAATCCTAGAGTTGAATCCAATCCTACTTACATTAGGGGAGAGGAGGTGTTTAAATTGCATAAACACAGCTGTCCACTGACATGTGAAATTAGCATCCTGTCCACAGGGCATCCTTCTTGGCTTTCACCAGAACAAGGTCCAGGACTGTCAGCCCCATGCAAAGAGGTGTGTTGAATGCCTTTGGGCAGCTTAAATGTCAAAAAGATGTTTGTGCAACCGGACCACAATCTGGATTGAGATGTAATTTAAGTGGAAAAAATATATACTCATGTGAGGATCCAAAACAAAGCAAAACACAAAACCGTGCCTGAAGAATTACTAGTGCGGTTTTGCTGACAGTAATCTCCAATATGAAGTTTCCTAATGTGTCACTGCGGCACTAGGAACATTTTTTACTAAAGCAACACAGTGAGGAAGTCTTAAATATCCTGATGTATTTTGCCTGTCCCTGACAGATGGATTCTGGCTGTGCAGCTCCAGTCACAATGACAGAGACATTTGTAAACTCTTGGACCTCAAACTCCCTTCTGCTTGGGTGCGACTCCAAGTTTGGCTTTCGCTGGAAATAAAGAAGGTAGATTAGTTTTGTGCTTGTGCCTCAGTAAGACCACGGTTCAGAGTACCGTAAAATAATGCAGATACTAAAAACATGCAAAAATGRTAATAATTTTAGACACAGCCTCAAAACTTGCAGATAAGAGTCCTGTTATAAGTGGAGAATGAAGAAGAGTATTTAGCTAGATTTCTCAATATTTAAGTTAGAATAGGAAATGCTGACGAGTCTGAGCTTTCTCTGCATAACTCCTACTGAGGTTGGAAATGTAGCCACTGTTGCTGTTTAGAGATCGTAAAAACAGTTCTAGTTATAATAGCTGATTCATAGCTGACATTTCTACCTGTATTCTAACCCATGTGTAAAAAGTGAATATAGTGACTTGTTCAGGAACTGYATTGTTCACCAAGGCATAAGGAAGTCTCTCAAGTGTAACTAAAAAGTGTCAGTAAATCTTGAACAGTAGCTATAAAATTATTTTATTGATACTGAAGTCAGCACCAAATGAAAAAGACCAGGTCTACAGAGCCATGACAGAGATCTGAAGCCAGAGCTTTCAACTTGCTTTGGTTTCAGTTCTTCTACTGTKCTCACATGGCCACTTCAGACACATCTCAATATTCCACTCTTCAAAGAGCTTCAAGCAAAAGAAGTACAATGGCAACATTATGTTCAACTCAAGGACAATAAAGCTGAGAGTATTGGTTTGGTTCAGCACACCAAGTCTGGGTATGGGTGACAGTCCCTTTGACTCAGATCCAGAGTGTTGTGATCATTTTTTGTATGTATCTTGAACAACCATTGATAGGACTATGCAGTCCTCCAGATTACAACGACATGTAGTAGGCTGGTAACTTCTGTTTGCTGAAGGTTACCTTGCTGGCAGTGTGTTACAAGGTGTCAAGGAGCRCAACGCCAATTGCACTTGTTGCATTGTGGTCAGGAAGCTTCTAGTCACCCCTAATGGAAGCTGTCTTCACCAGCTTGCTACCATCTGTGACATWGCAGTTCCATACTACAAACTCCTGTGACAATCAGTGACACAAATTATGTAAATCCTTAGGCATATGGTCAGTCCTGAACTGATCACCACCCATGAGGATCCTTGGATCATGCACCCCGAGAACTGCTTGGAAAAAAACAAACAAAAAAAACCCAACAGAAGACCAGCCCCTCCTTTAACTAGTGCATTAAGAATGCTTGCTTTGCCTAGGTATTTTTTTTATGAATAAAGAAATGATTATTCTCTGGCAAAAATAACTTTTGTACTATTAATGAAATTAGATTAGTCTTCCAAGCCTTTCTCTCAGGCCATTTCTCCTCGGAATGAATAGGTARCAGTATAGACCCGTCTGACAAGATTCAGCTCACCTAATTTTAGACCTCAAAAACATAGTTAACTAACTCCAAGGTAACTCTCCACAGCTCCCATCAAAGTCTATGGAGAGAATTAAGCATTTCTGGGGCATGACTCATCTGACTTCTTTTAGATATCTCTTTGGGGATGAGATGATTCATAACTAAAAGTGTCTCTTTCTCTATGTTGATTATAAAAGGCACTTAAGGTGACTGGTTCAGTCAAATCCCATCTCTGCTGTCCACACTGAACTACATGGCATGATTGCAATTCTGCTCTAACACAATCCCTAAACGATCTTGACTGCTGAGGTCAGAAATTGAGGAACAAAGKGAAGTTTTGCTTTTGTTCTTAAATAGAAAGATGAGAAAGTCATCTCTAATCTGAGTAATTATCTATTTAAATATAAAMTAAGCATAAACATAAATACTCTTTCAGATGTGTTACACAGATCCCTCAAGAATCATAGAGAAGGGCAAATGATAAATATTTTTAATGACCAAACAACACACAACACATATTTGTAAATSTGTTTTTTAGGATTGAAAATACCCTAAATATCTTCTCTTGAAAAGGTTGTAAGAACCTTTGTCAAAATGAAATTAGACTCTTCCTCCTCTCTTCTTGTCAAAATCACAAACTTTTTTCCTCCATTTTGTTTCTGACTCTCCTAGAGTCAAATGCCTTTATGGTTGGATGCCTTTCCTGAACTGAACATCTGAATGCTTGCTCTAAGTATTTTCTCATTTTTCACATTTAAGAATCTCACCTACAATCTACTCATATTTCTAACTATTTTCCTGGCTTCCATTTCCCTTTGGTCCTAAATACATGGGTGTCCTAAACTCTACCCTGTCTTCATTCTATTTCCAGTCTACCCTCCTTCCCTAATATATATCTAGTTCATATAGGTAAAACCTGTCATAACTGTTGCAGAATCTCATACGCAAAACTTGAGTTTATACTTCCTAAATTAACAAGAAACCATTTTTTCCATGAATTCTTGCATTCTCCAGAGACTCTGTCCTCTTTTGACTTTTCTCCTGCCTCTCTCATTATTACTATTATTATTATTATTTATTATGGGTGTACTTAAGGAGACCATTCCTTTATCTCTTGTGAGTTTCGTATGCTTCCGTATAATGCATGCATTCTCTTTTGATAATTTGGTCAGAAAACAAATTCAGATCCAGTCTCTACACAGATATTGATGGAGAAGCAGATCTCTTGTCTAAACTAAAATCTTTGGTTTCCCTTCTGAGATTCCAAATATTCACTCTAATTGTCACTGAAAGCAAACTAATTTTCTATGTACCAAATAATATTTTTGCCAGTTTTGTGTCTTATTTGTTCAGTCCTTATTCAGTGGGGTTACGATCCATGACAAGAGTACTGCAATAGTATGATGATTTAAATAGCACATAACACTACAGTGGCCCTAGATGGAAATAAGTCAATATTTAAAAGAACCTGGGAGATCATTTGCATGAAGACTATTTATTGGTATTACAAAATTTGCATTTGAATCATGCAACTGAGTTGTTCAGTACATGTCTGTCGTGTGCTACAATGTCTGATTTTAGCACTGTATATGAGCTTCTGTTGTTTGGAGTAAAATACGAAGCACATAAAGGTTGTGGGTCGTCCTCCCTGTGCCTGGAGCAATTCTAGTTCCTGGAACGGGCTCTCCAACTGGTTGAGCCAACCAGTGGTTGAGCCACTTTCAAATGCAAAACTTAAAAGAGAATTGATTTTGATGATGTGGCATGAAACAATATATGAAGATATAGACAACAGTACTGGAACACATGTATTGACATGCTGTGAATATAGTTTGCAAAACATTGCTAACTAATTTTAAGACTCCTGGAGACTAGGGAACTTATAGCTGTAAACCAGAGATAGATACATCATAAGAATATGGAATTGAGAATGAAACTTGAGTGTTTAAATAGATAATTACTCTCTTTCAAACTTCATTTTAACACTAACTTTGTAAACTGTGAACTAATAAATTTTATGCACTTGTAAAGAAATTATTCCTGTCAAACTACATTTCTGTTTACTTGCTTTTCATTGCAAAATGAATAATGTGAGAGCTTTTACACATGAGTAAGTAACTGTGGTGGGATAAAACAATACATGAGCTTGTGTTGACCTTGATGATTAGACCATGACTTTATTTATTTTCTATTTTTTTTTTACTCTTTTTCAGTTACTTGATACTCCAGAAGAATGTTCACAGCTCATCCCATGTATTTTGTACAGGAGTCAGAAAAAAAAGAACGACAGATTTATGTCCACATACACTTCTACAAGAAAGTATTGAAGGAGGAAATGCATTATTCCATTGTATTCCTCTATGCAGCTCTACTATTATTAACCATGGAAGAATGGTTTCTCTGCAATACAATTTCTGTAGAAAAATGACGCATTTAYCTTTTTCGCCCTCTTTGAGCGTACGCCTTATGCCTTTCCAACATATGCTGCAAGTGTTTGTTAGCTGAAGGAATTCTGTTTTGTTTTATTAAAAAAACTCTGCTATTTCGTATTTAGTAAAATACACTTTCTTTTTGTAGATGGTCTGTTGCTTTCCCGAATCTTGTTATGCAACGTGAGAGAATATTTGCTCAGATTTCTGTAACTGCCTGGCTTCTGTGTTCAAAGGGATAGATTCCCTTATAACTGGGGCATTTTTAATTAGATAATGTAATTCGGAGTAGTAAAATATAAAAATAAACTTGCATGTTGATTGATTGAAATCAAAATGTTATTCATTAGAAAGATAATAAGCTCATTTGCTTGTTGGTTCTTCATCTGCACACTAAATACATAAAATAGCATTTATGCTTAATCATGTTTCACATTAATAATGTACACCATTTTAAATATCACTCAATCATGTATAATATTATTGTCATTCTAGCCATTGAATGCCCTTGCTTTGATTCAAAATACATGAAAAACTTCTATCTAGAAGAATCTAATATCTGAGGTCTTTGCTTTCTCTCATTTTCTGGGCTTTACCTTAACCAAGGTGAAAAATTAAAACGCTCATATGACCTTGTATGTGTGTTTGTAACTCTTTTGCAGCAATTCTGATCTCTGTGCTAAAAAGACATCTTTAATCTAACACTGTCAAATAATTTGCAAAATATATATAGATAAAAGAGCCAGAGAAAAACTTCTACATATCTGTGACAAGAACTTTTGTTGATGTAGTTCACACAAGCCCCATTAATTGTAGCCAGTTGTGCATCTTCTGAAGTGCTGAATGCTAATATTACACATAAATAGAAATTAAAAATAAACCTGCTACAAATATCAACTTTGAGCTTCTTGCTACTCTGATGTTTTCAGTGCTTTTGTACTCCAGTCAGTTTGTTAGATATATATATATGTAACAACTTAAAGCTGAAATGCGGAGAGGAAACTTGCTTTCAGCATTTTGTTCTTGACTTATAGCCTCCTTTGCCCCTCAGGATCTGGAATCTAGGACAATTTGTCTTGTGAAATCAGGCAAAATCATGGCAGAATCATCAGACCTCACCTGCTCCTTTTGCTCTAGTAACAATATTTTGAAGAGCTTGTAACCATAGCAACCAAATAGGTTTTCCAGGCTGCAAATAGTTCAACAGCCTGTTGAACAGACAAAATGGGACGCTGCAGACTCGGTGGCAGAATGAACTGCATGCCTTTGGGAACTGCCAAAAGAAGGGACAGACTTTTATCTCAGCCAATTTTGTCCTTGAATATGGATTTTTATTTCTTTCCTTTTTTTAAATTTTTTTTTTTATCAATAAAATAAAGTGGCACTAAATGCTAAAATCAATGACTACTGCTGCTAATGATGGTGTTGAGTCTTACCCTTAGGGCAGCATCGCCTCTTGCAGACAATGATGCCCTGTGGCTGCCTGTGGGTCATGCAGATTTGTTCAGCACCACCCTCGCATTGGCAGCTTGCATGCTGCCCCATGGTTGTCTCTAAGTTTTCTAGTGGCCAGGGACTGGGGGTTGGGGACAMAACATAGATCTTGAAAAGTTCAGCTGAGGCATCTGAATCACCTTGTGCTTGCTGTTTACGTGTTACTGGAGGAGCTCGATACAACTGGATTTTTTTTCTATAGAAGGCTCAACTGCCTTATAAATGCAGACGATCAATTAAAATCTTCTGGAGTGACTGTTATCCTGGGATGTTATGCTCTGAAAATCTCTGTGATTGGTTTTTTAACAAGACTGTCGAGATTGCAGGAAAGGTCATAAGTATATCTATAATTTTTGCTAATTCTTTGTACTTATATTCCTATTTTTTAATCTCCTAAATAAAATCCTCAACTTCTATTCTGTTTCTCTTTCCGTTCTGGAGGATTAATTCCTTCTTTCTGCATTAAATTTGTCAATGAAGGCTCTCCTGGGAACACAGATGAGGGTTTGAGTACTAGGCTGCTGAGTCTAGTTTCCTGAGAAATAGACTGTAGTAAAAGTAGTGATGCAGTCAGAAGATTTTTAACAAAATTTGTTAGATCCATTGCTTTGAKTCCAGTGGGAACACTCACTTTCTTATATCTTATGTCTGAGGCTAAGGATCAGATCCACTCCTTGCCTGCAGAAACCAAAAGGGAAATGGAGGAGATAATATCTAACACTGTCAATGAATTCTCTTAAGACTGAGCCTATTCTGAAGTCCGTTTGTGTCCCAGTTAAGCAAGGTACACAAGTGACTTAAGCAAGCTGTGGTCTAGTTCCTCAGTCACTGTTGTGAGCTCAGCCTTCTTTCTGACTGTTGTGGATGCAGTGCTTCCATGGGCAGATTTGGCAAACACCCAGCAGAATGGCTGGGAAGTCCTCAGGTCATAAGAACGACCTACTTGCATGCATTCCTGAAGCTGTGGCTTACTTTTCAAGGCAGATAGAGGCTTTTCCATAAGAAGTTGTTCCTATAAAAATGAGGTATCTGGGGAAAGAAGCAAAAGTCTTTTGGGTAGCATTTTTGGAATAAAGAGAAGCCCTACAGTACACAACCCAAAACAGAGGTCCCAAGGCAAAGAATTGACCATTTCACTATATATGTACATACCTGTATTACTTTTTCTTGAAAGCAAAAGGGAGGAACTCAAAAAAGTAGTAATGCGATTCAAACAGCATTAAGAATGGTAAGATAGTAAACTAAAGACAGAGTTTACATAACATATTTAAATTTAGAGGAATGCAACTTCCTAATCTAGCTTTTTTCCCCTTGGCTTCTTAAACAGCAGTTCATTTAAAGAGATTTACATAATTTATGTTTATCTTTGTGTGCATATCACGCAAAAGGGGTTAAATAGTTGAAAACTATTCATAGGTAGCTCATTCACTAACTTATGAGAAAAACTAAAACACACATGTGATACCATACAAATAATTGCTAGCCAAAAATGAAAATACTGTATATAGTTAGTAATAAGGATATTGACTTAAGATATCATCTCCAGTTCTGGGAGTAATTGACTGTTTTTTGTTTGCTTGTTTTTGTTTTTTTTTTCCCCCCTCCACTCCTGTTATTCATATAGAGAGAGTTTCAGAAGGTTTTGTTCAAGTTCAGGGGCCTCTTCCAGAGTCAGGTCATTCTGCATCTGTAAAGCCTCTGTAGTCAGGATATGAGTGTGCACCAGGACCTGACCTTCCTGCCTACGCCCTATAGAAGTGAAGTCAGYGTACGCATGGACTCCACACTCAACCAAGATATCTGGACAGCCAAGCCACCATAACATAGTGGGTACAGCAAATACAGTCTGTGTGACTACCTTCCCCTTATATTCTCAGCACCAYGATCCTTTTCTATTTATCTGCTCCTTTTAACTCCAGCTCTGAATTGTTTTATCTCAGCTATTTTCCATGCAGCTTGCTACTTGTAAAATGCCCTGGYATACGGATTGTATTGATGAAGTTAATGCCACTCTCAGAAGATAGATCAATTTCCTGTCACCTATTCATAATTAGTTCTTGAAACCACAGCAACTACTTGCAAGCATAAGGAAAGCACTAGCAGGCATAAACAAGAGGTGGGTTGTAATAGTCTGAGACAGAGCAATACATCTCCCAGGTCTGGTGTCAGCAGATACATCATTCATTCCAACCTGAAGAAACTTCTGCAGAATTGTTGTGCAGAGCAAGTTGAAGTAAAAATAAAGAGAATGAAAGTAGGGGCACCAGCTGAAAATATGTATTTCCCAGAATTTTTCCCTATAAATGAGAGATATCGTTATCTTGGTTTTAATGCAGTACGTATGCTTTCCTTCCAAGCTGTCTTGTCAGTACCAAGAGAAAGTAGAAATTGCCTTGCTTGACTGTAAGCTTGTAAAAGTTGTGTAAAGAGTTTAAATTGGCTGAAGATCAAAYGTGGATCATATGGACAGTCTAGGGAAAGCTGAAGAGGAAGATTAATTTTGCCTAGCTACCTTTAAAAAGTAGCTACCTGTAAAATGGATGAATCACTATCTTGATATGCCTCTCTTTTCATTTTCTGACTTTATAGTGGTTCTAAATATGTGATTATGCTTCCTTTTTAGATTTGCTGATGTGAGAAAAGAGGAATCCTGACCAAAAGACCCATGTGAGGGCACACATGTATTACTGTTATCTACATGTTAACTACATGTTATTACTGTTGTGGAGAGAATTCTCCATAAGGATGTTAAACTTCTAAGTTAATAGAAGAACCCCACATATGGTGAAGGAGATGTAAACATCACAATATCGATTCAATAGCTGAGATAGATGCAAAAAACAGTGATTGAGGGTGGTTGCTCTAGCATAGCACAGGAAAAGTATATTCTAACATAACTCTTATGTCAGACTTCCTGCCAGGAAATGAGTTCTGCACTGATCTGTGAAAACTGTTTTTATATGAGTCTCAGTGTGACTTTTTGAGTCATCCTGACATCTCTTCCTAAAGGGCAAGTTCTGTTTTATTGTGTCTTACACTACAAATTACAGATGTGCACCTTGAATGGTTTTGAAATGGGACATTTGAAAACTTATATTCTGATATAACTACATCAAGGAGTAAATAACTTTGTTCCCAGTGAAAGATCAAGTAGTGCTATTGTATTATGATGGTATTTGTACCTTGGAGGCAATCATTATGGCAGATGCTACATAAGAATATTCCCTGTTCCAAAAAGTACTGCTATAATATTTATTTAGGAGATAAAAATGCTATGAAAAGAAAAGCCTCTTTTCTTGCAGAAGCCTATTGTAGCTGTCTGAGGATTTGCTTTTCAAAAAAGCTACTTGAAGTAAAGCTTCCTAAGAGATCTCAGGATATTTCTGATTGTGGACAGAGCTATGGGGAATATTTCTGCCCACCACAGAATAACYAAAAGACCTCATCAGTGCCTCTGGAGTCTTCCTGTGAGACTGATGATGGGGAAGCCAGAAAACTTTTCTGTTGGAGACATTGACCTATTACCATTTACCTAGCTTCCTGTCAAGGGAAAGACAGGACACCAGGAAACCTATGTCTTGGTTTTCAGAAGAGGTTTGGAGCAGGACCAGGATTGAGAGGATGCCAGCAGCTTTTTGTTGATGACTTGAGGGACCACTAAACTTAGGAAGAACTTAGGAAGAAGATTTAGTGTGGATCAGATAGACTTTATTGGAATTGAAAAGTCTCAGCAGTAATGGGAGAGGTTAAGAAAAGGTYATCTTGTGAATTCAGAGGGCTTAGGATATAGCACAGGCATATGTATGTGCATGGACTGTAAACCACTCACAGTATGACTGTACATCTAAGACATATGGCTTTTGATCTTTTAAGCATTASTTATTCTATTAAGGCTGAAGGTTCAGGCTGGAGACATGGAAACCCATACCCTAATATGCAGTGAGGTTATACTGTGGACCTTGAAAATCAGTTTGTGGGAAATAGACAAGTAAAGACTTTCTCTCCTGTTTGGTGCTTTTAGCGAAATAAAAGACACTAGGTTTTCAAAATGATTGTACTCTGTGATTTGTCTTAAGGCTAAAATGTCTTCTGCTAGGGTCCCCTGAGTCAGGACATGATAGTAATTGAAGGGCTGAGGTAAACAGAGGTATAGCCCATGCCCATGGTCTTGAGGTCCCATGCAAGACAGCAGAATCTATAGCTATTCTTTTGCAGATCTGTAGTTGAACTAGTTGGTCACAGTTGGACTGTGACCTTTATCCCAAAGATCTGTTTATCATCTGTGCCTTACAACTTGTTTTGGGGTTCTCATCTGGTAGTATTTTCCCCATGCTTAGCTTCAGATGCTTGCATGTGCCCTTGTACAAAATAGATAGTAATCAAATTTTGGCTTGAATTATCATGTTGGACTTGAGTATTTTGGTCTCTTATGAGACAGACAAGAAAACAATTGTGATATCAGGGTTGTTCAAAGAAATATTAGTAGTGATTTTGTAGGAAAATTTTAAAGAAATCTCTAAGTTTGTAGTTAGGTTATTTTCCCCTTATCAACTATTCTTCTTTGGGTCCTGACGGCCAAATAAATCTGATCTCCCCAAAGTCATTTGTTCATTTCTAATTTCATTGCTGGGCCAAGTGCTCTGTATGCTTTATCCCTTCACTTGGYCATATCCTCCTGCTTTTCTCTATGCAATTAATAAATTTCATTCTTTTCTATGTGATTTCTCTTTTTCTTAGTCGTAGAGTCCAAACAATGAAACTTCTCTTTCCTACTTGCTTGATGAGTTTTCTTGCCACTAATCCTATATCTGATCTGTAGTCAAGAGGTTTTGGTTGGCTCAGGAATTTTAGAAAATTTTCCATTACAGGTTTTTGAGTGTTTCCTGTTTCTCAAGCTTTCTTTTATAAGATTGAGATTCTGCAGTTTTGTATCTGGCTGTTCTCCACATGAGTTGCCTTAAAAAGTCTGTTTCTATCTATTCTTTTCAATAAGAAATATTATTTTTCAGTTGTTAATAAAGGACATGATTAGATTGCTTAAGTAAACATATTACAACACCTGACCAGAAGACAAAACCTTTTAAATCATCCCTAATACTGTGGTATCATGCTGTGGTTTCCTTTTTGCTCAGGGATTTCACCTAGTCTCTTTATCTTAGGTCATTCTTACAGAAGTTACAAAGGTCAGGGAAGAAGTTTTCAGCTTGGGATTGCTGTTGTTGGAGCCTAACCTTGAAGTACAGATGCAATGTATGACCTTGATCTGGTAGTTAGACAGAATTCTTGGTTTCACCACACCCAACTATAAACTTGGTCCAGATGAAAACCAGGTGCTGCTTCTGGAAGATAAATAGACAGAGTTTGAGAAAACGGGCCAGTTGTTAAATAATTTAATACTTGACAGCTGGGCTTCCTCAAATAGAGAAGTCTTTARTTTTCTATGGACAATACCTTTCAGCATCGAGGTAGATCTATTAAAAAGAAACATATATAAAATCTGGGGGTTGTTTGAGTATAGAAAATGACAGCAACTTGCTAATTATAGTTTRTGTTTAAGTACTGTGGAATATTGTTTTTGAATCTGAAGTTTTTAGAAGTTTGAATAGGTGATCAGTTGTGACAGATTTTGTACAGGAAAATTATGGTAATTACAAGTGGCATATCTTTTAGTTTTATAACATAAACAGAAAAAGGCTGCTTATTTTTTAGAGAAAAACAAATGGAATGAGAAAACATTCTTTTGTGTTGTCAAGAATATATTTGCTATTGAAAGCATTAGCATTTATAATRTAAAATTCTTACTACTTGTATACCATGCAAATTTGCAAGAGTAATTACAAATCCATATATTCAATTGCATATATTCAGGTATAAGGCAAACCAAGGCATAATAGTAGCAAACTAATGGAAGTCAACTTAGATCATATACCAAAATCTGGAAAAAAAAWATTAAAATTCAACATCAATGTAGTCTGTGTTATGATTATAATTTGATAAACATAGATTTGTAAAATAAGATTTTATTTTGGCTAATAAAAAGATCCATGTGCAAGATGATAGATTACCAGCTTTTTGGTTCTACAACAACAGCCAAACAAAACTGTCTTGTGAAAAAGAACTTCTTCCTCTAAGATCCAGTGCACTAAAGCCCGAGTTACGTCTCATTTTCTCCAGCTGCATGTGCACGTGTTGTTAAGCTTGTAGACGAAAATTTCTGAGTCAAGGTTATTTTTTTTTTTAATTTTATTTCCTAAGAAAGGCTAAGTGAGTTAAACTCTTATGGCACAGGTGCAATAAGCTGGCAAATGACTAGTGAAATGAAGRGAAAGTAAAGGGAAAGAGATGTGAATGTTAATGAAAGATGCCAGCTTTAGAAGAGGATGAATGGAATGTCAGAGTTAGTTTCAACCATATCTGCAGCTGGAAATAAGGCCCTTTTGAGTCTGACTTGAAACATCCATTTTGCTCCTTTGTATTCTTTTCTGCCTTATGCCATTGATAGAAATGTGCATTTTCCCTAAGTATCAAGGGCTGCCCTTGTTTTACAGTGAACTCAGGTCCTCAATCCCCAAAAATTCAAAAAAAAATTTTTCTTGGAGTGGAGAGATGTCTGCCCCTGCTTAACACTGTCTTCAAATGACAGACCTACACTATTTTTTAAATACCTGCATAGTAAGCATAATTACACACATAAACATTCTGGATTTCCCACATACTTTACAAAGGAAAATGCTGAAATAACCTAAAATGACTGTTTTTCCTATAATATACTTTCTGTATACACATTTCTTATACATCCGCAGAATCTTTGAAATACCAGGATTATTAAGGATATTTGGGAGAGGACAGTTGCCATGGTTGCTCAACTGGTTCAATCTTGCATAGTCTACCTGAATATTTTTAAAACATATACCCTCTGCAGATACTCTCACATCCTCCAGAGTTACTTTTTATTAGCTACAGTAGTACTATGTTTTTCACGTTGTTCTATGTCAGCCTGTAGAAATCTGATTGCTGGATTCAGTATCTTTATGTTTGATCTCACACATCTAGATCTACCTGTCATAATTTTTTTTTCTTGGAGAATAATAAATGACTTCACCTGAGCTTGGTAAAGGAAGAGAAATTTTCTCTCCTTCCTCCCTCACTGACCATTGTGGCCATTTTGGAAACTCAAGGCTCATAGAGATCTTATTTCAACGGTTGCAACCCTTTTCTAAAATACAAGCCATTATTTTATGTTATTACTTTCCCTGTCCACATTCTCTTTATTACAAATGGTTGGCCTCGGTATGAACCTTGAGAGACTGCAATCCAGAAGCATTAAAGAGATTTAAATCCCTTAATGTTCAAAGCTTTAAAAGCTATTTTAAGAGATGACAATTAAAGGTGACAAGCTGCAAGTCTTTAATTCTGAGTGGCTGTCTAGAGTAGCAGGATCCCACAGAGGATAGTACGGGTGGGGCTCTGCATAAAATATGAAGTATGTCCTATTTCTCCCCTTACCATTTTTCTCATAAAAAAATTAAGAGATAAAGAAAAAATATAGATGGTTATTTTATTGAAATATGCCTTTTCTGGAGAAAGACAAGTTATAATTGTGCTAGACAACATTAGCTACCCAAAGAATGCAACACCTCTGAGAGGAAGTGCAGTGKGGGGGGGAGGAGCTCTTCTTTCAGAGATATTTTCTGGACAAGAGAGTTGTAGGCTACCATTGTATCCTCAGGCAGTACTGCAGGCCAGTCATGATTAAGTTGAGCTAATGTTCAAACATTCTTTTTGATCCACTTTTGTAGCCTACTTGAGCAATTGCACTTCAGTCACAGCCATATTGGGTCTCAGTCTGGGACCTTACTGAGTCTGGGAGGGAGGATGGCAGCTACAGCATTTCATAGATTCATAGAATCACGGAGGGCACCTCTGGAGATCATCTAGTCCAACCCCTCCCTGCACATGCAGGGTCACAGGATTACTTCCAAGCGAGTTTTGAAGATCTCCAGAGAAGGAGACTCCATAACCTCCTTGGCAGCCTGTTCCACTGTCACCCTCACTGTCAAGAAATTTGTCCCTAAGTTCCTGTGGAATTTTTGGTGCTTCAGTTTGTGACCATTCCCTCTAGTCCTGTTGGTGGCCACCAGTGAAAAGAAGACCCATCTTCCTCACTACCTCCCTTGAGGTATTTATAGACACTGATCAGGTCCCCCCTCAGCCTTCTCTTCTCCAGGCTGAACAGGACCAGCTCTCTCAGTCTTTCTTCATGGGGCAGATATTCCAGGCCCCTGATCATCCTTGTAGCCCTGCGCTGGACTCTCTCCAGCAGCTCCACATTCCTCTTGCACTGGGGAGCTCAGAACTAGACAACCCAGATGTGGCCTCACCAGGGCTGAGGGAGATGGTCACCTCCTTTGACCAGCTGGAGACGCTCTTCTTATTGAGTCCCRGAATCCCCTTGGCCTTCTTGGCCATGAGGGCACACTGCTGCCTCATGGTTAACTTGTCATCCAGCATGATGCTGTGGTCCCTCTCTGCAGAGCTGCCCTCCAAAAAGGTCAGTCCTCATCCAGTTCTGTTGTCTGGGGTTATTCCTCCCCAGGTKCAGGACCCTGCACTTGCSCTTGTTGAACTTCATGAGGTTTCTCTCCTCCCAGTTTTCCAGTCTGTCCGGGTCCCTCTACATGACAATGCAGCCCTCTGGGGTATCAGCTACTCCTCCCAGTTTCATAACATGAGCAAACTTGCTGAGGGGGCACTCTATCCCTTCATCCAGGTCCTTAATGAATAAATTGAACAGTTCTGGAGTGAGGACTGACCCCTGGGGGTCATCATTGTCCACAGGCCTCCAACTGGACTCAGCACCCCGATCACCACCCTCTGAGCTCTGCCATGCAGCCAGTTCTCAGCCTGCCTCAATGTCTACTTCTCTATCCCAGACTTTCAGAGCTTGCTCTGGAGGATGCTGTGAGGGATGGTGTCAAAAGTCTGGCTGAAATCCAGATAGATGACATGCATCGCTCTTCTCTTACCTATGCAGCTAGTCATTCTGTCATAGAAGCTTACCAGGTTAGTCATGCATGATCTATCCTTGGTGAATCCATGCTGACTACTATTACTTCTTGTCCTTCAGGTGTCTCCATCATCCTTGAGAGGCAATACAGATTGAGGGAGGTGCCAGAGGACTGGATTTCTTCTTCTTTTAAAGATAGGAAGAAATCCTATCTTTAAAAAGGGCAAGAGGGAGGAGCTTGGAAAGTACAGGTTGATCAGCCTCACCTCCGTCCCTGGAAAGATGAGAGAGCAGCTCATCCTAGGGAGTATATTTAGGTGTGTGAAAGAAAAGAAGGTAATCATGAGTAGTCAGCATGGATACATCAAGGGGAGGTCAAGTTTGAGAAACCTGATTCCCTCCTATGATGGGATGACTGGCTGGATGAATGAGGTGAGAGCCGTGTATGTTGTCTACCTCGACTTCAGTTAGACTTTTGTCACCCTTTCCCATAATATCCTCATAGGAAATATCCAGAAGTGTGGATTGAACGGGTGGACAGTGAGGTGGATTGAGAACTGGTTGATCAGAAAGCTCAGAGGATGGTTAATGTCTGATGGTTAATGATGGTTGTCTAGTTGGAGGCCTGTGGCCAGTAGTTTCCCCCAGGGGTCAGTACTGGGCCCAGTGCTGTTTGACTTGTTTGTCAGTGACTTGGACAAGGGCACGGAGYGCACCCTAAGCATGTTTGCGGACGACACCAAGCTGAGTGGAGTGGCCAACACTCCGGAGGGCTGTGCTGCCATCCAGGGGGACCTGGACAGGCTGSTGAGTTGAGCAGAGAKGAACCTCATGAGGTTCAATAAGGACAAGTGCAGGGTCCTGCACCTGGGGAGGAATAACCCCAGACACCAGGACAGATTAGGGCTTGACGTGCTGGAGAGCAGCTCCATCCATGGAGCTGGGAGTCCTGGTTGACAAGAAGTTAACTATGAGTCAGCAGTGTGCCCTTGTGGCCAAGAAGGCCAATGGGATCCTGGCTGCATCAGGACAAGTGTTGCCAGCCGGTCGAGGGAGGGGATCCTGCCCCTCTCCTCAGCTCTGGTGAGACTGCACCTGGAATATTGTGTGCAGTTCTGGGCTCCTGAACTTCTGTATGCAGTTCTTGGCCCCAGGACAAGAGGGATGTGGAGCTTCTAGAGCAGATCCAGCGGAGGGCAACAAAGATGAATATGGGACTGGAGAATCTCTTGTATGAGGAAAGACTAAGTGAGCTGGGCCTGTTCAGCCTGGAGAAGACTGAGAGGAGATCTCATTAGTAGGTATTCACCTGAAGGGTGAATGTAGGGAAGAAGGGGCCAAACCTTCTCATTGGTGGCCAGTGATAGGACAAGGGGTAAAGGGTATAAGCTGAAACACAGGAGGTTCCATCTCCATGTGAGGAGAACTTCTTTCCTGTGAGGGTGACAGAGCCCTGGCACAGGCTGCCCAGGGAGGTTGTGGAGTTTCCTTCTCTGGAGATCTTCCAAACCTGCCTGGTTGCCACCCTGTGCCCTGTGCTCTGGGTGTCCCTGCTGGAGCAGGGAGTTGGACTTGATGATCTCTAGAGGTCCCTTCCAACCTTAACCACTCTGTTATTCTGTATTTCTTTGAAATGGGATAAAATTATGATGCAAAATATCAAAGCTGTTGCACTCTGGGCAAGCCTGCCTGAATTCACCTCTAGAGCAAAGATAAAATTTCTAAGAAGTCAGGGGAGATATGCCTTCAAGTGTATATATGAAGTATATCTGTAATAGGTAACCCCAAGCATTTTGTGATTTTGTATATGAGAGTTGAACTCCCAAGTATATATATSAAGTATATTGTAGTACACACCCAAGTATGTAAGTATATCTGATGACCTTGTGTTCCTCTTCCTTTTATAGGAATATGGCAAAAACTCTTCCTTTTAGGGTTCACCTGGGAAGTCTTATACAATATAAAGGCACCATTCAGTCTTGGCCCTTCTCTGTGGCCAAAGAAACACATAGAACAGATACTTTGGCAGAAATGAATATTTTCAATGTATTTCATATCCATCACTTGAACTAAACTACAGCAGTTTTAAGACCAGCTGTTAGCTAAGAGGTGAGCTGCTGACAAAGCCAATAGTTTGAAGGAAATGAAATTTCTTTTTCAATTCTATTTCATATACTGCAGTCTAACCTCTAAATATAAAAGAATTATCATTGTTACAAATTTCAGCTAACTGTATCTTTAATCATCAGCAAAGATACAGCCATTGCTAGTAATCTTAGCTGAGCCCTAAACAAGCAGTTCTTTCTTTCTGATAAGCTCTCTGTAGGCAAAGCATAAAGTTGTCTTTTTTCTTTTTCTTTTTTGTTTTTTTATACTGAGCTGCATAATATATATTCATTTTATGTATCTCTTATCTTTGCCTTGGCTCATGCTAGAAGGCTAGGAAAACAATTTTAAAAAATCCTCTATGTAATATGAACCCACATCTCTATGAATTGCAAAATATGTCTTTGGTTCTTCTCATGGACTAGGTAGTGCAGGGGTATGGATTCATTCTTTACTAAGACAGAATGACCTTTCATTAAACATTTCATTGATAGGCAGAGTCATTCTTATTTGTTGAAGTTCAAAGGAGCCAAGAAATGTTACATGGAAGAAATAGCAGTGCTGCTTTTATCTCCTCTGTTGTCTGGACAGAACAGCTGATAATCAGCATGCCCGTCTTGTACTTTATGTGTGGCTTGAGTGGAATCTGTTGCATAGCAAAGCCAGAAATCTCAGATCCTACAATTGGGAAAAAAAAGCAAGATGATCACTCACAGATTGAGATAAAAGCGACAGGTGTGAATAATAAAAACTCCACATCACATCTAGCACTTTTCCTCAAGCCGGGGATTCCCTGTTAGACATGCTGCTTCAGGCACCGATACCACTGTATCACACAACTGAAGAAAAGTTTACATTTGTTGATGGCTCAGATGGGAGATCTCTAGTGTAAAAACCCACAGTGAGGTATAAGCAGATCAGCAGGTGTCCCTCATCTTCCTGGATCAGCCTTGATCTGGAAATACATCACTGTGGGTTTTTGGATTGAATTTTCATTTGTAACTCAATAAGAAACCTGAGATCTTGGAGCAGAGTTCTGCATTAAAAAGTTAGTAAAATCTTCTGAGGAGGCTATCCTTCCTCTTTTTTCTCCAAAAAAAGAAAATTTGCAGGAGAGTTTTTCAGAGAGGGTTTCCCTTCAGGACTTGTGACAATTAATGATCTAGTTCTGATAGTATCTCTCAAGCAGTAACAAAGCTCTGAGTGAATGCAGAAGGGGATGTTAGATTAATTACTCATGAAATAAATCTTCATATTTTTGAAATAGGTATGTTCAGCTATTATATCCAAGTTGGATATCAGGTTAAATAGTTACCTTTCTGCCTATCTAGTTGCTTCAGTTACTTTAACCAGCTGTCATATTCTTTAACTCCATTAACAGACAGATTAGTGTACTCTGTTCTCCTAGGTAGGGGAGATACAGGGAAAATGGTAACTGCATAGATGTACTTTCTGTTTTACAGMATTTTGTATTTGGGTTACTGCTTGGGATAGGCTCAGAAGATGTCTGAGATAAGTAAGATTAACAGGTAAAAATGAGAAAGAAGGTGATGGGGCTTAAGTGCCTTGAGTTGAATTTAATCAAATGAAGACTTTCCTGATACACATCTATATACATATAAAATATATAAAACATATAAAATGTAAAAAATGCATATAATATAGAGAATATATTATATATATAATAAATATATATTACATTTACTAAGGACTGTATTAAAATATTGACCTGATATTATTATCATGTCTGCTTAGTTTTATAGCTATTAGTCTATCTTAAGCCCCCAGGTAAGTGAAGATTTCTGCCAAGGATATTACTAATATGCAGTGCAGGGGTCAAGTGTTCACTGCAGTAMGACCAATTTTGCAACAAATCTTCATTTCTATAAAGCACTGTAATGAACAAATGCATTTAACAGAAAGCAATTGTGGAGCTTTTAACCATATATAACATGAATGTGAAGCCACACAATTATTTTAGCATCTAGTTTTTCAAACCTTATAATTTGCATAATTATTCCCTAGAATAAAGGTACTAGAATGCTGCCCATACTACTTTTGTTGTAATACAGATGAAACAACTAGGTATATCAATGTATCTGTCACAGTATGCTCCTACAACAGAGGACTGAATTYTACCTTTAAGGAAAGAGGAACTATTAATATTGCTAATTTAGTTGGACTAAAAATGGTTAAAAGCTGCTTTCATGATTTCCTAATATGGGTCTGTAAATGAGTTACAATTGAACTCTGAAATTTATGAGAATGTATGTGATCTACACATAAAGAGCTAAATAGTTATCACTGAAATAGGGTATGCAGAATTATCTGGATTATTTGTTGGAACAAACCAAAGCTAGATTTTCACTTTTCACCACAAACTGTAATATCATATCATAACCTTCAGAAATTTATAAGGACTCAGCAAATCCATCAACAGAATTATATTCCTGTTTTAATATAGCTATCTTTCCTCCYGGGTGATAGCAGAGAAGGGACAGTTTGGATTAGTGTTTAATCAGTAGGTTCTTTGGCTTGGTCTTGAAATGTCAATTCTTAATCTTCCTTACCTTGAAAAATGAAGATGTTAGGATTTGATGTAATAGCTTTGTCTGAGGGGCACAATAACTCTGTCAATATTCACCTCACAGAGAGCCTTGCTCATAAGCCAGGCTGCAGTGCACTCCCATTGTCATGACAGTAGTCTCCATTTCATGTGACTTGATGGCAAATTCAGAAGTTTTTTCCAAAAATATTCTTCACTTTAAACACATGCATTTAAACTTAGGTTTCTGGAAAAAGTTAGCAAAAAAATGTCAAATTGGAACAGTGGTTAGCAAAATTGAACAAATAATTACTTGAAGGAATTATTTGTGATTGTGATATCCCTGATAAAACCTATTATTGCACCATAAAAGTGAATTGAAAACTGTATTTCTAAAGTTATATTAAAACACATACATTCACAAAAACAATAAAACAACCCAAAACAAAACCTCAAGCATTTTCTGTTCCCACCTCAATATATCTTAATTTATATGTGGCAATTAAGCACTTGGATTTCATAGGAACACAGGTTGTGTAAGAACTTACAGAACTGTAAAGATCTCATGACTTTTATGTGAGCTGTATGATAGAAGGCAGATGAAGAAAATAGGTTGAGATATTACATAATTATTTTTTATATCAATGGAGAAAGTAGCAATTTTGTGCATTTTGAATCCAAATACCTGCATCTCTGGTCATTTTGTAACTTACTCAAGTCACAGTCATCCCTAAACTAATTTTATTTAGGCTCAAACACAGTTTCATCTGTTTGTGCTGTCACAATGAACTTTGCAGCTATTGAAAAAGTAKCAGCAAAAATAGATCACTGAGTTTTGGGTTGATATCTTGGATCAGTGCTGGTGTGGTGGTGGCAGTAGCATTGTAATGATAATTTATGAAAAATTCTTGATTTCCATGAGTTTAAAATATACTAAACTTTTGTCACTAATAGTATTAATTACAATTATCTCAAATTCTTTTAAGCATAGCAGTAGTTAAGAGACTAGGAGCTCTATCCAAAGTCGAGTCACTGAATCCAAGGAAAGATATGCAGATTATATCCAGAGTGCAGGGCAAGTGAAAGTGCAGGCTTGTAGCACAACAGTAGCCTTTCAGACATCCACACTTGCAAAGTGATGGAGTTTCCTGCTGTTTCTTTCCATCTTCTATTCTTTGCTTTCCTTCCCAAGAAACCAGAGCAGGGATTTAAAGGTGGAGCTAAGGTGCACAGCATCTGCATATCTACAGACTGTAGATATAGGCCACTGTGTATAGACTATAGACTGTAGACCACTACTGCAGACCAAGTTTGAACAAATAAGTTAATGTAGGTAACACAGATGAGCCAATATTTAACAGCAGACAGTCTCATCTGCATCTAACTTTCCATGCTGTTATAAATTCCTTTCTCAAAAAGTTTCATTTGGCATGGTCTGTGAGTCATGCAAGTGGGTAGAGGASTGGTAAAGTGAGATGAGGTCCTCAGTAAAGTGGTAAAAAAAGTAGTAAAAAAAAGTAAAGTGGTAAACTGGACGTAATAGCATTATTTTTTTTTTCCACTGTAATTTCAACTAGTGTAAAATGTGGCTTGTGAGCTCACAGAGCCTAATCTGTTGTCATTCAGGAAAAGCAATACTACCTTTAGAATCATGCTGGAATCAGCGATGTAAATGGTTCAGTTATGAACTACAGACTAAACTTCTTAAAGTAAACTTTATAACGAATGATGTAGCTTTTCATATGAAACAAAGGGGCTTAATTGCTTACAGGATGATTCCCTTGAAAAATAAAGCTCTCTTGGTGGTATTTTCCCCTGTCCTACTAGGGCGAGAAATTCTGTGATTAGTAATGATGTGATATGGGAATATCCATTATTTCACCTTGGAAAGATACCAAAGTGAGGTATTCTGGTATTATAGTTATCTGCTAAAAGACAGAGGTCCACCACTATTTAATAAAGGCTCTATGTAGTTTTCCCTAATGCAAAGCTGCAGTAAATGCAATGGTCAGTACTAAAATGATTTTCTGTATGATCAATTCAGCAGTTCATATAGTTATGAATATCTCTTGGGAGAATTTAGAGGAAATTGGAGACATAAATAATCCAGACCTATTTTTAGAAATTAAAGTATGGAACAAATGTAAAATCCCAATTAATTTTGCTCCCTTCTTAGTATCTTCCTTCCATGTCACAGAGGGAAAAATCACCTAAAACAGGGGGCAAAAGAGTTTAAGCATAGTATTGACCAAGATTTCAGAATATTTTCAGAATATTTCAGAATATTTAAGGTTGGAAGGGACCTCTACAGATCATCTAGTCCAACCTTCCTGCTCAAGCAGGCACACCTASAGCATGTGGCACAGGGTGGCATCCAGGCGGGTTTTGAAGACCTCCAGAGTAGGAGACTCCACAACCTCCCTGGGCAGCCTGTTCCACTGCTCTGTCACCCTAACAGTAAAGAAGTTGCTCCTCACCTGGAGACGGAACTTCTTRTGCTTCAGCTTGTGGCCATTACCCCTCGTCCTATCGCTGGCCACCAGTGAGAACAGCCTGTCCCCTTCCTCCCTGCATTCTCCCTTCCTGAACTTATACATATTAAWCATATCCCCTCTGATCTCTATTCAACCATTCATTTCCCTCAAGCTGGTAACAACACAGTGCTGTGATGTCATGGTGTTAAGAATATTAGCTATGTTTTACATATATTTGTAGTTAGCCTAGCATTACTAAATCCTAGCTAATTTTGTATTTACTTTTTTTAAAAGATATATATAAAAGTATAATTATGAGTCATGGAAATGCAGAATTAATTTTGCCTGGCAAGATGGAAAGACCATTTTCTTTGTACGAATGGCAGAATGTCCCTCTAGCAAGATTTATAAGGTAAAATGATACCCTTTACTGGATTGATTGAAAAATATAGGGAAGGCACACAAGACCCAAAATAGAATATACATAGTAGAATAGGTAGCATTTAACTTTGTAGGTAAGCACAAACTGAGAACAAGTGCTCTGACGGCAACTGCATAATGTTAACCAGTTAGGAAAAAGCTATCTGTGATGCAGAGAAATAAGGAGAAAGAAGCACACTGTTAGATTTCAGATTGCATACACTGAGCCAATAATTCCCGTATATCATGTGTAAGATGTTTCTGCCAAGYGAGAAAGCGTCATTGATTTTACCCACACAGAATAATGGCAGAAATGAGAGGAAGCATCATAAATCTCCACCAAAATATTATAAGTGACCAGAACTTTGTTCRCTGTCTTCCTCTCCACTCCCTGTTAGGGAAGGTGAGGCAAAAGTCCCCCAAAGAGACAAAAGTGGGGCAATGGTACCAGCAGAGACTGCATATGAAGTAGGTGAAAGGGAGCTGGGTAATCTGCCTACCAGCACTGAGCAGGTGTGATGCGCATGCAACTGTACAAGTTGCAGATGTTGAAGCAAGTTAATGAGGAACCTTCTGGTGGATGCTGGTAGCATTTTTTTCTCCTCTCTATGCCACTCTCTTTGCTCCATGGTGGTTTTCTATGAGCAGTGAGAGGGGGTCAAAAAGGCCATATGGCTGCCTGCTTTGTGGGGGCTACAGTGGTCTTTAATCTCAAAGGAATAAAAGCTGGGAAATATTAGGGATGTGGAACTGCTGGAGAGAGTCCAGCGCAGGGCTACGAGGATGATCAGAGGCCTGGAACATCTGYCCTGTGAGCAAAGGCTGAGGGAGCTGGGCCTGTTCAGCCTGGAGAAGAGGAGGTTGAGGGGGGACCTGATCAGTGTCTATAAATACCTCAAGGGAGGCAGTGACGAGGAGGGGGTGGCCTCTTTTCAGTGGTGGCCAGCGACAGGGCTAGAGGAAACGGCCACAAGCTGAGGCACCCAAAGTTCCACAGGAACTTAAGGAAACAAGTAATATTAGAAGGCTTTGCTGACCTGACTGCTTTTACTCCCGTAAGTGTTCCCATGTATTAAAATGGGATTGCATATGTGAATAAATCTTTGAAAAATCAGGTCTTATGCAATGTAACTTTTTTTACTTTATAGGTTTTAATATGACTACTGATATACACTCTTATAAAAACAAGTGGATTTTTTATTGTTGTATTCTTTAACAGCACCACTTTCTAGTTTGTTTTTATGTATGTTTTTCTTCATTGCTTTAGCTCAAAATTTCTAGTATGTTTTTTGCCTCTCTTATACTTGAATGCAATTCTCTCTTTGCTTGATGATATTGAAATGAGCCTCAAATCTCTCTCTCAATTGATTTCCTCATGTAAATTTCCTTTTACTCCATTTTATCAATTTCTATGCTCTCATTCTTTTTTTTGGGGGGGATTTTTTTTGGTCTTCATTTTCTAATCCATGTTTTGCTCTTCTAATCAGGTAATATAATCATGAGCCTTGAATATAATCAAGTGTTACAAATATTATGAGTATAATCAGGTAATGTAATCATGAGCCTTAACGGCTTCCTGGTTTATGCTTTCTCACATATCATGGGTGAGCTTCACTTAAGCTCCAGTCAGGAGTATCTCCTTCATTTCCATGCACTGGACATATCAGGGTCTCTGTTATGGCTAAAGGAACTGGGATACAAAGGAAAGATACARGTAGAAGTGCAATATGAGAGTTAGGAATATTTCAGTCAGAAGACAATGATTGTAATAGGTTTTTACTCTTCTATTTATGAATCATCCAGAAGTGGCTTTTTCTTAGATTGCTCAGCCTCTGAAATGCTTTTGAGTTATTTGATACAACCATCAGTTTTATTATTAATGTGTGCTATGTTATTGCTAGTCCATATCATGTGTTGTATTTGTTTTGTATTTCAAAGGCACATTAACTTCACAAGGGAGTTTCAAGATGAATGGATACGTTTGTGTATGTTTCCTGTGTGCACTTTGGATAAGCCCTTGTTTGCAAATTCCTGTTCAGAGAAGGTAAGTAGCACTATCTGTAGCACCAAAAAAAATTTTGCTCAGTCTATTGTACTTTCAAAAGCATCTAAAAAGGAAAACGAATGATTTATTGAATGAACTTTTATGTATATTGTTCTGCAATATTTACTCACGTTTACCCACGTTTAGTTCTTGGTCCGGTCCTGTTCAACTTCTTCATTAACGACCTGGATGAAGGGCTGGAGTGCTCCCTCAGCAAGTTTGCTGATGATACCAAACTGGGTGGAGTAGCTGATAGCCCTGAGGGCTGTGCTGCCATCCAGAGGGACCTGGACAGACTGGAGGACTGGGCRGYGAGAAACCTCATGAGGTTCAACAGGGGCAAGTGCAGGGTCCTGCACTTGGGGAGGAATAACCCCAGACACCAGTACAGATTAGGGGTGGACCAGCTGGAGAGCAGCCCCGCAGAGARGGACATGGGCGTCATGGTGGACAACAAGTTGACCATGAGACAGCAGTGTGCCCTGGTGGCCAAGAAGGCCAACGGGATCCTGGGGTGCATTAAGAAGAGCGTCTCCAGCAGGTCGAGAGAGGTGATCATCCCCCTCTACTCAGCCCTGGTGAGGCCACATCTGGAGTACTGTGTCCAGTTCTGGGCTCCCCAGTACAAGAGGGATGTGGAGCTGCTGGAGAGAGTCCAGCGTAGGGCTACCAGGATGATCAGGGGCCTGGAACATCTGCCCTATGAGCAAAGACTGAGGGAGCTGGGCCTGTTCAGCTGGGAGAAGAGAAGGCTGAGGGGGGACCTGATCAGTGTATATAAATACCTCAAGGGAGGCAGTGAGGAGGAGGGGGGCGGCCTCTTTTCAGTGGTGGGCAGGGATAGGACTAGAGGAAATGGCTTCAAACTGAAGCATCGGAAGTTCCACAGGAACTTAAGGAAGCATTTCTTCACTGTGAGGGTGACAAAGCACTGGAACAGGCTGCCCAGAGAGGTTGTGGAGTCTCCTTCTTTGGAGATCTTTAAAACCCGCTTGGAYGCAGCCCTGTGCCACGTGCTCTAGGTGACCCTGCATGAGCAGGGGAGTTGGACTCGATGACCTCTGAGGTSCCTTCCAACCTTSGGCATTCTRTGATTCTRTGATTCTGTAAAGGTTTTTTTTTGAAGTGCAGTACAGGAGGAGGAGGAATCAGAAGCATACAAAGGAAATTTTATATGCTAATAATGCAAACACTGCAAAATAATCACTTCAGACAGAACAGCATGATATGGATATCGTAACTGACTCAGCTAAATCCCAATGTTTAAGTCATTAAGATTAGTAATGTAAGGATTTTAGGAAATAAAATAATGTCCTCAGACTTGCTCCAGCTAGACAGTTATCATCATCATACAAATGAAATCATTATCCTATTGCTTTATAAGATCAGGAAAGCAATAATGACTAGAATAAGTAAAGTAGCTGTACTATGTCTTGTCCTTAGAACAAGGAGGAAGCTAGTTATCAGGAGGCTATTGTGGTAGCTTTTATTCCCAGAACCTTTACATGACTTCTTCAGGGTGAAGAATAGAACTCCTCAGGTCTCTGAATCTTTCTTTCAAGTGAAATTACAGAATCAGAAGCTACAGACAGGTATCTAAAACTCCTATGTTAAGTTGCCTGTTTTACTAACTGCCATAATTTTATACAGAATGTTTTCTTGTGACTAAAATCTTTACAAATGTTTGGGAGACAATTCTATTTAAAAGCATCTTGGCCCAAGAAAAACAAGATGGTTAAACAAAAGCAAAATAACAATATCCAACCATGCAGCAATGAAGAAATAACACCTCTGGAGGAACCCCTCCTCTCCCCACCTCAAAAAAACCCTCAGCCCACTCAAGATACTTTTCATCAGTTCAGAATTGCTTAGGAAAAGTATATTCTGCTAAAAGGTTCAGATGGCATACCTACACCTAAAGTTGAAGATATATATCATAGAATCAGAGGACCAGGAGATATCTTAACATATAATCTACTCCATCAGTCCTTTGCAAAGCAGAATCAGCTACAGATCATAGAATCATAGAATGCTTAAGGTTGGAAGGGACCTTTAGTGGTCATCTAGTCCAACCTCCTTGCACAAGCAGGGTCACCTAGAGCATGTGGCATGGGGCTGCGTTCAAGTGGGTTTGGAAGATCTCTGAAGAAGGAGACTCCACAACCTCTCTGGGCAGCCTGTTCCAGGGCTCTGGCACCCTCACTACAGATGTACAGATGTAGGAAGTATGCTCAGTTCTTCCTGGAAGGCCACGGTTTCTAGACCTCAGAAGCCTTTTGCTTCTCACTAAAGTGAGAAGCACTCACTCTCACTACCTCACTAAAGTTAATATATATAAAATCTACTACTGCTTTTTTTCTTTTTATCCATGAAATCATTGTCCTGTTATAGGACATTTGGTTGATTTCTTCTTGATAAGATTTCTTCTTGGCAAACTCATATTGTTGCCTTAGTTATTTTACTTATTTACCTATTATCTACAGGATTGACTCTTCACCTGTGAAGATCCTTATTAAATCATAATGCTCATTTTTTWAAAAAAAATCTTCATCACTGTTGAGGACTTCAAGGAACTGGGAAAATAAGAATATGGCATAGGGCTAGGAATTTAAACATCATTCTAAGAGCTGTTAAGAGACCATGAAATTCAAGTATACAAGTACACCATCTTTGTATCCTTCAAACTTCTAAGAATTCATAAAGATTCATCTGTCTTTAGTACACTTTATCTGAAACAGGTGGTGGCTAACTACCTGTCAGATAGGGATCTGAGGGATCTGAGCACCATTATGAGGGATCTGAGCACCATTAATCCCTGTGTCCATAGATCAAACAAAATTCATTTCAGGCTGGGTCTTATGAACACTGAAAGACAAAACGTTATACCTATCCTGAAAGCATTTTGCTCTGCACAGGGCTTATGAATAATCATCCAATGGGGATCAGCAGTAGTTGCAACCAAATGTTGGTAATGAATGCTAAATAATAGAATAATGAAAAGATTAGCCTTAGTCATAAAAGGAAATGAATTACTTGGAAGCTTTTAATACAAGTCAGATGAGAATAAACTGAGCAACCGAAGGGTCTAAATTTTATGTATTAGTTTTTCCTCCAAAGATTATCTCTCCATTGGGAAGCTGTTCTCATGGGCTAGTATAAAATCAACTTCTTTGTCTTTTGTAAGTTTTGTGCTTTCACTCATTTTCATAGCCTTCTCCTCAGGTCTTTCCCATGCATGCTGTTAGGAAAAACAGAAAAGCAATAAAGCTGACAAAACTCCTTTGTCCCCCTTGAGACGCAAAGAGAAATAGCAGATGTAGAGGATATCTCTCACCTCTCTGTTACAAATTAAAAGACATAAAGATGTTGACTGTTTTCCTCAGTTCTTCTGAAGAAAATAAAATACATTAGTATTAAAGTCTCACTTTACTGCTGAATACATCAAATATATACTATTATAGTTTAGAATAATATAGAATGAAAATAAGGTAGCAATTAGCCCTTTTGGGCTTTGGCGCATCTGAAGAAGGACTGAAGAAGTCTCCTCCAGGATTTCCAAGCAAATACTCAGGTAAAGAATAAGAGTGCTGGAGAGAGAGAATCCCATCTGTTGCAGAGTTTACTCGCTAGTAAATAGCACTACTGGTAAAGAGGCAGAAAGAGGGAAATATGCATAGCAGATGTGGAAGCTTCACAAGGGATTTAGGAGAGAGGGGATTTCAGGTGTTCCTTCAGGTTTGCAGATGTCTGTTTTTTGGGAATCATAGATTTATGCAATAGAAGAACATCAGACTCTGAGATTTACCTATGCATGTGAAAGCATTGCTGGATGTGGAAACAAAGATTCTGCTGCAGAGGTGAAATGAGGCCCCTGTAGCCCTCATCTCCCCCTTCAATAGACCACCACTAAATTAATTCTGTCTTTGCTGACAGGTTTACAAATTACCTCATTAGTTCCTCTGAGTCTGCATTCTTCCACACAGCGGGCAGGAACAAATAAGGAAAGACAAAAGCAAAGACAAAAATCTCAGCATGCTTGAATTCCCATACTAAGTATTTGTCAGACAACACAATGGTATGGTGTATGGAAATCATGAAATGAAAACAAATGAGAGGACTTGGTAAAAAAATTTATGTTTTGTCCTATGTCAAACTCAGAATGATATATCTGATTCAGCAAGTTATTGGCAYAATACATTGACAATCTTAACATTACCTTTTTCTAGAGCCATATACTCAAACTTCACCTACATTGATAAAGTTAGTTACTTAGCAGTTTCACATGAACAAACACTTTTGTAAGTAGAGCATACTCTAGAAATGGATATAAAAGTTTAAGCAGTAACTACAACTATGTGCATATTTTCAAAATGATCAAACTGAATCCTATGCAATACAGAAATATATGTGGTGTGTATTCATTGATTATCTACTAATCTTACCACTTCTGGATGAGTAAACATTTTTGGAAAAATGCACTGCATTGCTTTTTTTAAAGCTAGACACTACAAAAGTCTTCATAATGTCTTTAAACCCAGGCTTATAGGGTTTAGTTTTGAAAAGCAGTTTATAAAGCCCATCCCCTTATGGCCTATGGTGTGCCAGATTTGCAGCTTAGATTAAGGATGACATTCTGAGTGAAGGTTGCTATTAACAGCATACAAATTATATAGGAATGACAGAATATATATATATATATATATATATATATGTATTTCCACTGGAAAAGCACTAAATAAAGTAAATGAAATATGATGATTTACAAGTGTGTGTCATGGGATTCCTATGGATGGAAATGCCATACCAAAACAGACAGAAGAGAATCTGACAGCGTGTGACTGTCTGTCCCTGCAAACAAGYTCTGTCAAGGACTCTAGACAACCTGTCCTACCTCTAGAGGACCATGTCCTACCTACCTACTGATCACAGAGTCACAGAGTCATCCAGGCATGAAGGGACCTCAGGAGGTCTCTACTGAAAAGGATGAGCAGCTCTCAGGTCAATACAAACTGCTTCAAGTGTTTTCAAGTTGAGTCCTGAAAAAATTCAAGGACAGATGACAGAAGTTCTCAGGGCAAACTGCTCCACTACTCAACCATCTTCACAGGGAAAACATTTTTTCTTATACCTATTTGGAATCTCTCTCATTTCAGCTTGTCAACCKTATATCTTGCAGTGTTCTATAGGTGGTCTGATGAGTGCTGTGTGAAGGTGAATAATCTCTTCTCTTCTGGGGAACAGGATGTGCTCCTGTCAATGCAACCCAGGTGCTGTTAGTCACTCTGCTGCCAGAGCACACCATGGGCTCATGCTCAGGTTGCTGCCCACTGTGACCATAAGGCATTTCCTGCAGAGATGCTCTGAGGCCCCTTGTCCCCACCTTGTGTCCTTTTAGGGACTTCTTCCCCAGGGAAGAACTTGGCATTTGCCCTTGTGTATTTTCGTAAGATTTCTTCCAGCCTGAATGGTTCCCTCTGGATGGCAGTCCTGTCCTCAAGTGCATTGACTGGTTCCCTCAATTTATTGTCATCTGCAAACTTGGTGAGAATGGTCTCTGCCATTTCTTTCAGATCATAGATGAAGATGTTAAACAGGACAGGTTCCCAGGTTCCTGTGGCATGCCTTTTGTCACAGATATCTGGGTAGATTATGACCCATCATCTAACACTCTCTGAGCCCATTCATCCAACCTGCTTTGCCCATATAGTTGCCTACCCTTTCAGAGCCTAATTTTGCAATCCCTGAGTTAATCCTCATCCACTGCTGGTAGTTCCTCTCGTCCTATAAGCACATATAGATTCACAGAATGGTTGAAGTTGGAAGGCACCCATGGAGACCAAGTAGTTCAAACTTCCTGCTCAAAGCAGAGTCAGCTAGAGCTCAGGGCCATGTCCAGGCACATTTTGAATATGTCTAATAAAGCAGACCCCACAGCCTCTCTGGACAACCTATTCCAGTGTTCAGTTACACTTACCCTAACAATTTCTTTTTTTTTTAATGTTTAAACAGATTTTCCTTTACTCACTTTTGTGCCYGTTGCCTCTCATTCTTTTCACTGGACACCACTTAGAAGAATTTGACTCTGTTTTTTCTACACTCCAGATATACCATCAGATATCAGTAAACATTGATAAGATACCCCTGAGCCTTCTCTTCTCTGGGGTGAACATTCCCAGTTCCCTCTCAACAATTTCTTTTATGTCAGATGCTCCAATCCCTTAATCATCTTTATGGCCTTTCTCTGGACTTATTCCAATTTGTCCATATCTTTCTTATACTGTAAAGCCCAGAACTGGACACAGCACTCCACATATATCTCACCAAAGCTGAGTAGAGGGGAAAGATTATAAACCTCGATCTGCTGCTGCAGAGATGCTTCTAAAAGAGACAGCCCCTCACCTGTTCTGGCACATGTTATTATTCATCCTCAGGTGCMGTATTTTGCCTTTTCCTTTACTTAGCTGCCAGTTTCTCCAGCCTGTTGAGTTCCCTCTGAATGGCAGCACAACTGCTGCATCAAGAAAAGATGCTGACAGACCAGATGATCCACAAACCTGTGGACAGTGCACTATGTCCCATTATCCAGGTCATTAATGAAGATGCTAAGTAATATCGGACCTGGGACACGTCGTTAGTGACTGGCCTCCAGCTGCACCTCGAGCAGCTAATCACAACCTTCTGAGCTCAGCAGTTCATCCCATTTTCAATCCACTTTACCAAACACTTACGTAGATCTATGAGAATGTTAGAGGAGACAGTATCAAAACACTTACTAAAATCAAGGGAGAAAACATTAATTGCTCTCCATTCATCTACCAAGTCTACCATTTTATATTTTATTTTATTTTATTTTATTTTATTTTATTTTATTTTATTTTATTTTATTTTATTTTATTTTATTTTATTTTATTTTATTTTATTTATTTTTGTAAAAATTAAGTTTATTAAGCATGATTTCCACTTCATCATCCTGAATGGGTATTTACTTTCCTAGCCCCTTCCCTGCATGTTCAGATAATATCCCTATGTTCCTCCCAGGTTACCTATCCCTGTTCCCGTCTTCTGTACACTTCATTTTTAGGTCTCAATGTTTCCAGGAGTTCCTTTTTTGTACTTGCAGGCCTCCTGCTACATTTGCTTCAGTTTTTGCTCCTTGGGATGGACCATTCATGAACTTGGAGGAAGTGATCCTTGGGTATCAATCAGATCTCTTGAATCCTACTGCCTTCTAGGACCTTTTCTCTTCTAAGCAGATCACTGAAAAAGCTCAAGTCTTCTCTCCTGAAGTCCAGGGCTGTGATCCTCCTTTCTGCCCTCTGCTTTTCTCATAGGATCTTGAAATTCACCATCTCGTTGTCATTACAGCTGAGACTGCCTTGACCTTCACATCCCCAGGGGATCCTTTCCTGTTCATAAATACAAGATCCAGCAAAAGACCTCTCCTCGTTGTCTCCTCAATAACCAGTCCCAGGCAGTTATTGTTGATGCTTTCCAGTTACCTCCTGGACTGCTTGWACACGTGCCATGTGTGAYGGATATGCTCCTTTCCCARCTCAACCTGACCTGTGCCTTACATGCAGCCCTGTTCAGCTGCTAAGYGCCAGAGATTTATCTAATCCTGGTAGGCTCCACCATCCTGATTTCTTCTTCCACTCAGACTCAACATAACAGTCCTGAAGGCTGCATCCCGACGGGGAGATAAGGCTAGCATATTAACCAGGGTCTTGTGAAATGAAAAAAAATGGCTACAAGTGAATCATCTTACCCCAWAAATACACAGACAGCCTTAGAGTCCCTTGAGCTCTCCTGGCATGGCTGTGGGCTACACATCAGGACCCCCTCTTGAGCAGGGACGCCACTCAAGGATACTCCTCAAGGTTAAGAGATCCCTTTCCATAACAGATTTGTGGTAAGTGAACATAACATGCTGTCTTTAACTTTACTTTGGAACTGTGCACAGAAACCCTTAGTCATAAACCGTTGACCAGGTCTGGGACTAGGATTGGATCCAGCCGCACCCAGACTCCTTTCCAAAGGAGCCTGGAAAGCAAGGGGGTCCAATCTGAACCTCGTGACCCAATGGGACGGTATCYCAAGATAATTGTGTGTTATCTTGAGTCTCCATGCAGTAAAAAATAAGTGACCTTACCATAGAATATCATGAAATCATTATCCATATTAATAAATCATATTGTTAGTTCTTCATATGAGTGAAGTGCATTTTGTCACTCACCCCTGCCGCCACTCGTTCYGTGACATCATGTTGTCCCTCCAGCAAATAACAGTGTAGCTAAGTTCCCCTGTAACCTGAAAATGTGATGCTTCCTCGAGTTATCGGCAGGAGTTGTCACCTACCTCTCCCTCACCACAATATCAACCGTGTCTGCTAATCCTGAATCACAAGCTCTCAGCTGGCCCTCACCAGGCCATTCCTGCATTCCCGATCCTTTCTTGCACACAGGGTGAATCCCCCACTCCTTGCTATCCTGGCCAGTCCTTCCCAAAGGGACTGTATCCATCCAGTGCAGCACTCCAGTCTTGTAACCATGTCTCCATGGTCCCAGTGAGACCATAGTCCTGTAAATGCACACACATATTCCTCCTGTTTATTCCCCATGATGCATGTGTTAGTATGCAGGGACTTCAGTGAGGCATGTGAGTGTGCTGATTTCCCACAAAGGTGAGAGCTTCCCCCAAATGCTTGCAAAACCTCATCAGTTGACAAAGAAGAAAACATGAGCAATATCAAATATTTATAACTTCTCCTCTCCATTTCAGATCCAGTAAGGTTATACTAGCATGATAAACAAACAAGATATTCAAACCATATCAGATCTGCTCCTCACAGCAATYGTCCTGTGAGACGAAAAGCAGGCTCTAACTTAATCCTGACTGGTGTGCAGGGACTGGTTTAGGTCATAATCATCAACCACATGTGACAATGTAGTCAGATTCAATATCATGGTGAGAAGAAGTCCAAATTAGCATAACAGCTAAGCTATCTATAACTGAGAAGGTGAATTAATAGGAGTTGAGTTGCTAAAAGGTTAAAAACCTTCCAGACAGCAAGACTTAGAGCATTTTTTTTAATGTTCATGTTAATGTTAATTGCAAATCAGTGTTTTAGGTTCAAAGTAAATGAGTATCGTAAGTCAGAAAGGACTTGAAGAGAATCTTCAAAAATAATTAGAAAAAAAATAATGCTAAAAGAATAGAATGAAGGTGAATGAGGTAGGAAGACATCTTTAAGAGKGCTAAAATGAGAGCAGTAGAAATGGACAGGAAGCATCGGAAATTACTATCGGAAGTTAAATGTTAACTCCCAGCAAAGCCAGCCAAAAAAGATTTTGAACAGAAAATTGCTAAAAGCCTGTAAACTAGCCATTAAAAAAATAGACTTTTATAAAGTGTAAAGCACAGAGGTCGCACTAAGCCTGTCGTAAGAGAATCATGAGCCTGATATCTGGCTTAGACATGGAAAGGTTCCTCAAGGAGAATAATCAAGCACAAAAATATTACGTCAATTAATGCTTGTTATAAGGGAAGTTAGTAATGTTTCTAAGTTACTTACATTTTTGAATGGAAAAGGAATTTGAAGAATTTACTTAAAACTCAGATGTCAATGGAAGCTACTGTAGAAAAAAAATGGCAAAACAATATTGATCCATTACCTGGACAAGATGTATTTTGTGAGGATTGCTAAAGGAGTTAAAGTATGAAACTGTCGAATTGCAAAAGAGAGCTCCTGGTCAGAACAAACTYGGTAGCAGAGAAATTGGAGGGGACAAAAGTGGTGCCAATTTATTTTAAAAAGTGATAAGGATGTTCTAGAGAACTGTACATTRAAAGGGCTCATACTTATGTCTATGAGATTGAGAGAAATGATAGCAAAGAATAAAATGAATAGACACACAGATAAATCTTAAAATAATGACAAGGAGTCTATAAGACTACTGTGGGAAGAAATAATGTCTTACAAAATCCAYTAGTTTTTGAAAGTCTCTAGAGGTATAAGAAAAGAAAAAATGTTCTGGTTGAGTTAGTGTATGTGCATTTTGAAAAGCTTTGGTAAGATCTGTCGCTAGAGGCTCTTAAAAGAAACAGTCACAGAACAAAAAAGAAAGGTGATCTCGTGAATTAATAACTGCTTAAAAGTCAGAAAACTAGAAGAAATAAATGGGCTGTTTTCAGAGKAGAAATTGAGGTTGAGTATGAGGTGTCCTCATTTGTGCCACTTAACATTATAAATGATGAGGAAAGGGGCAGGAATGGAGACATGATAAAATTTGATGACAATATAAAATTATTCRTCATAGTCAAAATTACTGTTGCCTATAAAGACCTACTGAAGGGTCTTGCAATATTACATTTAACAAAGACAGAAAGGCAGATGAGAGGACTGTGCGAAGATGCTAATAGAAATGCCAGTTGTTACTTTTCACCTAAAAATATTACTTTTTCACCAGGTAATGTATCTTTATCTTAAAAAAAAAAAAAAAAAAAAAAGATGAATTAGACTGAAGACATATGGGATCTCTTTGTGTATCCAAAGTTTAGCGGAATACCACTAGTCTTTTTTATGTTCCTTGCCTGTGTGGCGCTAGCACTTTATTCATGGAGCATTGTGAAAAGCAACTTAAAAAGATTTTTTTTTCCTGCATTGCAGTGGCAATAACTAAAGAATAAATRTATTTGATTAAAAAAAAGCTCCAAATGTTTGATGTTAATATTTTCCCCAATGTATTTTCATCTATTACCAAATTATCTAAATAGAGTGAAGAAATTTATTTTGTCATTTTGAGTATTCATTCAGTGAACATTTTCCAGCTATATTTATTTGAATCTCCCCTTTGAGGAGAGAGACATTGTAGGGATGTGTTTGTATATTATTGTCTCTAATATTCATTATGTAATAAATCCAATTTGTGTGCATCCACAACAGAGATTGARTTTTAATGTGAAACAGAACCACCAAGGGCACAAAGAGTAGAAAGAACCTTTCAAAATACTATTGGAGCATATGAATGCAAAAATATGTGCATGCTGTAAAACGTTACTAAAGCACTTTGAAGGCCATGATCCTCTCAGGGGATCTCTTCCCAATGTAGGAGAAAAGAGGAAGGAGAAAGGCAGATACAACAAATATTTGTTGTATCTGTCATCTGAGTTGCAAATTATTGTATTTCCCTGAAATCATCTGCTTGCAAAACCTAACTTGTCTCTTTGTAGCAAGATGGGAAGAATTCGCTTACCTCTCCTGATTGATTCTTTCCTGGGCATATAATATCTACTGGTCAGCGAATCAGCGAATCACCTTGGGTGGCTTACATGCTCCCCCACTGAGCATAAATTTTAGTGCCTTTCATTAAGCAGGAAGTAGTCTGTTTGGAGAGACAGGGCCTGTTATTAAGACATCAAAAAGCTCACTTTTACAAAACCTTTAGCATCAGTGGTATTATTAAAAGTGCCTTTGCCTTCCAGAGAGAGAAATATGCCAGAAAATGTAGGGTTTTTTTTGTGGAAAAATAATAGAACAAAGTGAGTGCTTTTTTTTTTTCATAATGATCAAGCAAAAGCATATTTTTTCTCAAAGAGCAACAAAATTGATTTAGCACTATCAGCAGAAGGTTTGACTAGGAAAGTTTMATAATTTTGTGTTATCACCTGGATGTAAAAAGCATTTAGCATATTGGAGAGCTTTAGTCAAAATCAAGTAGAATCATTATTTGAATATATAATAACTAGTAACATGATCTTAGTCTCTCTTCTTATAAGAAGAGGGAGAATATATGAAGAAGTTGGCAGTGTTCATATTCTTGAAAGCAGTTGGTGGCATGAGAGTGTTCAGGCACTCATCTTCTAATAACAAATGTGGCGTTGCAATGTTCTGCCCTTGACATGAATCTGCACATCTGTGCAAAGTGGAGGACTGCACTGAAGACCTTAAAACATCTTTACATCTGTGATTCAGCAAGTCTTGAAAAGGTTCCCTGAGAAGATGATAAATCAGACTTAACACTTCATTATGTCATTTTGTCTTATTCTGAGTGATATTTATTCGTTTCATGCCCCAGCTTGTGCTGACTGTCACAGACAAGGTCTATCTTATTCAATATATTAGAAGTTTGGGAAGCACATTTGCAGTATTTTAGCCATCTGGATGAAAATGATTATGGTCATTTCTTTTCTTAATGAAAGGATTTCCAACATGAGGATGCTAACTTAGAGTACTATTAAGCTTTCAATTATACTGATATTACATTTCAACCAATGCTGTTGGTACTAGTGCGAAGGACTTGTCTTTTATTGTCTTTTTCCAATACAAGATCCATAAGGGCATAAATTTAGTTGTACAGCTCACCATTAATTGACCATGCTCCATGTACCATGAGTGTTGTTTTAGTTACTTGACAGTAAACTACTAAACACACTAGATTTGATATCTCTGACAATCTGGGCATCTTGAGCAGAATTTCCTTGTACAGAATGTGACTTCCTGTCAGAGAATAAGCTCTGTATACCCTAAGTGGAGTGTGTTTGCTTCCAAAGATGAGCCAGAAGAAATCTGAATTCTATGCATAATCCACCTGATACCTGGAAGAATATTGGAAGAGTTCCTAAGTGTCCCTAAAGTCCATGAAAGAAAAGGAAAGAATATGAATTTATATTCTGTCAGAATACCAGAAAAATAGGGTAGAGTGCTCTTTTTCACTCTAATTTATTTATACTCCTTTCACTCTAATTTATTTAAAAAGGTAGTGATATAACATGAACTATCACCTGAAAAGAAGAGATAGCTGGAGCTCAAAAACTGAGTATGAAGAAGTATAAAGAGAGAGTTTWGGGGGAAAATCACTTTAAAGATTAATTTGGTAAGAAGATAGTGTTATTTCAGAAGATCCCATGATGCAAAACAAACAAAACAAACATACATACAAACAAACAGAACCTCCAGAAAATGCTAAAAATAAAAATATGTGAATTTTGATGTCAAGATTTTCATCAGAGGAATTTATGAGGAGAAAAAAAATGTGAAAGTTGTTGCCTGAAAAGATTGCAATTATCTATGGAATTAACCCAGGAATTAAGGTTCTTTGTGAGTCAACTGGCTGTGGTACCCAGGATTTCTTTGCAATGAAGCTTCTGATCACTCCATTTGCAATGCTGAGGAATTTATCTTCAGTTTGAAACCAAGAGAGTCATGATTCATTTCAGWGAATAAACACCAGTCAAGGAATTGTTTTGTTTTAGAAGAAGCCAGTTTGAGGATCCAGATTTATCCATACTTTTTTGTACGTGGGATTTTTTAAACTGTTGCGAAAGAATTCACTGATGTACTCACAAATTGAAACTGGACATGTAGCTGTTAAAATGGTCTGATAAGAGTTTGTACATCATATCAGCACTTCCAAYAGGTACATCAGTACTGTTGTGCATGTCATGTATTGTGACAGGTGACAATCAAGACTGCACAATTGAGCACTATTGCTTCTGATTTTGCATGTCATGTGTTTAGGTGTCCAGTAAGATCACTGCTGTCACATGAAAAAGAAACCTTTGTAGTAGATTTAGATTTATGGATTTATTCTTCTACTGATGCTCATACTGTGTAATACTTTAGTAGATGCATGTTTTACTAAAGATTCAGTAACCTGTAAGAATGTCAAATCCTTTTTCTCAATTGACTTGGATAAACAGCTTGTGGTGCATTTTATCATTCACAAGGAGTAAGAGTGGTAGAATCTGTCTTTGAGGGCACTGCGTTCTTCTTTGTCTTCTTTTTTTTCTTTTGGAAAATRTAATAAATAAACCAYCCGACACTTGTTTGTGTTTCGTTCATTCCTGTGCTCACGGTTCTGCAGAGTATTTTATATATACTGAATGAAAGAAAGAAAAGGTGCGTGGTGGTTATGATTACCATTATGAGTAATTAAAGAATACTCTGAGATCTGTAGCCRTAATTATCTCTTCAAGAGCCTACATTTCCTGATAATTAAGGGACCAATGGAGTCAGTGTCATCACTTCTACTGATTTCTATGGAACAGAGCAGGCTCATTACTTTCTTCTATATTCTTCTTCTATATCTGGAGCTTCCTTTCTCTAGTCGCACCCAGATGTAGCAAAGTGTGGGAAAGAGGGAAGGGAAAAATACGGCCAAGAAACTGGTTGTGACTYTCTGATTCAGAGCTGCTACACCAATTAATCTACCAGAGCTGCCTAGGAACTCCTCTATTTTATGCCGTAGGAAAAATAGTCTTATAAAACTGAGAGAAAGAGAAGCTGAAATATGACTCAGCCCTCTTCTCATTCATCCATGTACTGCCTACAGGTAGTACATATTTTTCCTGGTACTTTGGGCAGGAGAGAGGAAGCGAAATACCTTTCTATAGATTCYTGCCAATTCAGTGTTCTTCTGAGCAGAGACCACCACCACAGGTCTGTGGCTGCTCTGAGACTGCAGTGCATCATTCGCAAGAGGTAAAGAAACATCAGCGGATTTAGGAGTCCAGCATAGAATTATTTCTCTTGAAATCTTTTTTTTCAGTGTTTCTTCTTTCCTTTTGTTCATTACTATATGGATGTTTCATAGTTTATTTATTTTTGTATATATACATATATATAATATACAGTGTTAAGACTGGCACATTTTGTTCTAGTTGGGCAAGAAATATTATGAAAAGGTGCTCAGTCAGACAACAGCCATGTCAGAATGTGTGTGACTGTGAATGTGACTCTAACAAATCCAGATTTTTTTCTTCCCTGTTCCAAATCTTACCCCAATACTTCTCTATTTTCTCACTCCTTATACTCTCAGCTTCAACTCAGCAAATAGATATTTAAATAGCAGCCCTTGAGATCTGATATCCTGAACCATCAACAACTATTGTCAAAACTTGCTTTTTCATCCATAGTAGMCAGTTCAAGGCTGTTCCTTCTGCTGCCTGTGTGGGAATGTCTCTCCCAATCTCTTTGTTCCCCTTCTACCAATGCAGTCACCTCTTCTAGTAATCAGACYCTTCACCTCACCTTACATCCTTTTTACTAAACTTGCTATTCCTCCAGTCCTRTTCCCTTTGCATCCTTCCATTTCTTCACCTCTTGCTTGTCCCTGCTGTTTCTATAGCTTGTGTTGATGTGTCACCATGCAGAGCAAAAGACATGCCTTGTGGCATTTTCTCTGCCTTGTCTTTGGTTGGCATGCAACCATGCCCTTGGCTGTTATGAGAGTTGGCTGAGGCTACTGAGATGGTTGTCCAGGAACATGTTGGTACAGAGTGCCATGTTAGATGGTAAAAATGTGGTTTGGCATCTGACCCAGTCTTCTTCTGTCACTTCTGTGTTATCCAGAGGTTTACAGAAGCAGAATGACAGCTGAGCTTCTCCCTTTCATGTGTGTGTTGTAAGCCCTTGTCAGTTTTGTCCAGGGTTTCCAAAGCAGGATAAGCCTATGGGACTGGGAGCCTGGATTCAGCAGGAAATCTATGGCTTCTGATGGGTAGGACAGCTCTGTAAGCAACCGTTCTCCCACATCAAAACTTCCAGCTATGTACCTACTTGAGTGGGAACAAGACTGCAGCTGTTATGGCTCTGTGATATGAAAAGAAAACAAACCCAAATCCCTCACTGTTTCAGAAGGATGTCACAGAAGCATAACTTTCTTCACTGATTTAAGCCTGTATCATCCTTACAGTTCACTTTTCCTGCAATTAAAACATCCTTTGTGTGTTTGTGAATCATCCTTTCCCTTATTTTAATACAATATGTTCTATTTAAATGTATGAATAGTATAATTTTTCCTTCAAGGTGTGGCTGAAGTAATTATGACTGCTCTTCACTAAGTATATTTTTGTGTGGTATGCATGCTGCTATTCATGTATTTAACAAACCCATAATCATTTGTTTTTTAGATTATTTGTCAGCAAATTTATTTTTAGTGTCTTAGGGGCTAATTTTATGATTGCATATTATACTTAGGAGGTGTGAGTAAAATTTGTTATTTCTGTTGCCAAACCTGCATGAAATAATCATAACTACTTCAGTAGTGTAATGGGAAACTTGTTTTACTATGACCTTATTGCATCTGAACCCCTGCAAATTGAAAATTTATCAGTAGGAGAAAAAACGGTATAGGAAAGGAATATTTCTAAGCAATCTGTAAGAAGTTATAAAAAGTCCTCAGTAAGAAAATGGCCCATACATGGATAAATAAGATCCATTCATTTTCTCAATTAAAAACCTATTTTTAAACATAAGCCAAATAATCCCGAAGACAAACAGAAGGAAAGATCCTCTTCCTTTTCAGTGGAAACAGTTTAGTTTTCATTTATCACTTCTGAACTGTATGGCCATTGGAAAAAGATAGAGTCCCATACTGAATATGTTAATAAAATAGCTGTGGGGAATGCAGAGTCTGGCATTGGAGTGCAGCAGCTGATGTGTCTGCAGAACTGGCACCATGTCTGTTCCCACATTTGGCAACAGATYCTTGTTTTGTGGATGCTATTGACTTATGATGATTATCAGAGATGTGGGTTACTCCTCTAGACACTGGTTAGAACCACAGACTAATTTACGTTACTAAAGAAGAAGAAGCTCTGGACATCATCTAATCTAACATCTTGCTCAAAACAGGGGTTATGCTATAGCCAGATATGAGTGAGATCAATTTACACAAGGCCTTTGTCTAAACAAGTTCAGTGCATTACCAAGAATGGAGATCTCATACCTCTCTGAAAGAACCTGTTTGAGATTTTGACCTCTTTTCCTGTGAAAAGAATAATTTTCACAGCACGTAATTTGAATTTTGTTCATTGCAGCTAGTATCTCTTATGCTTTCACTGTGCATCTTTAAAAACAGTGTGGTGCTCTCATCCCTAAGCCTTCTACTTGCATGGAAATGGAATAAATGTTCAAAAAGAAATTGCTTGGAACTGAAAATTTCAGTGCAGGTTTATTTTTTCGTTTGTCAGGGGTCTGAGAAAGACAGAAAGATATCTTGCTGTATAGMACTATCCAAAATATAGATTTTCATGTTTCCTAGCATGTGTTCCCAGGTTTCCGTTGTAAGGATGAGGAGGGGTTAATACATCCCATTCACATTACTCTGTTCTAAACAGCTTCTGAGCAAAGAGAATACTCCAGTCAGCACTTCTGTTTTCTTCTCAAAAATCCTTTATAGACATCTTTCTTGTGCAGAGGAGTTAGAAAATGTATGCAGTGTAGTAACTGATGTTTGCCATAATGATATAGAAATGATACCTCCCTGATATGTGGTATGAGGCTTCAGCTCCCAAAAAACATGCAGTATTTTACAGAGCAATATTGCAGTATCAGCAGATATATATTTTGATCTTCAGGCAAAAGTTGTAATATTTTAACCCTRCATATTTTAAAGTATATCATATAGGGAAATATCTGTATTTGAATAACTATCCTCCCTCACAGACAGCACATTTAAAACTAAACTCATTTCCCATTTCTTATTCCTCTAGGTTCTTTTCCCTCCACTGCTTATTAGAGTTTGCAATGTTTTCTATTCTAATATAACTCATAACCTGCTGTTGATTCTGTCATCTGTTTATGGAAAATGTTAAACAAACGAGCAGCATCTGTTCCACCCAACTGGAATATACCTCTGTCTCAATCTGATCTATCCTGACACCTTCCCACTATTTCTGTTCTTGGTGATAGCCCGTTGCCTAGTTTATTATTGCTCACAGCTGCCATTCCATAGCTAAAAAAAGATAATATTTTTCATTCTTCAGAATATTATTATTATTATTATTTCTGTTCTTGGAAGGAGAAAAATTTTGAATAGTGTCACAACAAGAACCAGTATAAACTAAGAATTTTATATCAGTAGAGATGAACTCATAAAAGTATAAGGAAACATTACCAACTAATTAGGAACTGATGTTAAATGTTAAATTGCTTCCTCAAATTGATGTAACTATATCACACTTGAAATGTCAGTACAGCAATTAGAGACATCCTCTTCAAAGAACTTGTTAATACATATATTTTAAATTATATTAATGAGTTCATCCATTTCTCCTCCTGTCCACTTCTTTTCAATCTAATGAATATGCTTTCCATTTGAGAGCCTACAGCAAAGCTAGGATTGTTCAAAAAGGACCAGCAAAAGATATTGGCATAAAATGGTGAATTTTTGGACTTATTTGTGGCCTTTTTTTTTTTCTCCCCAAAGACTTTCCAAAGGGGAAGTGCAAGGCACTTCTCTTGTGCAAGGCACAAGTGCAAGTGCAAGGGCCTGCACTTGYGGACAAATAACCCCAGAAACCAGTACAGGCTGGGGACTGGCCTCCTGGAGAGCAGCTCTGCAGAGAGGGACCTGGGCGTCATGGTGGTTGACAAGATGACCATGAGGCAGCAGTATGCCCTCCACTGGTGCCTCCCTCCACATCCCTGACGAATGGGATCCTGGGGTGCATTAAGAAGAGCGTCTCCAGCAGGTTGAGGGAGGTGATCCTGCCCCTCTACGCAGCTCTAGTGTGGAGTCATCTGGAGTACTGTGTGCAGTTCTAGGCTCCCCAGTACAAGAGGGATGTGGAGCTGCTGGAGAGAGTCCAGCGCAGGGCTACGAAGATGATCAGGGGCCTGGAACATCTGCCCTATGAGCAAAGGCTGAGGGAGCTGGGCCTGTTCAGCTGGGAGAAGAGAAGGCTGAGAGGAGATCTAATCAGTGTCTATAAATACCTTAAGAGAGGGAGTGAGGAAGAGGGKACTGGCCTCCTTTCAGCGGTGACCATTGATAGAACTAGAGGAAACGGCCACAAACTGAAGCACCAAAAATTCCACAGGAACTTAAGGAAAAAATTCTTGACAATGAGGCTGCCAGAGCCCTGGAGAAGGCTGCCCAGAGAGGTTGTGGAGTCTCCGTCTCTGGAGATCTTCAAGATCCACTTGGATGCAATCATGTGCAATCTCACATACTCTAGGCRACCTTGTGTGTGCAGAGGAGTTGGACTAGGTGATCTCTAAAGGTCCCTTCCAACCTTAAGGATTCTATGATTCTATGAAAATCTCATATTGTTTTTTTCTCTGGTAGTTGGACATACACAGCTCTATGGAGTTAGACAGTGGATACCTTAGGTCAACTTTAAAGCTGCTTTAGTGTCAATGTGCTGCTCTGTGTGGGCTCACTCATGCTCAGTCACATGCACCTTGTACATCACTTTTTCTGGGACAAAATGCTAGCATGCCTCTGAGACCTACACTCCTGACTTGGACAGAGGCTGTGGGATCTAAAGAAGTTGTGGTATTTCATCTCTTACACAAATGAGTAGGAGATATGTCAAAKGGAGGTTGATGGCTACTTCTGGTGATCAGTTCTGTAATAATTCAGATCAAAGAATCATCAGCTAATGCAGTTTGGAAGAAATCTCTGGAGTTTGTCTAATCCAACCCACTGCTCCGGACCACCTTGTTAAGGGCTATGTCTAGCTAAGTCTTGAACATATTCAAGGATAGAAAAATTACAGTGTCTTTGCGCGCCTATTTCAGTATTTGACTGCCCTCTTGGTAGAAGTATTGTCAATCTATCTTTTTTTCTTTTTTTTTTTTTTTTAACTGGAATTTACTATATTCCAAATTGTATCAATTACTTTTTGTCCTACCAATGTGTACCTCTAAGAAGATAAGAAGAGACTGCCGCCGTCATCTTTGTATATAAGATCTCACCCAAGCCTGTTCTTTCCATTCAAAATAAACTCATTTCTGTCAGCTTTTCCTAATATATGCAGCAGCCCACTGAACAGCTGAATTTCCTACCCCTGAACTTGCCCCTTGCTTGAAACAGTATGCCAGTATATTACATGTACTAGCAAATCAGAACTGAAACCAATACATCAAGTATGGCCTCACCAGTGCTAAAGAGAAGGCATCAGTCATTTCCTCAGCCTGCTGGCTACATTTTTGCTAATATAGTCCAGGATGATTTCAGGACATTTTGCTGTCTCATGTTCAACTTGCAGCCCATTAGGACCTCCAGGTCCTTTTCTGAAAGGCAGACTTCCACATATCCTGACTCCACCACTCTAGCTTGTATTGCTGCATGTATTATTGCATGTTGCGTGTATTGTTGCATTCCACCCAGGTAGAAGAATTTGCACTTGCTTTTGTTGAACGTCATGAGGTTCCTGTAAATCCATTTCTCTAGCCTGTTCAGGTGACCCTGAATAGCAACATTGCCCTTCTGCATATTGATGACTCTTCAGTACAGAGTTGTCCACAAGCTTGCTGCGAAGGCACTCTGTTCCACCACAGTGGTTGGTAATGAAGTCGTTAAACACCGTGGACCGTAGTATGGGCCTCTGAGGAATGCCACTCATTAGTAGGTGGCACCTAGACTTTGCATCAGTGACCACAGTTGTTGGCTACATCACCTTCGTATGCACTGAGGTGAGACTGACTGGAATGTAGGTATCTGAATCCTTTTGCTTGCTTTTCCTGAAGATGAATGAAGAATAAAGAATACTGCTACATACATTGTGATGACTAATACTTATCTTAAATCATTAAGAGTTTGCATCATTTATAGGTCTTTCYGTAGTGTATAGTGACTTCCTTTAAAAGAAAAATGCAGCAAAGTTCCTGGCTCCACATACAACTTGGGTCAGCAAATTGCACAGACAACCTGTATACACAGAATAATTCAGGCTTTTCCTGTAATTGTTGCTGCTGGATATCATCCAAAACTCTTCAGTGTTTTTTCAGATGGCATGCTTCTCACTAGTAAATCTATATTAGCTGGCTACAGAACACCTTACACTCTTCTCTAGCCTTGTTAGGTGAAATAATCTTCAGACATCTGTAAGTCTGTCTGCCTCACCTTTGCTCAGTGATTACAGGCATATTAAAAACTGGGGTTCTACCATAAGTTGGTCTTGTCATGTTTCCTGAGGTGTTTTAAAATAATTTTTTTTTTCTCAGTGGATACTGAGATAAAGCTGTGATTTCCCAGATCCATACTACCCTTTTAGAATTTTAGCAGTTGCTATCCCATTGGCCTGCAATATTGCTGCTGAAGGAAGCCAGCTGCATTTTAGTAGGTTTTTTGAACATTGCTATTTATTCAGGTAATTTCCTCAGATTCTGATTTTTTTAATTCATGTTATGTTTCTCTGAGTAATGCAATTTTATCCATCATTCCTGAGATTAAATTGTAAGGTATTTCCATTATGATGAGATGAATCCAGCTTTTAATAATGTTCTAGGGAAAACCCAACTAATCATGAAGTCTTYAGCTATCTAAAAACTATGTTGCTCAGCTTAAAAAAGGTGCTTCTGTTAATTAAGAATCAGTATGCACTTCATCAATGGAAACTGAAGTAGCAATAGCAGGTGATGAGGAAATGAAAGATTTTCCAGTATGAAATGTTTAAAGTAGTAACCATGATATCAACGTAACAGCTCTTACAGACAGCACAGAATTTGAAGTACTTGACCAAGGCCTTTAAGGTGAAGGATGAATACTGGAGCGTGTTGGGAGGGGAAAGAACTCAGACCGCACACAGACATAAAAACAGTTTCTGGATTCATAAATTGCTAGAGGATACCAAGGTGGTGGTCTTGTTCAATTAATTATTTCTATGTAAGCTTCTTCATCTAGATGGAGAATCAGTCAAGACAGTGATATAGTGATCCTTAAGCATAAAATATCAGTCAACCTTTCTAAGGATTATTGWTGACCTTTTGTTATAATTACTCAGAAATTCTAACACATTTGTGATTTTTAAGTGTAAAGAAACCCTGTATTTTTACTTAGAAGATAGTAATTTATGACTTCAACCCCAGTGGAACAGACCTATTTTTCTRCATTTGTGATTCCAGGCAATAACAGAAATCCACAAAGACTTCTTTATTCATAGCCTACAGGTTTCTCTACCCTGCAGCAATTCTGAATATATAGCAAGTTAGTTTCTGAGCAGGATGTAGTAAGGAGATATATTTACAATAAAATCAAATGGCCAACTCTGAAAAATAAGTAAGTTATCACTTTCTTTCTCTCCCCATTTCCATCACAGTATGATGAATCATAAATTTTTACCTCTATTTCTCTTGGAAAGGCATTTGTAGCTACAAATTCAGACAGTTATAATAAAAGAAAAAATAAAACACAGTTAATTCCCCCTCCTAGTCTTTCACTCTATTTGGTCCTCTGTCACTGTCTCTCAGCTGAAAAATAAAGCCAATGGAGAAATGCACAGGGTTCCTGGATACTTAAAGTTCTGTTTTAGTTCTGAATAAAAAAAAAAAAAAAAACAGATTTATATCACTTTTCATTAAGAAGATCAGGTGTGCTAGGATTGTGTTCTGGGGTACCCTTTGAAATGGGGACTGCTATGCATCAGCAAATGCTGGAAAATGGATATTGGTCTTGTAGGTCTCCTGGAGCAGTGGAGTTGGGTTGGTGTCCAGCAAAAAGTCAACTAGGTCTCCATTTGAACTCTGCACAGACTGCATTGCAACTTTACTGCAGTCGTATTGCCTAGCAACAAAAAGGTTAACTTTTTRAACTGCTAAATATCAATGAAAGAACATTTTGCCTCATTTCTTCCTGACTCTATTAGCAGGTCATAGTTCTGAAATGTACTTGGCGATGCTGAACTTCATTCATTAACTGCTGAGAACCACAGACTGGGTCTCAGGAGTTTTCCCGGCTGCTTTCTGGTGGTCAGTTGCTCCAGCGTGTTTGTCACTATGCATGGTGACCATGAGTCTGGTACTATTGGGCTATGCCATGCCTGTCAGGTGCTGCCTAGCACCGTGAGTAGGACAAAAATTAAATCATCTCAAAGGCAGTTTGAGTGGTTGTTATACTGTAAGGATGGATGCTYCAGTATGCTATGATACATTTGCCATCCTCACATCCATGTGTTGAATGAGATGCCATTCAACTCTGGGAACACACAGACACATTTCTTCTTCTGGAAAATTGAATATTTCTTTTTTTTGGTGGGGAGGGGCATTGACCTTTTTTTTTTTTTTTTTCCTTAATGAATCTAGACTTGTAGAAAAGGAAGCATAGTCAAGAAGGAAGTGTTTTTTTTGTTTTCCCAAGTACAAGTGGGCATTCTCCAGAAAAAAATAGTTTTCATTGATCTTCTTGCTGGTGATTCAGAAAGGACACTGGCTGCAAGAGTAGGTTGATTTTAACAGTTTTTCTCATTTGCAAAATTAATTCAAGAAATTTATGTTTGAAGTGACCCTCTTCCTGCTCTTAGATACCTAAGTGAAAAGTTTCCTGGTTCAGTTTGAAATACTACTGTACACAAACATTTAAAAATGCTAATTGAAACAGACTCTTCATATACTTTTTCCATCCCTCTCCCCTTTCTCCCTCCACCCACCTCTGGCCCAAATTATTCACTGCTGGAAATTAAGTATTTTGACCATTTGTTACAATTAGGAAGTGACTGCTGGCCATCCCAGCATCCTATATTCTTCGCTATTGATATGATCATACAGCTCTACTTTCACAGTCTGTGCAGTCTGAAATGTACATCAGAGAACAAGCAGAACACCTTCTATGCTTCAGGTGAAATCCTTTTTTGAGTTCCTTTCTGAACTGTGCTGGATGAGATGAATCATGATTACTATGATTTTTATTGCTAGGGCAAGTGAGCAGAAAATATTACAATGGTTAGCTTCTTTCAAGCTAATGTTAGTGTTAGAAGTATAACTTTTAAATTTCATGACTTAATTATTCTAACTGTGACCACTACATTAATACTGTTTTTGCACATTTAATGGTTCAGGTCTGTAAAAAAATAAAAGATGCCTATGAACAACCTCCTAGCACGCCTTGAATGCCTAATGCATTAATGCATTGCTATGTTTCTGCATGACACCATTGTGTTTTCAGGCAATGTCAGTTCACTGCAGGCATGGAACACCTGCTTCATATTAGAAAGGAAACAACAGGCAGTGATTTTTGTGGAAAATGGAAGAGATGTGGGGAATTTAACCTCTTATTAAAATACACATGTGGATGTGGCACCTTTATATAATTGCTGGTTGAATGAATAGCTGATTCTCCAATGATTTTTTCCAGTCTCAGTGTTTTTGCTTCATCCAGCTTGGAATGCCTATTAATTTAATCATTCATATATGTTCATTCATATGCTTTCTAATATTTCATATTCCAATGAAATATTAGAAAACGTCTTGGTTTTACATATATGATTCTATAAAAGCTACCTGTTTATTAGTTTGCTGCATTAAATGTAAGCTGTCATGTTGTTCTTAAGGGACACAACAAAAAAGAAGTATTGCATATTGCTTCATGTTGCCAAGCGTTAGTTTTTAAAAAAAGGAACTTTTTCTGTTATAATTTGGAAATGTCAATATTGTTCCTTCTTCCACTAAGCACCCTGTCCCCCATGGCATTTATTTTCAAGCTTTTCTAGTGTAAACATGTTTCAAAGACTTGTCCTCTGAGTGACCAAAATAAACAAGCTATTTCATGCTACCATCCGTCTTCTAAGATGTGTGTGGCCACACYTCCTAAGAAAGAGGGAATCCATTTTCATGGATCCATATTCAGTCTGAACACAGTCAGGAGGAATTCCCCAGACTCTCCTACACTTCTTGCAAACTGATTCTTTTATTGATCCATTGATCATCTGAATGTAAAGCATTTCATGCTGAGAGGAGGAACCRCTGTAATCTAAAGCCCCTTGGAAGCTAGCGGGAATTTCCTGCTGTATGAACTGTTTGCTTGCTCACCCCAAATAATTCTTAAACCTAAACCTAATTCTCAAACATAAACTTTATGTTCATAAAAGTGCTGATTCAGAGTTCCTCTGATCACATTTACATGATGCATGTACTTAGAGGGCATGATGTGAGCTGGAAATGTTTCTGTCACTTTACCAATGCCCCTTTTTTTTTAACCCTGTTTTTCGTTTAGACATTGCTGTATAATTTACTTACAAAAAGCTTACTCTGGCCACYGTTTGAAAAGTATATTTTTAGTTTCATAGTATAATAAAAATGTATTTTACTTTAATTCAAACAGCCTGAACTCCCAGTGTTTTTTCATCCTGGACAACACTTTTAAACTGTTAAAATACTATGCAAGAGTCTGCCAGGTGAGACTGTTCCAACAGAGCAATATCTGTACAAACCTACCCAAAAGAAAAGTCAGGCCTTTAATTTTGTGCTTTTCAGATCCTCCTTTGTGATGCTGGTATGGATAATGTAAAGAACTTTGTAAATTAAAGATTTCATCATCTATCCGTTTGAATAAAATACCTCATATATGACCRTGTGTCTGCCTCGTCTTTACGCTTATGTGACTTAAGGAATACTTAAGCCCTCATCTAGGTTTATGTTATGTTTATTTTATATGGTTTATATTATATTTATGTTATATATTTATAATTGTGACTYACAACAAGTCAGAATTCATTTTCTTCAAAGAGAGGGAAAAAAACCCTAGTCCTAAGGAAAACAAGAGTAAGCCATTAGGGCAGGCTTTACCTACTGAAACTCCATTTCAGAGAAAGAAAGCTGATGCAAGCCAAAAATAAACTGACACAGTTGCTATTTATTTGCTTTTTCCACATAGTGGATCAACATGGACCTGCAGAAATGAAGCCAAAACCAATGATATATCCACACTGAGCCATTCTACACAACCAGATTCCGAATTAGTAGAAATTACTGCAGAGCACATGCTATTAAAAATCAAGCCAAAATTAACGCTGATAAATATGTGAACAGGGAAAGAGAGAGTCCCCAGATAAAGGATTAATAATGACTGAATGGTCTTAACATATTTCCTTTGATTCATGGAAGCATGGTTAGAGTATGGGGAAATGCCACTGCTTTCAGATGAAACAAATGGCTCTGCACAGACTGTTGAAAGCAACAGATGTTCTGTAAACCAGTACTTCCACAAAGGGACAGCCTTGGAACTATTTTGTAAACAACCCAGCTTAAAATTTAATACATGCACTTTGAGGATGGCTCTGTGACAGAAGCTTGTACAGATGGGCCTGGGAAGCGGCACAATGCAAAGGGCACCTCGCTGATTGCAGAGGAGCTCGTGCAGCCTGCTGTGCTGTTTTTTGAAAAAGAAAGCCTGCATGCATTTGCCTATGCTTGTTTGCTTCTTTCTCTTCTCTTGTTTGCTTCTCTGTCTACRTACACAAACATATGAGAGAATGACAAATTTCACTTCAAAATATTTGAAGACATAATACAACATATTACAAAATATTTGTAATATTTTGTAGATGCATCCAATTTTCTAAAATTGTATTTCCATTTGGGGCTGTTTTTTGAGGAAAACTTTGCTTAATTAATGAATTTGTGAATAGATGCTCAAAGGAAACAGAAAACTCAGATGTTCCTGTGAAACTGCTATGAAAGCACTCTTGGGATTTCTCCCCTAGAAAGGCTTCCTAGAGCATGTGGATTGTGGACATCAAAACCTACCAGATTCTTGATGACTGAGCATTTTCTGATAGTTCATAAAAAGAAGTGGCAAAAATTGCTTAGGGGGAACCTGCAGGTACCAGGTATGTAGCAGATCCTTCCAGCTTTGCCTGCTTGCTGTCAGGATGCAGTATGGGTCAGCTGAGCCACAATGATGGAAGACCAGCGGTGACTCCGGTATTGACAGGTACTGACAGGGCACAGTCCTGCAGGGTTTGTACAGAGCGGCTTTATTCACAGGCCCTGGCACCATAAGCAATGAGCTGGATCCAGCGTTCCTCCAAGGACTTCAGCTTGGAGCAAAGGAGATGGGCCTAGGCACAAGGCTGCCAACAGAGCTGCAGGGTACATCCAAGGGTCCTTCCAGGAGATGGCCTGCTGGCAGTGCAGGAATGAGGTCCACCCAGGAGGTAGAGCCAGAGACTGGGCTGCAGATCAGCATCATTACAGTGTCACAGGACTCAGACTGACTGCGTGGGGCTGGCCTGAAATGGAGGTCTGGAGCTAGGCAAGGTGAAGGTGGGGGTCCTGTGCCTACAGGTGCCCTAAGGTGCCCCTGGCACTTGCTGTATTTACTTTTGAAAATCAGAGGGCTGTGAGGATGATCTTCAGCTAACACACAGCACTTTCATTGGACATGTTTCTAATGCTTTCTCTTTTGGAATTTATCTTGACTGTGGACATAACAGCATGTAAACTTTTGATGTGGTTTCCTATGTATTTTCTCCTTCTTCCTTTCTCTTACTTGTGCAGAATAAAGACTGCCTCTCCAACTGCAAACCTGCTGCAACAAGGCCATAATACCTCTAAGTCTATCAGGAGAAAAAGCCTAGCGGTCACTGCAGTTAGAGTGGCATGCCACATGGTGACAAACCTGCTATTGCAAAGATTGCCTCAGCTTCCTCTCCTACAAGATGTTTTTCCAATTTGACCCATTGAATGAGTCAAATGAGATGTCAGTACAAATCTGCACTTTACTTTACACATTGGCTCTGATGACCCGGGGAGGTCTAGAAACATTATTTCAGAAGGATTTTTGTGACTATCCATCATCCACCGTAAAAGTCATTATCATAACCAAGAACTTCTATCTGGCATACAGTAACAAGAGGGAAAGTGCTTAAAAACTCTTATGCTGCCCCTTTACCAACAAATGCCCCATTGAAGAAAAGAACTATTTTCCTATTTTTTGTGTTTTTTTCTTCAGATCTTTTTGAGATTTCCCATTTGCAAGACTGGATGTCGCACAGTTTTGCATAGAATATATATGTCTCTCTATATATCTAAAATGTATATAAGGTGTACACCCCCACCCCCTTTTTTTTTGTTTTTCTAAAGGGTCTTGCCTTCAGTGAAACAGAATATAATTGTTGGAACTATGCACTTTCAAAGACAGTGATCTTCTGATTGCCTATTTYGGCATTTATCACCACGGACACTCAAGTTTTCAGGCAGCTTCCTACTTTAGAAGCATGGGCTTTAGACAGGAGAAATAGTCTGTTAATTGAGAGCACATGCAAGCATGCACTTGTCTGGTTTTAAAGCTGGAGTTAATGCTTTCTTTATTGAGATGGGCATAAACCATACTTCTAATCCCTCTGAAGAAAAGGGCTTTAAGAATGTATTTATGTGTCTTTCTGGGCCTTCCTGGAAATGGAGCCTTTGAAAATAAATGCTATTGAGTTGGGAGCCAAGGAAATAACAAAGTATTTTTATATTATTTGTCAGTCACTTCTGAAGTAGGTGGAGGAAAAAAAAGTCTGTTTTGGTGAACCTGGCTATGGTGCTTATATAGTATTGATTGAATGCCAGTAAGGTAATGTACAGGCAAGAAATGTCTGAGATGTGTTTGTGTAGATCAAAAAAGGTACTGCTTTGGCCCTTTAGGTAAGATACGCAGTAATGGTATATCATCTCCAGGGATAGCCCTGACAATGACTGTACTAGAGCCTTTCTCCTTCAAAGATAGTAATTTGCATTGGATTCAGATAAGATTGCATCCTGAATGCAAATATGATCATAATTAATACAAGGAAGATACAGGCATAATAGTGTGCTATTATGATTATACTGTAAAATCCATTAGGTTTAGAGGAAGATCCTGACAGAAATAGCTTGCCTTCTTAAAGAGCAGTAACAGAAAAAAGGAGGACAAGAAGTCATTGATAAACTGCCATCACCCCAATGTCCTTGCAATATATCAGCCTGAAATAGCACGTTGGTGATGTATACATCTATGGAATTACAATGGGGAAACCTGAAGGGTACAAAAGCACACATATTCAAGGGCATTTGCATTATGCAACCCACTCCTGTGAGTCAATAGACTTAATACATTATGTCACTGTCTGATAATTAAAAGAGGAGGATTGCTGAGGATTTTTGACTTTATTGATTTATCAAGGAATCAGTGGAAAAAATAGCACATTAAACATTTTGAGACTTGAAACAACTGTTTTTACAGTTTCTGCATTAGTGTCTCGGTAACCAGAGCAAAGTTTCAGTGTTGTTTGACAGGATCAGTGAAAGTTGTTCCAGCATCTGTAAGTTTTCATGTGAGGATGCAGAGGTTGATGTCATTATCTATATCTCTTCTTCTTTATAGGATGACTTTAATTCCGGGCCAGGAATCTTAGCACTAATCCAGAAGATACTGCCCTAAATCTTGTACAGGAGCCTAAAGAAGACACAGCCTGCCTGGATGCCTGTCCCATTTATTCCTTTCTGGTCTAGTGATGCTTGCTAGATCTRTTCTGTGCTCGCTGGTCCCTCCTAGCCAAAATCTTATTCCTCTGGGTGAGAGGCTAAGGCTAGGGTTGATGCCCTGAATGGGGCCACTTAAAGAAGGCGCCGCTGTCATCAGCGGTGTTTCTGTTGGCCTGATCTGACTTAGAGACTTCTGCAATGGGCATATGCCTAAGCAGTGTAAGCACTGAAATGAACACAGATGCTCCTTATTTGGCAGTGGTTGCAGACAGCCTTGTGCACTAAATGAGGAATGAACAGATTGCAGAGACCCTGCTGTCAAATGAATGGCAGGGCTGGRACCTTGGTGGCAGAATGATGTGAGGTTTTGGCATTAGCCACGGGAGACTTATGTACGAGTAAGAAATTAACTGCTGGCCCCAGCATATGACATGTACTTTGTTTATTTATAACTACTAGTATTTGGTAACCTTGATTAGAGTAACACTTTTTTTATACATTTCTTAATATCTGAAATAAAATACATTTTAGATTAAATTAAAATCTTATAGAATCTGGTGACTCTTTATGTATATGCAACCAATTCAAAGGATTCCTTATGAACAACAGCTCAAAACTCCAGTCAGAATAGTGCATATGTGATTTAATGGTTTCCAGGTACTATTAACTTTCCCATTGAGCAAAAATATAATTAATCCTTAACTCTCTCAAAGTCTGATTTGTTTTTAACTTACACTAATTAATATTATCACTTGATTTTTTTTAACTGTGTTGTATATCTGTAATTCTTCTTAAGAATGGATTGAGCACTAATAGGTTAACTACTGGGATGCTTTGTTTCTCATTTCTGCCTCTGCTTTCTGTGACAGAAGGGTCATCCTGGCACGTCTTGGTTGTCTGGGCAATGTCCCAGTGGAATTTAACTGGACTAGTTGCATAACTGCAGTGGACACTGTTTGGTCCAGTCAGATCCATGTATGCATTCAACTTGAAGCACAAAGATTCACCATTTTAGTATGCGCATGACTTTAAAATTTCTGGGAACTGAGACAATGAACTCTCCAGCCTATTTTGTGTTTTGCAGCAACTTGTGTTCACAATTCTGCCAGTCCCAAGTAAGGGAACATCTCTGAATTCCACCAGCTGCTTAAACACCATTTGCTTTCCTAGTCCTCTAGCCTTTTGACTGGCCTCTTCAGTGTTTGYTTTATAGTCTTATTTGTGTGCTACAAGGCAATCCAAGGCTTCTCAGTAAAAATACATAGGTAAGTGATTGTTACCAGGATAAAAGTGCAAGGAATGGTCAGCTTTCCCAACACACGAAACGTGTGGCCTTTTGATAGTGTTTTATTAATGATCCTCACAAGTCAATGAACAGCAATCAAGTCAAACTCATGACTTAAAATTTGACTTAAAATCACGTAAAATATTTATGGAAAAGTGAAATCGTAAGATGTCAGCTGTAAAACAAGGATTTAATGCTATTGAAACACACAAAAGCTAATTTAAGAAAGATCCAAATCATTTCTGCTTCCAGATATGGAAACTGTTTGTTTCCATAACAGTGTATAAGTATTTTTCTTTGACCTTGCAGTTGAAATTATACTGTAACCTTGTTTTGCTATGGTGATGGCTTTTGAACAATTGCAGTGTATATTCATTTGRATTCAACATTTCATTTTACCATGTGTGCCTTCCTCTGCTGTCAACASTCTGGCCTTTTTTATGATTTGTAAACATTTTTTTTTTTTTTTGTGCCATTTCTCACACAAGGTCTTTGGTATATACTATGATGGCAGAAGCTTCTTCATGAAGCAGAGTCAAAAACTAAATGGAACTGTAAGATATAGCACCAACAAGTCTCACTGCCTGTAGTGCTGTAAATTACAAAAGTAAGTCTTAAATTTTTTCTCAGTCCTGTTCTATACAAGCTAAAGAACTGCTTGTTTAACGATCTCCTAATCCCTTTAGCCTCTGGAGATGCAAGGAGAAGAAGAAAGAGAAGATATTTCCCATATATCCAAGGAATGGGATTTTTCCTCTTAAAAAAAGTAAAAAAAGGCAACAACACACACACACACAAGCACATGCAAAAAAACCCAAACATACAGTTAGGTAAAGCATGTCAAAATTAACTATTAATGCTATATTCCACCCCAACATGAGACAAATTTAAGGATCTCTGGAAAGGTTTGGGGTTAACCTTCTAAGGGGTTAGCATCAATGTACCTAAGAGAGTGAGCATCAGTGTAACTGAAAGAATGAGTAGCAGACACTACATCTAACAACTGTAGATTTCTCAGTGAAAGAAGGACTTTAGGCAGAGAGTTTGGGAGAGGACTGAAGAGGAGGAGATTTAAACTGTTGTAAACATGGATATGAAGCTCTATCATTTGTTTCAGCAGATGGAGATACAAGGCCTGGCAGGGAAAAAAAGCTTTTCAAGGAGGGGAGGTACTTGTGGAAGATACCTCTTCCATGACACGGGACTGAGGAGAGGTGCAAACAAGCAGCTGTTGTAAGAGCCAGGCTTTTTGAAYCCTTACCTCCTCAATCAATAAGCATCTCAATATACTTGATTTCCTTCAGAGAATGAAATGGAGGCCTGGAAAGGTGAAAGGTGGAAAAAAATAAAGTTATCTGATTCCTTGTAGAACAGAGGAGCTCACATATAATTTTGCAAAGGGGCAGTGTATAGAGCTCAGCATAGCTAAGCACCCTAGCCCCTGGCCCATAGTTATGCACAGATGCTCTTCTTGACACTCAGGCTGCCAAAGTTAGACAGCAGGCCTGGCATATGTACAAATGTCTGTACTCTGATTATATAAATATAAACTTAGAGAGTTTTTTGTTCTAAAGACTGCAAACCTGCTCTGAGCTAACACCATGTTTTGAAATCATCTTGTCAAGACCTCTGGTGTTCTTGTAGGCTGATGATGCSTGGAGGAGCATTGTAGATGGTCTTAATCATCTGCAAGGGGGCGAACCAGCTCCCCAACCCAGTCATGATGATGCTGTTTTCTCTTCCTCAGGGGGCTGAGCCCTTGACATAGAGCAGCTTCAGCTCAGTCTAGTTGCCATGAGAGGTTGCATCTCATTTAAAACAATGTACTGCTTGTGCAGGCTCTCTATCTAGAAGAGTTCTGCTCTTATTTATTTCCTTTCTTTTATGGTCGTAGAAATGGTCTTAGATAGATAAGCCTCTATGTTTTACCCTCTTGTCCATACAGGTGAGATTAAAAGTGCAATCAGACATTTAGTGGACACAAAGTGCAATTTATCAGTCATTATTCTTGCTCATCTTCATTTACTGCACTGAATGAAATGAAAAATATGTATTTATGGCACACTGTGTGGAAAAAAAAGAGGCTTTTGGCTATTTGGCTAAAACATTCCTTTTTTGAGGAAGGAGTGCTGCAGTTATCATACAAAACACTCTTCAATCCAGAGGAATCTCACAGATCTCAGTTTATCACTCATCTTTCAAAATATTGAGCATGTAAATCATCTGCTTGAGATATGTGTGATTCAGCTTGTGATTGAACTTGTTCCTTACCTTGTCATTTGCAATATGGGCAGCTTTCAAAGCAATAAATAGATTCCAAAGGGGATACTCCACAAATAATGCAAGAAATTCCAATGTGTTAAAACTTGACATGGGATCTCATTTCTACTAAAAATAGAGTTTACAAGAATAAGTGTAGAGGGACCACATTGTATATATTCAGTTAGAAACTTTCCTGAATGACTTCTCTGATATGTCTCATAAACACATTTTATTTTATATATATAACAATGTGTGGCAAAACATTGGTAAATAGACAGACTGTTTTTTCTTTTGCAGAAAGTCTTCTAGTTTCAGTCACTATACTTTGGATTAAAATTTCAAARCAACACTTTACGTGATTTTGGAAAAGTACTGCTTATTTGAGTTTTACAGAGCAAGTACAGCGTTTGGTTGACAGGACAAAAAAAATCTGTCATGTGCTCTGAAAGCTGATAATGACATTGGAAATGTGGAAGCTTTAGTGCTTCAATGGCCAGCTGCAACATCCTGTGGCCCATGCTCATAATCTGAGTACCTGGGATCAAATCTTAAAAAAAAAAAAAAAAAAAGTTTGAAATACATCTGGCCAAAAATATGTTTCCTTACTAATTTTTTTTTTCTCAGTTGCAGTGGTGAGTCTCTGGTTGCTTTTCATAGCTAGTGACAAAATGGCAAAAAGGAATACAAATCATACTAGAGAAGGAGAAATGAAGGTACTGCAAAGGTGAAATTTGTTTCAAGACACTCACAAACTAATGGAAGATCTGAGAACAGCATCAGTTTAAAAGCTACATTAAACAGTTCTGCAACAAAATATGTCCTTTATTACAAGTCCAAAGTCGGTAGGATTTTATTTCATACTATGGAAACTGGATTTATTTTTCAACTGATTTGAGACGGTCAGAAAACCTATTACTGTATAGTTTAACTGTAATAATCAGAAAAAAAAAAAAGCATGAGATGATGAATTTTTATGTAGAGAATTCTCTCTCTCAAAATAATGCAAGCTTAAAAAAGATCTGATTACAACATCTGGAAGAGTGGTCTTCCCTAACCAAGGTCACAGTTGTGTCTAAACATGATTCTTCTCATGAGTTAGTTATATGAGCCATGGTAGAGCATCATCCCCAGATACTGCACTGCTCACTTCTTAGCAAATAATCTGAAAAAAAAACTATTAGTTTTGTAGGATTTGGAGTAATATAACTAATTAAATGTATTAGTTCCATTTTGAGAGAAAATATGCCTCATTAATATCTGATTATTTATCAGCAACATATGAAAATTTTAACAAGATTTTGAAAAAGAACAAAGGTCACTTTTCATTTGTGCAAATTGATTTTATTTAATCCAATTAATTTCTATATCCTGTTGTTTCTGGCAATAATGAATAAAGAATGTGCCAAATGTATACTATGAATCTGATACAAAAATATTTGGCAGCTTCACACTCAACAATTCACARCAACATGCTGAACCCTAACAATCACTCCTTCTGTTATGCTGTAGTGCAAATTAAAAAGATAAATTGGAAAGTAACTAGGCTAGATAAATGAGCCCATTACCAAGGATTTAGATTCTTGGTCATTTTGAGATGACAGTTAGACAAAAGATCTGTAATTTACTTGATATTAGAGATAAGACATCATTATAGAATTTCACAAGCAGATACGCATTTAGAATTAATAATTTACTCATCCTTATTATCTTAGTATGTCTGGGCAACATTTTTCAGTGTTGTGTTATCAGCAACAGTAAAACCAAAGGATATGTTTGTGCCATGGTAGAAGTCCATTGCAAGGTCACTGATAAACATAAATACTCCGTTCGGCATCTATTCTTGCATCTGTTCTGTCCTTCTTTAATTCCTTTCTTTGTCTATCTGGAAGAGATATTTGGACAGAATTCACATGTTATGTTCAACAAATCACATGAGGTTTGTTTTGAAGAATGGGTACTGGTCTAGATATTTGGAAAATTCTTATTATTCCCACAACGGTCCATCTTTTTCAGCATGTCAGCAACTGCTGAACAGGTAGACTATGACTGACCATTAAGCCCATATAATTCATGAGGTTCACCTATGACAAGGTTAAAATTTATCCAATATTAAAAGAAATGTCTGAATTACTCCTCTGGAGGGAGCCTAAGTCCTGAATCATGGATTGGGCTGCTTTTTCTTGCAGTAAAATACAGACCATTTTTTTCACTGAATTGTCAACTTCCCAGGATAATTTCTAGAATCAAAAAGGAAAAAAATAATCTCATAGCTGACTGAGACAAAGTTGAGTGACTGATATATACTAGATATGCATGTTTGAATGTAGTTTTCAATATACCTCTTTGTCATTTCTCACAACCATGTACACACACAAATCCAAAGCCATTAGGGTTAAGGGGTAGGCAAGCACTTCATACAGATCCAGAAGTTAGTTTTGCAGATCAGGACAACGTCTGCYAAGTGAATATTTTAAAAATTGAAGTAATTATCAGCAAAAGCAGCCATATAACATGTAGGATCCTTCAAGACCTTCACAGCAAAATCTCCACTTACTGCAGCAAAGAGCCTCATGTTTTGTTTAGTCTTAATAAACTTTCTCAACTAATGGGCTGTGCAATTGTGCTTGGTTATTTCTTAACCACTAGTACTAAATGTTTTCCAAAGGATAATTACAATTTTAACTACTCAGTGCTCCCAAATCCCATGAGTCACCTTTCTGAATATTTTCAGAATGCTTATTACATTCTTTCACCTTGAACATCTTTTTAAATACCAACAGCTAGTCAGGACTGCGACTGAGCTGCTGGCACTGTGACTGACCCATTACCCCATGTGTTAACCCACAAGTGTAAATGAGCTCAAGAGCTCTCTTGAAACTCACCTCCAATGTGCTTTCAGCACTTCTTGCGTAACAATTGATTACCTTCTTGCATTTTCCTGAAATTATAGTCTCCACTGAGGGAAAAGAAATCTGTATATTTTAGACAGGTTTGAAGTTTGATTTTATTACCCTGACACAAACATACCATTTCAGACTGTCATTTCTTGTATATCCTGCTRCAGATGGATTCTGGAAAGGTCAGGCAATCTCATCCCCAAGAATATCAACACGGGTTGCAGGGCATATAATAGTGTAGCTTTTGTATTTCACATATCAGACATCAAAGTTGATACAAGAAGAATTCAGAAGTCATTTTCTTCCAGTTTCCAAAACATCAAAATCAGAAATCTGCAAAAGTGACAGTATGCAAGTCACTAACATCTATATAAAGTTATGCACTGGGATTAGCTCCTAGGTAAGATGCCAAACTCAGGAGAGCAATACAATAATTGGAGTTCAGCAGAAACCCTGAATAGCCCTCTGTCTCATCTTCCTATGTGAAAATCTACAACACAACACATGCCTAGGAGGACCTGCAGAAAAAAAAGCACTTCCCTTACAGCAATCATGGCTCTTCAAGGCTCTGTAGGCATTGACAGTCACCTCTGTCTATCTCTGCTTTTTGTAGTTTTGAAAGCAAAAAGGAGGTTGCTGCTTTTCTGCTGTTTAAATTCTTTCTCGAGAGTGCGGTAAAGCTCAAAACACAAGTCCAGCCATGACTAGTGAAAAAAGTCTTTGTCTTTGCAAACCGTCAGTGGGTGCTGTAATTTCTGTGGAGAGAATCCTAATGGCACTAAAAGGAAGAGCAGGTCATTCTTCAAAGATATTTGGCATGTGGAACTTGCTGATGGTGACTTTGCACATGGAAGGAAGGTGTGAACTGTGCACCACTACTGCCTCTGGGTTCTGAAAGATCTCCTTGAGGAGCCAACCAGACAGAGTGATCAAAGAACCATTGAGAGATGGAGATTCTACTGGGTCAGTTCCATTTATGCCCAAACTGTGGATGAGAAGCTTTGTCTTCTTGACACTATACCCAACACCACAAACACTCCTAATCACGTAGTTCCTGACAGTGAAAACAGSCAGCTGCTGAGAGAGATCTTTGTGAGTGAGAGCACAAAATCAACACTAGAGAAGGAAAGTGTGTAAAGAAATATTCTGTACCAATTTTTGCTCTGCCAATACAAAAGAGCATTCTAGCAGAGAATACTAACACACAGCACAGTATCTGACTTATGGGCATGGTAAAAGAARGAACTGGAGAAAGATGCTTCTGAGCTTCAGACATTTCTGGCTGCTGTTACCCTTTGAGAAACCCATAGGAATATGTTGCAATAGTAGATTGATTAAAATTCATATATACTAATGTTGCTGTCATGTTTGGAATGAATGGCAAAAAAATCAGAAAATATGTTTTTGCATCTTCTTCTATTTGTGAGATATATTGAAYGAACTTGTATCTTGCTTTGGAATGAGCTACAAAAATTCCTGCAATCTGTGTGTTGTTTATAGGGCAACAGGATATAAAACCAATCCAAAGTTTCTGAGACTCCATGAGGAATAAAAATCCTGAATGGAAYTTACCTGTTTATTTTTGCATATATGAGAATAAAGAATTATAGACTGAATTATTAGAGGTGATTTTACATATTAATTCTCTTCAGGAATAATTACCTTCTTTCTCTTAGGCAGTTGACTGTAATGTGTCTTTTGGCATGATGTCTGAAGTAACTAAACCWTTTTTCTCTTGTTTATATAGCCCGTTTCCCCTGTATTTCTATAAAATCAAATATAAAACTAATATAAAAATATAAGCATGTGGTTATTATGTATAGCATTGTGTAAAATATAGTTTTTATCTTTTACTATTTTGTGTGTTCTTGCATTTTTATTTCACACAATAATCGAAAGATGTGGAACAAACAGGAGATTCTTGCTTACTTTCGTCTTAAATAAGTGCAGCTGTGATTCACTGGTGGATTAGAAGCACAAAGAAGGAAGATTAGTTCCCTTGAGCTAGGGATAACAAGTTGTCAGTGTATGTGATACAACTGTAATTGTACAAAAACACAAAGTCCAAGACTTATCAAAGCAGGAAAGACTGCATACAAAGGACAATGTCAAGATGTTTTGAAATGACATATTAAAACATTTGTATTTTAAGAGCAAGAGTGTTATTGATCTATTGTCATAAAGCTATAAGGAATTGGGACCAAAAAAACCCACACCGTTCCATTTTATCAAAGGTTATGCAGACACTTTGTCTGGGGGAAAACTTTTCTGAACAGCAGCTGAAATCTGGAATGACTCTATTCTCTCATGTTGACTTCTGAAATCATAATAGTCTAATTACTACTAACTCAATATATTTAGAAGAAAGGAAAAATAGAATACTGGCAAGCTTAGCTTTAAACAGAGCAATATGGCCCAGAGGTCAATGGGCCTGAAGCTAAGCATATGTTAGCATGTATTTTAGTGAACTAAGACTGCAAGAGATAGAGACTATGATTTGTTTCCAACTTTTGGCACTTCTTATTTCATTTTTAAACCTAAAATAGAGTTTATAACAACTTCACTTAAGTGCCAGATATCTGCCAGGCTCAATCATAGTATACAACTTTCTATTTGCAAACATGCGCAGAATATGGTTTTATTTGTGTAATATTTGAGGAATAGCTGGTTTCATGCAAATTTCATGTGAAGCTGTGTGTTCGTCTGCAGACAAAAATTTGCTATTTTTATATATCATTCTTTATTTTGAAAGATGGGAATAAGAACAATACCTTCTGAATTAGGTTATCTGTCAGATACCAGGAACAGTCAATCAATAATACCAGAACATCCCTTTCAAAAGACTGAGATCTAACTCTGAAAAGCTAATTTGAATAAGTAAACCCTTAACACAGATTTGATCTGTCTTGCTTTCATGCTTTACATATTTATGGAAGGCTCTGGTACTCCATGAGTGTAAATCCTCTGGTCTTAATGTCCTAAGACTAAACGTTACTAAATAAAAGCACAGAGAACCACACTTCCTTATGGCRTATTGAGCAAATCAGCCAGTCCTCTGGGGTTACTAGCATAGTACTCTATGAAATTGACTCTGCAAATGGGTAAGAATTGTCCAGAAGGCAATAAGTACTCTGAGGCTTATTATTTATGCATATGGGCTTCTCTCTTTTATCCTGATGCTTTTTTTTTTTTTTTTTTTTTTTTTTTTTTTTTTTTTTTTTTAATTTGGTCAGTCTGATTTACACTCTCTTTGGACAGAGAATGCTTTTTTAGAGGAAAATTGGACCTTATGAGAAGCTCAGGACACTTAGCACCTTTCAGAGTTAGCTTCTCTGACAATATTTTTTTTTTCCTCCTGTTTCTGGTTGTTATTTCAGACTGGAAATAACAGGTTTGTGGTGTACCGTGTAGAGATCATTTTATAGATTTAGAAATCTATAAAGAAAATCACAAAAGGGCCAGAAGATTCAGAGATCGGTAAAATCACAGCAGCACTCCTGTATAACTTGTGGCATAGCACAGCAGGGAGTACAGTCACATACAATCAGATTTATTTGGAAAGATGATGGAAGACAGGTTTTATCATACGCATGCCATTCTGCCTCTCAAATATAAATGCGGATCTCCAAAATTCATAGCTTAACATTCTTTTAAGATATATCTTTTACTCTTTCTCTGTCTGTACATTTATGCCAAGGCATGCTGTCTGAATAATTGCAACAGTGGAGCTTGCCTTTGGAAGAAAGCTGTGGATTACGCTGTGATGCTTCTCTTAAGTGTCACACACTGTGAGCATTTCAGCTACCTATTTCCATTTCCAGTCACCACATGAAGAATTTTATGTCATAAACAAGCTATTTCCCAAACTCAAACACCTTAGATAGGCACTGTCTGCTTTCAGTCACACTAAAGATTGTAAAATTTACTCAGACCAAAATAATACCTCGTGGAAACAGTTATCAGTGAACCTCAATCACCTCTCCATACAGGCAACTGGAGGTAGAAGWATTTCACCAAGTCCTTCTGACAAAATTACTCAGTGACCTCTAATAAATCAAAGACAGAAAAAGAGCTTTGGGACCTGAAAGGATCAGTCACAATTTTTAGTCACATGCTGGAACCAGAAATCTGAAAAGGGAAATACTCTCAGAAAATTGCTGATGCTCCCAAAAGATGATGTCMTTGGGAACACCACACAAAATCTGTTCTTGTAGTATTGTCAGTGATATTTCTTAGATTAAAACCATCTGAAAGCATCTACAATAGAGGAGTYATATTGTGAATAAGTAGTAACCACTTCTTTTTATCACAGACTGAGGATTGCTTCTTTGGCTTTCTTAATAGCCTACATCAAATTAGCTGGGGCTTCATTTTCTTTCAGTAGAGTTGTTCCACTCTTAAAGCCATGGTAATTTATCTTCCTTGCTCTAAGTAAACCGAGGAGGTTTAATGAATATCTCTTCAGTGACAAATAACAGTGACATTCCCTGTCTGATACAAGTCTTTCATGTGGAAAGGAGGATGCTATTCGTAGAACAAAGGCCTCTAACAAATGATGCTATGAAATCAAACCTGGCTTTGAAACCAGCAAGGATATTTACAATTCCCAGTGATCAAGTGATCCATGGTAGATGAAGAGCAAGCCTGGACAAYAGCAGAATAGTGTGAGATGGTTCATATGACCTCCCTGCAAAGCAGCAGGTGAGCAGCTCAACTGAGCTTCAAGGAGGAGGAAATTATGGAAGGATTAAACAGCTCCTCAAAGTGCGTGTTGGATCTGAAGAGAACCCATGTTTGATCTGCTTGTGTTTGGAACCCAGCTGGGAATATAATCTGAGTGAAACAAATTAGGTACCTTTCTAGACCATCTATATTTGTACCTACTAGGTGTACTTAAATATATCAATTGAAACAGGTTTTGAGCTCTCAGTAAACAACACTTTCAGCAGTATTACCTATCTGTGTGGAAGAAAGGAATGATATTAGGAGGACTGAGAACTAACTGGTGCATGTTAGCTAATTGAGCATGCYACACTGCTCAGTTTTGAGAAGACTCATGTCAGATTTCGGAATGAGCCAGTCAACAGTGAAGTTATSGAGGCAGTAACAAGCTTTTGTAGTCAGACAACAACCACAGTTGTTGGTAAGAATCCATTTATTGCCAGAACRATCCTACTCAATCAACTGTAGGAGAAGAAGTCATTCTTGCCTTTGATTTTGATGTCTCTGCCCACAGCATGCCTGGGACACAGATCATGTGTCTGCTGTGGCACCATGTCTTTAGGCAGTAGGAAGGCCATTTCAGAGCACTTGGACTCCTAGCCCTGCCATTTCTGCTCTTATTGGAGCATGGATAAAAGGTCCTTTCAGTTGACTGGAAGCTGGTTCTGCACATGGAAGCTACTATGCATGTGAACAACGTGGAGAACTTTTCTTTCTTTTAAATTATTTGCCTTTCAATTTCATTTTTTTTGGTAGAAATTCAGACACTGTCTACTCTATTTTTCCAGAAGACTCTATRGATGACCAAAGAACTCACAAGTCCATATCATCACAAATATAAATGCAATGAAAACTGAGAAATGAAGAAGAGTGGGATTTTTAGACTGCCTAAAAGTCTAGGTTTGTTTTTATTTTGTTTTTGTTAGCTCTTAATTTACTCAGGGACCTGTCAGACACTCAAGGCCTGAGAAAGCTCCATGAACAACTTTCTTGATCTTCCAGGAAGACACCCAAATTGTAAAGCTTGTTAAAGCAATAGAAATCTCTGAAATAAGAAATGAACAGAAAAGAATAACATATACAAAATTAAGTAGAAGAAAAGGGAAGCAAGCAACTTCACAATATTGAATGACATGAAGTAAGATATCAAAGATCAGGAAGCTTGTTAAATCTTCATATGAAATAAATCCTTTCTTTTTTTTTTTCAAATAATTATRATTACCATTTCTCAGCAAAAGATATTGCCTTACATTTTAAATGACAACTCCTACATTCAACAAGTATTTTCAGGGGATCACTCCGTAGAAAAATGCTAAATAATAAACAGGTTGCTACAAAACTGACTATTGTGATTTATTCAGCCAGATGTGGGCTGGGCTGTAATTTATGATCAGTGGCCTACATAGCATATTTAAATAGCTGCAGTTTCTTACACATAAATATAAGGTCACCTTTATTTTTCCTGTTCTGAAAGAGGCTGTCTCTTTTTGGATGGCTGATTCCTGAGCCAAAACCAGGGAAATTCTTGATACTAATGCAAAAGGGCAGAAGATAGAATGTGAGGATTTTGAGGATAATGAGCCTTCACTCCACTTCCCAGAGCTGGCAGGCTGTTTTCAAATAGGGCTGTTACAGCACATTTTTCTGATCTCTCTGTCCTGTGCAGGGGTCACTTGACCTGGCTTATCCTTTTTCAAATAGTACAGATTGCAAGAGAATTGGGACATGTCCAGGGTGTAGGAGCAGGTATCAGCTGGATGTTTCTCTCACAACGGATATTGTTACCAGAGAAATTGTTTGGGGACTCCAGCAGAGGCTATGAGAAGATTCAGAGTAGCAGGTTGCATAAATATACTAGAAAACCAGAAGGAGGTATGTAAAGAAACATTTCAAGTTCAAATATGTATTCCCTTTCTCACTTTCCATGAATCTTTGATATCATAAACGACAGAGGTAATGCTTTGGCAAACCAAGAAACCAGGAACCTTCTGCATGAGTGCGTATCTACTCTTGCATCTGCAATATGCATCCCAATGTCTTTTTCCCCATGGTACCTAAAAGTTAGAATGATGTGAAGGTGGAGATGAGCCTTATGGCCTGCTATGAGCCATAAGTTGGTCTCGTTAACATATGGCTTCTCCAGTGAAATTTTGCTAGGTTCCAAACAAAAAGAGAGAGGAAAATAAAAATCAAACCCATAACTTCTTGGGACTTATTCTTTGCTGAAAACTCCACTGCCAGTTTCAGGGATAATTTAGCAGGGGTACTATTTGGTTTGTTGCCAGTTCACTTTCTAACAAGAATTTGACCACAGGGTGGAAAACCTGTCCTATCTTTATGCAGTCCACAGCATCTTTTCCAGAGAATGGTGTGGCAAACTAACAAATATTCATGAGTGTAATTGCTATATTAGAGTTACTTTTTATGTGAAAATTAAGGATTCATGTTGCAAACTTCTAACACACAACYGGTTCCATGAACTACTTACCCACCCTAGGATATACTGCTTATCAGGAAATGCACTCTCCTCTGAAAACTTCTGAGGTCTGCTCTGCAATACCTTTCTCAGGAACTCGATACCTCTCCCTTCCTTCTCCTGAGCTGCTACCACTCCCTAATGGAGAATTCACACACACAGTTAAATGGGATGCTCTGAGTAGCTCCTCTTCACTGGGTGCGCAGGGAGTCGTGGGGCACCAGTTTCCAGCGTCAGGCACTGACACAAGGTGGCCAAAGTTAGGYGCTGATAGCAACCCCTTCTGTTCCTCTCGTGCAAAGGAGGCATTTATTCCTGTCTGTTGCTGTAGCAATGACAACTACTGAGTGCAGTGCCAGGCAGGATGCAAACTCATGACCCAGGTAAGCATGTGGAGGTTTCACAAGCCACCAAAGACACCGTTCAGCATCACTACTCAGGGAAGCATGCTGCATACTTCATAGTTACCCAGAACACATACCTGTCCCCAGAGGGGTAAATCTTTACCATAAGATGTGGTGCCAAGGATAATATCAGAATAGGGAATAATGGGGACCATAAGGGTGAAGATGCTTAAAATATGCACTCAGAACTGCTAGCAAGCAGTCTTGKGCTAGGTCTGAATTGCAGAGATGATAGGGGAAAACCAAACAGGATTAATTCGAAGGAATTTCAATAAAATGTATTGAGTAGGAAATGGAGCATTCTTGGAAAAATATGCTGGAATAAGTACTTAAATTATCTAGCAAACTGTCCATCCTCCATTCGTGCTATGTAGGAGGGCTCTAAAGGTAGTGTAACTTGTATTCCTTTGCCTASCAATTGTTTATACTAACACCAAAATCATATTTCAGTCATGATTCCAGATCTCCCATCCAAATCCTTGTTTAATATCACAGGCAGGGTTTCTGCCAGCGTTTTCTCAAGAGAGCCACTCTATTTCATGAAACAATTAAATTTAAATTTGTTTGGTGGCCTGAAAGTCCTCAACTGCATTTCAGGCTTATAAACACAGTGGGAAGAAAATGATCCCTGAGAAATGTGCACAGAGTCAAGTTGGGGATAAATACCCTAAATTGTAATCTCAGACATAAATCCTGTTTCAGGAGCAGAGARCAGCCAGGAGCGGTTGCAATCCAGACTGACAAAGAATGCAATTGGCAGCACTGGTTTACAAAGCCTGAGCACAAGCATTTTAATCACAGTCAGTGAAAGAAAGTACAAAAGAGATACTGGCCTGAGGCAACAAAACCAGATAACAAAATCTGATTTGCTAAATCAATCTATAAGAGTCCTATCAATCAATCTATAAAAGTTCCTTCTTCTTAGGGAAAAATTGTCACCAAGATGCAGATTCTTCAGAGTGCTCAAGTATTCACATTACAACAAGAAAACATGTGCAACAGCAAGTGCTAAAATCAACTATATAAGTTGATATATATAAGTTGATATATATATATATAAGAAATAAGAATTAACCAGAAAGCACATTTGTCAAAAGCAAGCAACTGCCAGATTCTTTCTTTCTTATTGATTTGAACAGTAAAAATTTGTGGGGTTGCTTAGAACTTAGAACAGTAGCTGCATTATAACTATTTCAGCATGAAGATGAGACATTTGGAACCAGTGTCCTATTTACTTATTGCAGTTACATCAATCTATAAAAGCAGAGGTAAGATGAGGGCTATGTTTGATCATGACAGGAGGCAATCCCTGTGGAAGCTGTGGTAAAACACTTTAACAGTTGGGAAAAAAAAATACAGTGCATCTACGGTGTGTTTATGAGTTGTTAGCTCAACTGAAAGCTTTATTGTGAGAACAGAAATCAGAGTTAGCATCCAGCTACATAAATGAGAAAGGGAAAACACCCCAGGATAAAGCCTGGATATCTCTAAGCTTATTTTTGTTTGCATCTAGCACCACCAGACAGGTTTCACAGTTCATAATGATCTTCATAATTTTATGCAATTTCTCTACACTGGAACACCAGGCATCTGAATTTGGAGTGAAGTTATTTTTTGAGAAAATTTTTAGAAGAGACTTGGGCGGTTTCTTTCTGCTTTGTGACTTGTCTTCTGAGATGCTTTTTGAACAGAAAAGCACAATGTTTGCTAGCATATGCCAATGTGATGAGACTGTGGATACTTTGGCTCTTCTTTGTCCTATACTCTTTACTAGAAAAGCCTTATTCCCATTATTCTAATACATTTCCTGCTGAGGTGCCTCCCTGCCCTGATGCAAAGGAGTACTATATGTTCTGTTGTATGCTGTGTGAAATATGGCCTTTAGTAAAAGCGTATWTTTTCTCATTGATATTGGTTGATTTAACTGGACCGTGCAATCAAATGATGTCCAGGAAGAATATTGATATCCATTGCTGTCACATAGGGCCCTTGCAGAAGGAGGAGATACCTCCACTGTCCTACTTACATTGTTTTGTGGTTATGCCTATGGTGATGTTACCACAGCATGGCCAGCTGTGAAGAGTTCTTGTGAATGTTGTGGCTGTTTTCTGAGTGCAGATCCCAAATAGATAAGAAATAGGATGAGCTGGCCTGACTGATATTTCTTCCACGAAGTGTGTGGGGTTTTTTCTTTTTTTTCTTTCTTTTTTTTTTTTTTTAATGGTGAAACTTTGCTTTTTCAATGCGAACATTCTGACTAAAAATTGGTCCACAGATGGGGAGAGCTGTCTGTTATGCTTTCCCTTCCGCATCTGAGCAGATTGGATTCATCGGTGTGGCTAGTTTTTGTCCTGCATTGCAAGCMACAGCTTTAGTGGGTTACTCAAACATTTCCCCAGCGGAAATTGTGTGTAGCTTGTGACCTGATGGCTTTGTGGCTGACTCAGATGGGTTTTGAAGGCTTGCATATGGAGTCACTGCACCTGGCTTTTGCTCTCCTTCTTTTCAGCAGGCAACACGCTGAAAATGTTTCCCAATGGACTGCGCTTTCAACACTGCAGTGTGAAAACAAAGGTTGGCTCCTCCCTCCTGCTTCATGGAATTTACTTAAATGGGAAGAGAAACATCGTAAGGAGAAGGGAGTTATTTGTTATGCTTTATTGAAAAGCCCTCAGATTTCCTCGACATTTCACCCTGACACTGGCCCCAAAGGAGCACCCAGACCCACTCTGGTATGGAAGAAATTTCTCTCCCCTTTCATGTTTGTTGTTGCTGTTGTTATGTGCTGCTTTCTATATTGGAGCCAACCTTCCTCTCCAAGAATGGACCTCAGAGAGTAATCTTTCAAAACAACAACCAAAAATAAAGCCATATTCCACAACAAAACTGGAAAGGGCAACATTTGAGGATGTATTCACTAAAAGGCAAAATTCCAAGAAAGAACAAATTCCAAAATCAGAATATTAGATTCAAAGATGAATACTCATTCATGTTTTTAAGCAGCTATTTCAGACCTTTCAGTACGAGGTGCTTTTCCTCACACATTAATATATTAGAATGTATTAGCATGCTCCTGCTCACTCATGTGGGTCCTGGATTTTATTCCAAATTACACTTTTCTTGGTTCTGCTCACCAAGGTCTCTGATAACTGTGATTATTGCTGTACATCCCCCATACTCAGTGAACAAATRTTTCAAATGTTACATGGCTATTTCAATTAATGAGAAAGAAGCTCTTAGGCTTAGCAGGAAAACCTAATAAAGAATTGACTTCAAACTTGTATATTTTGATGATTTTMAAATATTTTTTCAAGTAAGAGGTATTCCTCTTGACAAGGGGAGTTAAAGAAAATACATGTCAAATACCAAATATGAGGGTTTCCCTAGTCAAATCTTGTGTCATATTTCTAGAGAAATTCARTAAGTATCCAGCAGTCACCACATTTTTTAATCCATGTGCATGCATTTTCTATTATGAATGAATCATTAAAGAAGTAATGTATCAAAGCTATGACAATCTCTTCCTACTGATACCAAAGAAATCTGAAGATGATGATGTAATAAATGCAACAAATAATAATGAGTTCTGACACTGCCAGTCCAAACCCARGAAACACTCCAAAGTTTAAAACTGACGTAATTTGACAGCTATGAAATCATAGGCATATGTATGCACATTCAGCAAAGAAAACCCAAAACATAATGATGAACTCTATTTGTCTTGACAGGCTGTCACTTGAATAGGTACTTGATAAAATATTACCTGAATTCATAGTGGTACTTGGCATGAGCAAACAAATTTCAAAATACCAAGCTAAATGCCTTMATAACTCACTCCATTAGGAAAGACATGTAACAAATAGGACCTGGAAAATTAGTCCTATAGTAGAGCACAATCCATCACTTCTTTGTTAGTAGTTTGGGTTTTTTTGGGTATGCATGTAAGCTGGTGTCTTAGCATGACCACTAAGGCACACATTTTATACAAATACAGCTTAAATGTATTKGTGGGCAGTTAATGCCCACAAACAAACAAACCAAACCAAAACAAGGAAAAGAAATAGTTTTATCGGTTAATTCATTAGAGGCTTTATCTGAAAATTAAATATCTTGTTTAGTGAGCTCTAGGCTACCACATGTTCGTGATTAAACCTACCATTGATTATACTTCCTAAATAAATTAATTCTATCTCAAATATCTTCCTCTGCAGGAAGGTAGCTCCGAGACAAAACCTCTTCCATCTGTGGAGTACTGTGTCCA
>NW_020454738.1:699195-701713 GCF_003342845.1 Nothoprocta perdicaria
AGGCACCAAAAGTTCCACAGGAACTTAAGGAAGCATTTCTTCACTGTGAGGGTGACAGAGCCCTGGAACAGGCTGCCCAGAGAGGTTGTGGAGTCTCTTTTGGAGATCTTTAAAACCYGCTTGGACGCAGCCCTGTGCCACGTGCTCTAGGTGACCCTGCGTGAGCAGGGGGGTTGGACTMGATGACCTCTGAGGTCCCTTCCAACCTTTAACCATTCTGTGATTCGGTAACACATGAGTTTCTCTTAAGATATTTCCKCTGAAAACCTGGCTTATATGACTTGTGTCCTGGAGGAGATAGACCTCAGATACTTCTCATGACATGGATATTTTCTGTGTGAGCACTCATATATGCTGGCCTTAGAAATGGAAAGATGTTTTTTCCTACTACCAAAGGGCTTGCTCAAAGTGGAGGTTGCTCATATAGATGTTCTCTGAAAACAAATCAAATGGGTTGCAAAAAAAAAAGAAATTATTTCATAAAAAGGCATTTAAATACATTTTATACCATTCCCTCCAATCTTCACACTGTAACAGTACTTATCCTGAGGTTTACCGCTTGATAGAAAAAAAAAAGAATTCTTTTCATTAGATTCATTCATGGGTCATGAAGGTTTTGCTTTTCTTAGTTGTTTACTTATTATTTTGTATTCTAATCTCAAGTAGATACAGGAAAATTTGAGTGTGTTGCTYTTATTTCTGTTCTGGGAACAGAAAAAAAAAAGTCGTTACAGTTCTACAGTTCTTGTTTGGACATGTGCTAATTTTGCTTCCCAATCTAGGCCAAGGTGGCTTGGAAATGGCCTTAATAGACTGCTCTGGGAATGGTTCCCAGCCAGTGAACACAATTAAATAGCCAGATCTAGTTCAAGGATGATGGCTTTAGTAATTCTGTATAGAGGAACATGCTGGTTTTGTTTTGCAGTATCATTAGTCTGTGGATGAGGCACACCTGCTTTTATTTTAAATGCAAGTGATGTACTTGGCTTCTAAAACCAAACTACTGCCATAGAGATGCTAAAGTATGTGCTCTAAAATACATGCTTTTCATACACTACTATGACTCTTAAGCTGTATTAATATAAATGCCTATTAATCTATTATTATCAAGTTTCTTTGTGTTTACTGATCACCTCATAGCTCATCTCTGAAACTATACTTTTTGACATGCATAGACCACCTACTCTAAAAATGTACCTTTCATATTTCTGACCTGTGYTCCATAGATCAACCAGCAGGCTTGCTTCGCTCCCCGAATGAGCACATCTGACACATTTGCTTGCTTGATTGTACTAAGATAGATTGCCTTTGGCCACTGCTTTGAGATTCTTACCCTTGAAAGATTAAAGATCAGTTGATGCCTGTCGATTTCTAACAGAGTAAAAGACACACTGACTGATAGARCTACCATTTAAAACTCCTTGCATACATTTTCTCCGCCTTAAATTTTCTTTTGCAGTGGTATKTGCAAGAAAAATACTCACATATAGTAATGAAGTAGATGAATGTGAAAGCCAGAGTAATTTTCTGCCTGATGTTTTCCCTGTGGCAAAAACCTTATTTTCCTAAATGACTCTATCTTTTGCTAATGAGAAGCACTATTATCTTATGTCTTTCCTAAGAGTGTCTTAAGCTCTGCCGGATATTTATTTATTTATTTATTTATTTTTCACTTTTATTCTCCCACTTCCTATAAGTAAAAATATACAGTTAATACTTTTTTATAAGTAAAATGCCATGTTATTATCTGGAAAAGTCATCTATATAATTCAGTTTGTGATAAAGCTAGTAATCCTCTGAAAGGAGGGCTGCTTAATGTAGTATTTTGCTCATTCTGTTATATGCTGGTAAACATGGAAAACAAGCTAAAAAAGCCTCTGATATTTTATCATTAAACATCCTTTACCAACTACCTGAGTGATTAAATAGAGTAACACTTAGCAAGAGGGGAAATCCTACCCTTTTGAGACAATGGAAGTTAGAGGTTTTGATAATGGTGCCCCWTTCTCTACTAAGACATTTGATGGCATTCAGTGGACCCAATGTGTAATGCACCAATATCGTTAAGTGAAACAATATCTTATTTCCTCTATTCTCCTTRTGGCTTCACAAATTCTCTAAAGTATCAATATGAGCCTTAGAGACAGACAACTATTCTGCCAGTCACTGCAATTYTGAATTAAATGCACATGTAATCTCACTTAATTTATTTGGTAGGTTTAGCACTTGGATCTCATCACAGTGTTTTTTTTCATAATTTTTCACAATTACTGAAAGACTAGTTTGTCCCATATCAATGAATATCAGCAATATTAACAACTACAAACCATCGTATGTTATACTGAAAATATAGCTGCATAAAACAGTCTTTCTTTGCTCTGAGCAATCTGAGAGATGATTTCATAGGCAGTGCTTGTATAGCCTTACATCTAAATTTTCTGATGACTGACTTTAAATTTTATATAATGTGATATATCCCCTGACTGTCATTAAGGTATCTTGCAATGTCTGTGTGTCG
>NW_020454738.1:702890-743034 GCF_003342845.1 Nothoprocta perdicaria
TCGCTGGTGGTCAGCAACAAAACAGGGCTGCATGTAAGGTACAGGCCAGGATGAGCTGGGAAAGGAACGTATCAGTCACCCCTGCCACCACTCGTTCCGTGACACAKYCCTCAGATTTAAAAGATCACAGAAAATGAGTGAGAATCACACTTGACTTTTAAGAGATATCTCATACTATGATCAGTACTCGCCTCTTTCTGAACATCAATGTTTCTGGACTATGAAGATTGCAGTCCTCAGAGATGACAAACCGTTTTGTCCTTCCTGTAAGTAAGCCAGAAGCAGTAGAAATTTTCTCTGAGGAACTGGACATCTCTGAGGAACCTGTTCAAGCAGTTTATCCCATCCTTCTTGTACCAAAATATGTGAATGAAGAAGCTTGAAAATGTACCTACACACAATAGGAAATTGGGATAGGGAAATTGGGGATGCCACTTAGAAATGCACTCATGTCATTCACAACAAATCCAAATGTCATCAACCATGTGTCAATGTAATTCTTTGATTCCATTGATATCTTTTAAAACATTTTCTTGAACTGATTACTGAACTAGTAATTACCTGAGCTCAGATTTTAAAGTTTTATGGTAGAGGAACTTGGTGAATTTTACGGACTGTCGTAGATATAAAAAAAGGAAAGTTGCTTTTTCTACTGACGTATCAGTTTAATAACATTACTTCTCCTCTGCTTGCCAGTTAGTAATCACCAACTGCTATTTCAGTGAGTATTGCTAGTTGTATGGGTCCTGGTGATTGCCTGTAATGGAACTTTGCAGCTGCAAACTTCTACTGCAAACCTCTAGAAATTCCTCATGGGCTGAGATGGGTGAATATAACCCTAAAAGCTAGATATATCCAGCAAGCCCAGGCTTCACCAGGCCTGGCAAATAAGCACAGATATTTTAACCTGGATCTTTTGGCTGGAAGGATGTTAAAGTGAGGCCAGGTTTTTGCAATGCAGATTTATTCTTAATGAGGAAAATCATTACCTATTGTGAATATTTTCATACCAGCGTGGAATACATGAGTGGCTTTTTATTACTCAGTATGTGTTAAGTTTTTGGGAAACACCTAAAAAGTATTTGCACTACAAGAACTTCTCAAGAATGATGTAAATCATAAGATAACTTATTATGGCATGCACAATATATTAGAGACTTTTTTCTGCTTCATCATATGACAAAGAAAAAAAGAATTTAATATGTGCCCATTTCAGAGAAAGCTCGAATTATACATGCTACTATGAAAATTGGGGAGAAAATGTTATGCTTAACAAAGATGCAGGAGTTGGTGGAATAAATACATAGATCAGAGGGTCGAAAAGCACATTAAACTCTAATGAGTAAGCATGATTTTTAAAAGTAGATATTCTGAATCTTCTTAAAGTACTGAGTTTCACATTAATGTAAATGTGATTTATATATTAAAAATTTGTAATATGTTCTATAGAACAAGTAATTTTTTAGAAATTTATTAACAGAAAGTGATTGTGAGATGAAAAGTAAATAAATAAAAAAACAACATTACAATTCCTGTTAATACCAAGAGTTAGAGAAGCTGAACTTGTGTTTTAACTTGGTGCAGTTATTCCTGGGAACTAYAGAACTGGCTGTTTTGGAATATTTCTCTGTACACACAGGAAAAGCACAAGGAGTTCTGATCATATGAAACTGGATGTGTTTTTCAGAGGTGACTGTACAGTGTGAGACAGTTGAGTGAAAGGAATAGTAATCTAATGTAGCCAAAGAATTAAATTCCTTTTGAACATTTGACAGCGCTATTACTCCAAGTAGAGATAGGTAGAATTACGTGTTGCTTTTCTGCCTAGAGGATCCTAATCCTGCTGTACTCTGAAAGTGTGAGATGAAGTAGTTGGAAAAAATAGGTGTCAATGTGCTAATTTCAGTAATTCTATCCAATAGATGGTTAAAGTACTAATTTGATAAAGTCTTTACAGCAGTACTGTGTACTATGTGTACTTAGTCCCCTAAGATTTTACTGAGAAAAGAACTGTTATGATWTATGCAGAATATTAGTAAGATATTTGGTCTTTCCTTGAATATTGTAAAGCATGGACAAAATTATATATATCCATATACATACTTATGGGCAGCATTCTGGAGACTCCAATGTACAGCATGATGACAGTGATTGCAGATGACAATGGCATATTTTCTTGGAGCTCCTTACACTGCATAAATGGCTTTCTGCATTTTCTTATRTTTTTTCCTCATAAAAATTGGAATTTGAAATAGCAGTTCTAGGTGAAAAATGGAATGTAGATAACTATYACCATTACCAGTCCTGACTGGGACCACAAGGCAAAGGGATTAGATTTTGCTTTAGCTTAAGGAAATAAGGAATGCTGTTATGTCAGAGGGTCTAAGCAGTGTTTGCCYATGCAAGAAAGTGAGTACTCTCATTTGCTCTGAATTTAACCTCTCCTTTTTTTTTATGCAAGCAAAAGCTTTAGAAGCAGAAGTATGGAAAAAAAAATGAGATTACAGATATCTGAGACTATTTGATAGGCTGCTTTTTGGAGTGTTCAGACATCTAAGTCACTGTTCACTTGACATCATCGGTATAACCCACCTTCTGCTCTGTCTTGCGAGACTGTCACAAACCATTATGAATTATCCTGGAAACTGGAAGCAACAAATATACATACATGGAGCTAACAGTCAGACCTTTGATCCTCCTGTCATGGGTGTGAGCTGGAGTTTACTTCTCATTCCTGAAGACATTTGCCTACACAGTTGTAAATCTGGGCATTTTAGTGGAATGATTAAAACGTTTTCTTATCAAAGTTACTTACTTTTTTTTTTTTTTTTTCCCTGCAGTCTGCCCCTGTTCCTGTGTTTATTTACTAGCCTATCAGTATGAGAGTATTTTTAGAATGTAGCTAAGGAATGTGAAGGCTTTAGGATCCATACAGATTGGTAGGGATGCTGTTGATTAGAATATTAGGGACAGAAAATATTGTGATCCTTTTTGCATTTAATCATTGTTGGCACTTGGAGAAATCTGTTCTTGTCAACCAGACCAGACCAGCCCCATCAGTGCTGACTTCCTGTGAGTGTCACCACTACGCAACTCATAGCTGATTAATATGGAGCCCTGTAGAAGACAGAAGGTGGCATTTCACAGTGGAGGAAGGTAGCACAGCTTGGTTCCAGGTTTATTTAACGACTATTGCTTGCTTTAAGGTTGCCCATCAATTCCCTTACCGATGACGAATTAAAGCTGTTATGGAGACAAGAAGGGAAGAAGATTATAAAGAGTTTCTGTGAGCTTCTCTTGTCCCACTGTGATCGGGAGACACTGGTTATAGCAGGAAAGGTACTTCTACATGTTCAGAGGCATATGAGGTTCTTTCCATTGCTTTCTTTTTCTCTTCAGGAATGGTAAAAGCCTTTTAAGTTGTCCCAAGTGAATTAAAACACCACSCTAGCAATCAACAGGCCCACAAATGGCCCATGATTCTTTTGTATTTGGCTTGCAAGAGGTTTTAATGCTCATTCAATGAGCTATCACAGAAAGATAAGAAAGGAAGACAACCTTCCAAATAGCAAATCAACATGCTCATGTTTCAACCTTAAATATTCATGAATATTATCCCCCTTGTTTCTTTGAAGAGTTTTGACATTTACTTAAGTAATTACTATCACCTCTAAATGGCTGCCCATATTTTGTCCTTTTGTTAATCCTTCTCCAGTATTATTTATGCCTTTGTTTCATCTTAACTCTTTGAGTCAGGCTTTATCAGGTCTGCCAGGTGTACTGTGCACACACATTCTGAATTAATCTCCCTAGCCTGTCAGAATGTAACAAAGTTCATTTATTCAAAGGAGTCAGAAGGAGTGAAGGGAATTCAGCCTGAGATACCCTGGTCTTGCGTGTCTTTGTGTGTCGCTTATGCTGGGCAAAATGCAGTTTTCTATGTGAGTAGTTTCAATACAGACAATGTCAAATATGAATAGCTGCGAGCCAAATCCTTTGTCACCAACTTACCTCAAAACAAGATGATTAGTTCTTCAAAATCTTGTATTTGAAGACCTTTTCTAGACTGTATACAATTCTATCATGTAAAATCTTATAAGAATGTCTTTTACTATTACTAGTGAGATGGTAMCCCTGGTTCTGCACCTAGGTTTTATTCTGTGACCCTTCTAGTACTCCCATAAACAAATGTTTCCTGAAAGAAGTTTAGTATGTCCACAGCTGGGCAAGCATACTTATGGGTACAAAACTGCTATGAACAGTAACTCAAGCGTGTGATCCTYCTCTGCCTTTGAAGTCCTGGGTAGTCTGATTACATGCTGAAATTCTGAATGACTGGTAACTTTGGGGAGTATCACATAGAGGTTGAGCATTTTACGTATTACCTGGGATATAGCCAGGTAATATATAGAGCCCCTTATATCTCTGATGTGTTGGTGTTAATCAGTCAATATTCACGTTTAAGTAATCAAGAGTTGGCAAGAAGCTGAAAGAAAATTAGAAGTTCTTCTCCTTAAAGACTATCTCATTTGGATTGAATACAACTCCTCCGGGTGATTTGGAAGAGTCTAGCTCTTAAATTAGAATCAAAAGTGTCTTGGAGTGACTATTTTTCACTTAGAAATGAGAGGTAGAATTGGACCAGGAGAGAACTAATTATGACTTTATGCTGAATAAACCAAAGTTACTGTTTAAGTTTCAGAGCTGTCAAAGAAATATATGAACCAAAGTCGCCTGCACAAATTGGTGAAGACAGTCCTGAACAGATTTGGCAAAAGCACAATGGATGCTGTATAAGAACTCTTAGATCCTGTTGAGAAGTGAGGTTTGTGGAAATGGAAAGTAGTTAATGAATACAGTCAGAAAGAACCACTTGGGAGAAAAGAGGAGAACTAGAGAGCGCTGAGAAGTAGCACTCTGGATATGATTTATAGGAAATTGCAACTTTCACAGGTATTCTGTACAAAGCATTGTGAAAGAGGGCAATTCAAGTAAATAATAGAACTCAGAAAGTAGAAAATTATTTCTCATTCCATTTGATGACAAAGATTATTGCACTTTGTTTGTTGCTACAAACTTTATAGCTTGTGTTTCTTCCACTGTAAACTAAATGATTGCTATGCCAATATAACTTTTGTTTGATTTCAGAGTCACTTAAAGACCAGTATTTGTGATGAAGGTTTCAGCTGGAGAGTCATAAAAATAAAGAAGTATTTTCATCTCCGAGACATATAAGAAAAGGAAAGTAGGAAAGCATATGCCAGACCTCCTTACCAGATTCTCAATCAGGAAATCAAATAGTAGCTAGGGAAAAACAAACTTCTRGCATTTCTCTTTTGTTTTAAAAGCTGCAAAAAATTGATGTTATTCTTAAGAGTTACATGGAATGTTCCGCAAAATGATGAATTTGGCCTCTTAATGTCTGCTTTTATCTTTTTAGTATCTGTTTTTCTGTGAACAAGGTTTGTCTTTTCTTACCACTTCAAAATACCCGAAGTGCTTCACTGCACGAAGCTACCACATTTRTACACTTTGCACCAGTCCTTCCACTTGTACATCCACTGAGCTTAGTGACCCTCTCATTCTGTGTGCCTGGCCAGCACGGTTGCAGACTCTGAAGTCAAGGAATGGTCAAGGACCATGGTCAAGGAATGGGTATGAGATAGCCAGATTTTATGTACTGCTTTTTGTATGATGTTTCTGGTGTGCTTCTCTTGTGTAAGAGAAGAGYCATCTGGTTTCAATTACATGCCAGGAAGGAAAAGAGAAGGAAAGCAAGCTAATATGGTCACAAGAGAAAACTTTATGTTTCTCCTCCGTGTTAAACTCCCTATAAAAATGTCCGCAGGCGTGTGCCGCAAGGAATTAATATTCCTCCTTATATATGACATATATGGGAAGCAAGTTATATCAGGAGCAAGCAACTGAAAAAAGAAATCTAAAGAAGTGTTCTTGGGCCAATTTTGTCCTTTATTTGCAGTATTTATACTCCTTTATTTGTAGTATTTGTATGCCTTCATGTAGGTCTTGGGTAAGTATTGAAGAATATATAATATCTACTGAGAGGGCTTTTGGATCTTGACTTGTAATGTCAGAGAAAGATTCTTTTTTGTTTTCCATTTCTGTAGACATATGCATGACTGCATGTATATGTAAGTGTCATTAACATTTACGGAAAGTGAAGCTAAAGCTTACTTGCTCAAACATTCACTTAAAGTAAATTTAAATTCTTTCTCCATAAGCAATTTTCTCATCAGATAATCATCAGACTTGGCACCTCTATTCCCTGAAACCTCATGGTATGTTGACTCATAAACCTGCCCCTGTGCCTCATCTGTACTCTCAGCTCTGGGTTTATTTACCAAACAGACTGAATGCAGATTTCCTTTTCTCTGCTGCAAAGTTTGTATCAGATATTGTGCAGTAGGTTGGCAGATTTTGTGTGTGTGAAACAAGAGAGAGTGGGTTTTTTTTTTCTGCTTTTCTATGTTGAGGACATACAACTGCTGCCATCTTCAAAGGATCAAGACAATTTGTGAGTTAATAGACCAGACATGATTGCACTAAAGCAATTTCAATCTCAGTTTATGGGAGTAAGCCATAGTGGCAGGTTTATGAACCAGCAGATCATAAGGTTGCAGTGAACTGAAGTTGCAAGTTTAATGTTTCTATGCTGAGAAAATTGCCTAGCTTCCAGAAGAACTGACAGATATTATAACAGTGACATCCTCGTTACTCCCGTTATGTATGTCTTTGTCATTGCTGTAGGCTCCAGTCTTCAGGCTGTGTAAATAGAAATGACTTTAAAACTCTGCTGTGTTAATTTTGAACTGGAACATGGTTGAAGGGGAAACAAATTTTTGTACTAACCCTATTCCTCAAATTTATCTATAATGTATAGGAATGGAAAAACATTCTTTTAGAGAGTTCAGTTTTGCTATCAGTTTGCTTTCACTTAACTATCTTTGCTTAATGTTTGAAGAAATTTCAAAAAACATCAGAACTCACTAGAGCAGCCAGATGTATCTCATGAGTTTTGGCATAATATCTAAGGGGTTCTCCTGAACCTCCTGGGCCTGTGTATTTCCTTCACAATGCTGTTCTTCAACAAAGAGCAAGAAAAGTGGTCTTTGCAGGTTCATGCAAATAAAGTGATTAACCTCTTTGTTACAAGGTGAGGAATATAACTTGCTGGGGATGTTCCCACATTCATTCTGTCTTTACAGAATTCTGGCAACGCCAAACAACTTCAAACCTTTCTAGTAAAGTATGGGTGGAAGCTGCTTTGTGCTTCTGAAAGAGCAGAAACCAGCTGGAGCTTGCTGGTGACTGTAGCACATTCAGACTGTGGAAAAAGTGCAAGCTCACAGTTTGATTCTACTCTTAGCTCTGCAGTGTGTATCTGGCCATTGTGATGATGGATTGGCTCTTCCATCCCTGGGATAAAACTGTCTGGACCCCTGCATATGCATATTCTTGTGGAAACTCCCGGAGGTGCTGTCCATAGGGGAATATAGGGAGAAAACAATTGTGTGTGAATATTGGAAAAAAATCCATCTTAGGTGGTTTGATTCCACTTAAAAGCAGGAATCTTGTTACAACTACCTCAGAACAGCTACAACTGTTCTCYGGATGACTCTGAAGAAGCACGCTTAGAAAGTTGAAATGGTCACTGAAGTTCTGTCTTCTTAGTTACACATATTGCTTCTGTTATTCTTGATACATGTTTCAAACTGTTGACATGTCAAGCATAAATTCAAGCATAAATTTTCATATTTTGTCTAAAAAATGTTTCAATTTCTCAAACTGATAGTATTTTCATTTCTTGTGGAAGCTGCTCAGAAAACTTGTTCAATTGCTCTCTGTTCCTCTGTTTTATATATATATATAGGTTATAACTATATGTACTATATATAGTTATATATAATAAATAGAAGTATATATTATAGAAAATATATACATAATGGAAGATGTGAATTTATACTTCTAGATTTGGCTATACATTCTAGCTTCTTTTGAAAACTTGCATTTTTAAATAATTTATCACTTTCACATTGCTTAGTGCAAAGATTTCTAAAACAGACTGAGAGTAATCAAAAGAGTTATATGAGTAKTTATAAGAATAGCAAATAGTTGTGTGAATAAATTAAAATATTAGAAATCAACAATTAAGTAATAACAATGATTATATTTATAACTCTTTGATTTTTAAGTACAGAAAATTTCAAGGAAGGAATACATTTTTCCTCTTTAAAGCTATGGACTATTTAGTATAGAATGTTATCAAGCACATGTATTAGAAACTAACTAGTTTCCCAGTCTTAAACACTGAAGCATTCCCAGTCGGTTGCCAAGAAAATTTTACTGCAGAAGAAAAGCACCGCTTCARCTATCTGATTTGCTGGCACAAATGTTGCCGAATTGTAAATAAACAGCATCCTTTCAGTAAGAGACCAATCATAGTTTAAACATCATTTAGATACTCAGAGAACTATACACATCAACAGCATGACTGAATGTACAAATAATGCACAGAAAATGTTGCAACATATAAATCAATTGCATAATTCAAGAAGCATCTTACGTGGGTATATACTGTTATCTGAGAAAAACACACTGAAAAGTGGATAAGGGAAAAAATCAGAAGGAAACCAGTCATAGCAACCTTATAAACTCGCACGTGTCAGCTCAGCTGAGGTATCTGACTGTGCAGGCATATTTTGCCTTTCTTTTACCTGGAGTACAATTTTTTGGCTTCGACCGGGTTAATAAGGAATCCTTGAAGTAGGGTCTTTATTCTACTGGCCTCCCCTTTGCTTCACATTGTGCTTTGCTCATGTTTAACTTCAYTATTGCTGTCACTAGGATCACAGTCTCTAAACTTAGGGCGTTTTTTGCCTCTACATTTGGTCATCTTATTTTAGGTGTACTAGAGCTGGACTGTGTTCTTGCTGCTTTGAAAGGCTATAAAGTTAAACTGGCCAAAAAATACCAGATAGGAGCATAAATGGCAATTTTTCATAAAATATTACTAATGTGAAGAATTTAAGGCTGAAAAACAGATGTGTAGGCATATATCATATGCAGAACTACTTAAAGTAATGAGATAAATGTTCCCACTTCAAACTCTAGCCAATTTTGCTTGATCAGTTCTTGAAGAGCATTACAAGTTGCTTAAAATAGAAGGCAACTGGATTCACTAATGCAGAAGAACTTTTTAAATCATTGGTTCTTCTGGTTAAGACCCAGGGCCTGAAAAATGTTTTAGTTACTTCCTTAACTGTCCAAAACAGGCTGGTTTTGCATCTGCGCTCTTAGAAGCGGTATGGAAGGTGATAGGACACTGCTCTGGTGGGACTGGCCATTTCTACACACTCTTTTCAAACAGTTAGTTCTGCTACTCCATCTTGATTCTCCCCTAAACTTTAGATATCATCATAAACAACCTAAAACATAGTTTAATTCTGAAATGCTGATGTATAGTGCTTGGAGAGGGTTGAGTTTTGTGGTAGGGCTAAATGATGTATTTCTCATGATACTTTTTCACAAATAGATATCTGTATTGATGTACCATTTTCAGTTGCTCTTCCTGCAGATGCTTTTTCTTTTGGAGGAGATGGAGACAGTAAAATATAAATATTTAGGACTTATGTCCAAGACACATTGGTTCTTATATTTAGAAGAACATGTATGTGCAGTTGTGTTTAGGTTTGTATGTATGTGCACATCTGGATGCTTCCCCATCCCTAATAATGAAGTGTTCATGAGAGAGAGAAAAACTCCGTATCTCCTTCGAAACTTTTTTTCTCAAAGCAGGATTCAACCTGCCAGGATGCAACCCTGTTCCACATGCTTTAGGTGTCCCTGCTTTAGCAGTAGGAGATGAGCAGGGAGGTAGGACTCTTGGGATTGCGATAATCTCTAGAGGTCCCTTCCAACCTTAAGCATTCTCTATGTGTGTGTGTGATTTGATTACATTAGATTTACCATTAAAACTGACAATATTTAATAGCCTGACACAACAATTGGATGCTCCTTGATTACAGGGACAGATGGATGAAGCTGTAAACATGTTCCCTCATAATTTTTCAAAGCAGATTACTTGTCAGTGTATCTTTATTGCTTTCATTAATTGTCACAATGGCATCAAAATTCGATACTGTATTTTACAGATAAGTAAGAAGATAGCTTCCCCTTTCCCCCCCACCCCAGCAAATCATACTAGGTCAAGAACCTAAAAATTGAGATGATTAACAATTACCTTCCTCCCTGCTCTTTTTTTTCCCTAGTGAAGAAATTAAAGTGAAAAATCTAGCATTTCAAAGAAGGACCTGTTGCAGTTCTGAAAAGATGGCCTTCCTACATATCTTTTAAATTTTTGATTTGATGATGGGGCAGTCCCACAGACTGAATAGTGAGTGGAACTGAATAGTGCCTCCAGTTTTGCAGCAACTTCCCTGCCTGGCTTCTAGGCATTGCTGGTAAGCAGTAACAAGATAGGTAAGTCTTAGTCTACTGAGTGATAGAGAGTAGTGACTTGGTAGAGGGAAGATCAAGGCTACAGGAGCAATTTGGAGATAGGCTTGTCAGATATTTCTTTCTCTTACATGTTTTGCTGGTTGCTTTGTGTAGTAATGCTAATATTCAGGTAATATGAGGCAACTGAGAGGAGTGAGTTGAAAGAACTACATAAATTGAACTAAACCCAATAGTAAATTCAGTAGTATATTTAATTTCTCCATTTTCAGCTCTGGTAGTATTCAGCACTGAGTTATCTCCATGAGAAGCAAGAAAATCATTGCAGCCTCTCCTTAACTTGATAACAGAGTTTCTAAAAGGAATCAGAGACCTTAAGAGTCCCTCCAGGCACATCACTGCATTTTTATTTATCTTGACAATATTTAAACTTATGRTTTGTATGGATTTATGATTTCAAAAGATGGCAAAGGGAATAAATGTCAGATTCAAACAAAATATTAAAATGTACAGCTGCAAGTTTGAGACATAATGCTTTGAATTAGATACAGGTTGCACTTACAGAATTTTGAAGCCTCTTCAAGTGTCACTGTGTTATATGTGATATCCTTTACAGTCTGTGACTGCCTGGCTTAAATGTATTTTATTATGCTGTGAAGCATTTGCTGAGTAACCTTTGGCAGTAACCCGCATGAGAAGTTCTTGATGCTACAGTTCAGTGAAAACTTATAAACATATAATATGTTTATACTGTTCTTTCTTAGAGTTATAAAAATAGATAGAGCTGTAGTAACAGTAGTAGTGTTATAAAAGGATGAATGGACAGAGCTGAGAGAATAATTTATGAGGAACCGTGAAACTTGTAGAGGTGAAAACTATAAGGAAAAATAYCTTTCCTTTTTTATTTCCCTACAACTTCTTAGCTTCAGAATTTGGATGTCTGGATTAGAGGTAGTCTAATTGGTCTTTCTATAATTCTTTTGAGCACTAGACTGTTTTTTTATCATTTGTTTTRTCATTATGAAAACTGACTAATGGAATTGCATTCTTCTTGAGTCTTGGAAGTTCCTTCAGTCAGCAACTGTTTGTTGCTAACACTTTTACTTGACAGACAAAATAATATAATAAGTTTGTTTGTGTCATTGTAGGAAGAATGTTAAAATATTCTGTTAAAATGTTAAAAGGTTTCAAGAACACAGGCCCAACCTCTTGCATCTCCCCTGTCTGTTGGGGAGATGASGGAGAGACAATGCTATATGTGATTTAATTAGAGTCATCTTTGTAGTRCAAATACTTCAGGAAAACTCAGTATGAGAAAACACCTTCTCTCAGGAGTTAACATTGGGAGAAGCATACTAGTTTTTAGCTGGAACTTCCTTGGCAAATGCCATGGAAAAAAGAAAAATTAAATATCTGAAAGAAACTATCCACTTCAGCAATTTTTTATTGACAGCCCACTCTCCAACTGCACGTAACAAAGAGTGTGTCTTAAAACTCCTCTTTTCTCTGTTTCACCAGTCATAAAACTTCAGCCACAATAATTATCAAAATGCAATTAGAAAGACAAATCACATTCTGCTTGTAATTTTCTATTGTCAAGTTGGAGATTTTTTKGGGAGACAACTGAAGGATAAATCACGTCACTGTTTTGTTGGCTTGTAGGTGTTCAGCCCTTGCATGCTCCRCTATGGTACTGACAAGGATGAAAGACAACAGCTGTCTGAGTAAAAACAACTTAAATGGGAAAAAGCTCCACGCATATTGAACATATGTTGAACATAAACTTATAAAGCAGAGACTTTTTTTGGATAATTGGTATGGCAGAAGCATTTTGACAGTACCTGACCTCTGTACATTGTCTTCTCTGTAACAACTATTTTTTGTTCAAATAATCAGTCACTCTTGTTCCTATCTGTTGCTTGGGGATTTGCTGCCGTATCCTAAAAAGTGCCCTATAGACGTTTAGCATTAGAAATTTCCTTTGAAACATTGATTCCTCAATATCCCAAAGCAGGTAAAAGTACCATGTAAGCTTTCACAATTCAGTAAGGTTGAAACTTAGGAGGGTAGAATTTAGGAAACTGTGAAATTGTTTAGGTTCTGAAGGTCCATGCCTTGGATTGCAGTGGAGGTGTTATGGATGTAAATACAGGGTGTCACCTAAAAAGGACCACAATATGATCCCCTAAACTAAAGGCAAAACACACGTTGTAGGGCAATGAATGGATTTTGGACACTGAAGTCTGAAAGAGCTCTAAAGTGAACAACAAGCTAAGATCCTTTTCCAAGAGCTTCACAGAGACTGCTTACATTAGCTAAGCTGGCACACCATTAAATGAAGCATTCAGTTTCCAGCAGTCACTTGGGAAAAACATCCTCAATCGGTCTTTCACAGAACATCTGAGATAACAGAAGGCAATTTTTTGAAGTGTGACGTCAACAGTGTTCAAACAGCATGAAAGACTGAAAGCTCAGTCCAAGGTTGGTAGCTGATAACACAGGAACAGGGTTAGCATCACAGGAAATAGCCAGGATTGTGAAACAAGTGAGAATGCTGTGGGTCAGGTAGAAGCAAGCCTGTCTACTTATCAGAGTTATTTTTCATAACAGCTTGCCATTTAAGGCTTTATCTAGGATAATTTAAAGGCTAACTCTGCCTTTAAATTATCCTTGCTTGAGTAAAATGATTGTGTATTTTGCAGGAAGAAAAACCAGATTTTTTTTCCCCCATGGAAGSAGGGACACTCCTTTTATCTATATTCCATTTAAAGGCAAATCCAAGAATATGCAAAATCAGGGACCCTATATCAGCAATGCAAATTGCTTGCATTGCAATTTGAGTATTCTCTGAATAAGGCTGAGTACAGTGAATACTTCTATCTGACCTAGTGTTTGTATCTGACAGTATTTAAYGTAAAAGTTGAGCATGTTATATTATAAAATCCAAATATTACAAAATATCTTTGAACTTGTGTTCTGTAGTCTAGTGTAATTCAATCTGCTACAAAATACTGTGTAAATATATAATATGTASTACAATGAAAATTGTGCAGTGCTATTGATGCACATTGATAAAATTTTAATGTGATACTGTAAATATATGTAGAAATATCTTGATAGTTATGAAAGTAGGTAATAAATCAATTATTTTCAAACTAATTTAAATCCCAAATCTTCTCCTTATTCAAAAAGACAGCCCAATGCTTTTTAGACTGTATAAAAGTCTTTTTATGCAGTTGTTGAGTATTTGTATTTGAATGTTCTGACTACTCCATAACSTAGAAAGGTGACAGATTCACCTTTCTATTAGTGAGACATCAGTTTAAGAAAGGAGATCAGAAACCAGCAAGAGAAAGATGATAAGAAACTATTTAGAGTAGGATCATTGCTAGAGTCAGCTGACTGTAGCGGGAAAGCCTGAGGTCTGTTTGGGAATTCAGAATATCTAAGAAAAATAAAACTCTCTAATTTCTTATAGCTCATCTTTCTTCTCCACCCAAAACATAGGGATTTGCATAATGTCTAGTTGCCAGCTAAAAGTGAACAAGAAGTGCAAGCAGATAACTTATCCACCCGGAAATGAGGGTGCCTTTTGCAAGTCAGATGACAATAGTGTGCTCTAAGCAGACTCTATGAAAGACAGCAAACAACTCCCACTCAAGTATGTATTCATTTCCCTTGGCATAAGCTAGAGCGTTTTACAGAAATGTATTCAAATGTCCTTCAAATGTCTTGTTGGTTGCAAGATCTTGCATCTTGCATCTGCAAGGTGACCTGAGCAACATCGGAAACTGTCATTGAGGAGATTCACGGGATATTCTGTGTGATTAACAGAAAATCAAGAAAGAAAAAAGAAAAAAAAAACCTTCTTGAAATTGCACAGTTTAATAAGACAGAAATCAGTATAAATGCACTGTTCAGGAACACAGTATTTCTCAAAAGAAATCATGTGCACAAGTTTGAATAATCCGTCGAGTTTATAAAATAAAAATGGATGCTGGATTATTGTTTCAATCTCCAATTATACTGGAGAAAAGGAGTTTTTAATAGAATTTTGGGATTTAATGAAAAAAAAAATGGAATTGAATGCTTCCTACCAATCCTATTTTTYGGAGTATGAAATACTTAAATATCTTCTATTTTTCTACTATCTGTGACGAACAGTACTGAGAAATAACCAAAGCAAGTGTGGAATATGCATCTCTGGGTGTCAGCTCAATATATGAAACTGATGTGTGGAAATATACTCAAGTAAGCAACAATATTGTCTGCTAAAGAACAATTCTATGAGATCTGAATAACAAATAATATGGGTAATTTGATGGGCATAAAGCAGTCTAAATTACGTAAAAATGAAGCACAGTAGAACAGGAATAATGCATTTTGAAGAACAAGTGAGCAGAGACTTTTGCAAATTGCTGAGTTAAAAATCTATCTAGAGGAAGTAGAACTTGGTTTATCCATGAAGAGATTAGTAAGGAGATCCCTATTCTACCTAGCAAATTCCAGATTCTGTTGATACTCTSTGACAGTAATGGAGATAACAAAAAAGGTTTGATATTTTCCTGAAAAACAGGTCTTGATATAGAGAAGGTATAGKACAGAGATTCAAGTCTAGGAAGTTATTTTTTATTTGACTTTAGTTAAAATGTCAGTGTTAGAAACAAACCTAGTATGCTTGTCTGTACCACACATATATCGTTTGTTCATTTATGGAAAAGTTAAGAATTAGTGCTACTAACAATTCAYATGTTTTGACAACATCAAGTGTAATCCATAGTCACTCAAGCATTCATTATATTTTTATCACAAGAAATCTTCTTTTAATAACTGATTCCAAGTATGTGTTGCTGTTGCTCTTCATTGTTTAATTACTTTTTTGATCAAACACATTAACAAAGGAAGACCTAATAAATCATGCAAAAGCAGAGCAAAGTACTTAGTTAACATGTTTTGTGTTGATTAATGGCAATAGAATGCCATGGCAATCTTCAAAAAGTGGTTATATATGACCATGAATAATTACAAGGGCATATTCAAATGAATTCCTTTAAAATATATATATATATATAGAGAGAGAGAGATGAGATCCTCTTAAAGGGAGAGGTTGGACATTTACTGAGTTGTTAGCGAGTTGTTTACTGTTACTGAGTTGTTTACTGCTATAGCGATGTATTAAAGCAATTTTGAAGTCCTAGTGAAAACAAGATCCATGTGGTTTGGCTGCAGAAGAGCAGGATGCTTCACTGCAGTTGGAAGGARGGAGACTCCTCAATTGAGGAAAGACACTAACGGCACCAGGCAGTGATATTCTTCTCAGTGGCCAGGAATTTTGCTATGAGAGAAGTTTTCAGCTATTATGATGACAGATAATAGGCCTGTTCTCAGAGAATRTATTTTGAACCGTAATTTTATCAGCCCCTATTGGTCATAGTGTTCACTGCCTTATTTTGAGCTTAGAGTCTTCTTTCTGTTTTATGACACTAGCAAAAATATACCTGTTTGGAAGCCAGAGAGTAAAATGACGGTGAGCAAGAGTGACATAATAGAAACAATACAGATTAAATGGAAAAAATATGGGAAGGCTGTCAAAACTGAGGCTGTCACCTGCTAAATACATCTTGGTTTTAGAAGATGTGTGCTTAGGTGTATGAAGAAGTAGTATGCTCAGACCTCTTGAGCTTATTGAAAGGCATATGAGRATTCCGTTTTAATTTACTTTCTATTTTTAACTTGTTAGCCACTGCTGTTTACTCAAGACCTGSATTTCTTCCATGTCCTCCTCTCTCTCTGCACAGGGCCAAATGGTAGCAAATCCTCTCAGGCCTGTCACCTCACCTGCCACAGCCTGCGTGATTTTGGCAATCATCTCAAAAAGGACACCTAGCCAAGAGGACTGCCTTCCTGCTGCTGCAGATTTTCCTGTTGATTTTGCTCTACATCTAAGAAAGGTTTCTAGGGTCAGCTCTTCCCTGCACATCTCTAGGCATTTCTGTAATGCTCAGAAATTTCTAGGCATTTATGTAATGCTCAGGTGATGGTACATATTTACAAGAGCACTAAAGCACCAAAGTCATCAGAACACAATTTTCAGGGAGCAGAAATGCTCTTTCAGATGCTTTTGAAAATTCCCCTGTCCACCGATTGCATCTTTAATGTTCTGAGACATTCTGGAAAATCTTGCTTTGTACAGCTTCCTCCTTGTCAGGCATTAGTGTGTATCACAGGCAATGGGTTCCTCACTGCAAGGTGSGTATTTACCTTGATTTGCCTTTGTTGTTTATTGCTGTTTCTGTTTAATTCCCTGTGCRTGTTTTTATTTTCCTTGGGAGGCATCAGCAGAGATTCCCCTATGAACTGCTACAATTAATACATATATGAGTTGCTTCCTTCCAGAAAACCATTCCCTTTAACTTCCAAATAAGAGAAAAAGAATTAAGCAAGATGTACATCTGTCGCAGAAATTTAGGGAGCTGGCCTGTTTTCCACCAAACGCATCTATAACTGCTATTGAGGAGAGACGCTGAGAATACAAGTCCTGTTGGCTGAGCATTCATGAATACTTAACTCACGCATCACAGACTTCATTATCTTCCAGGTCAGAGAAAGGTACTCTTTTCTTTCTGTAGAACATCTTACTACATGTCCTAAAGGAACTTCATGGAAAAGCTCYTTTTAAGATGCGTTCCCATGACAAGAAACTGATAGTGCTAAAGATTCTTGGATGTGGAAGGGGAAGTTCAAGTTATTATTATATATAAGGTAATTAAAGATGTTGAAAAATRCTAATGCGTGGTTGCAGGAAATTCAGGAAAATGACAATAAAAATTATGATGAATATATCAGTCTGAATATAATAAATAATAATTATTATTTTTGAAAACATCTTAAAACTGAAGAACAACTGGCTGGGAAATAGCAGCATATTTGCCCTCTGACTACTGTCTTCTAACAGCAACTAGAGATATCTCCATCATATGTGCTACTGAGCACAGGCTTGGGAAGTCATTTTTTAACTTTGTAGGTTGAGTTGTTCAGATTTAATGGAGATAATGTACATCATCTTCAGAATAGAGATATAAGCAGGAATGACAAGAAGATGAAGAAATAAGATGAAATTTTTTTTATTATAGATCATTATAGGAACAAGTTTAGATTAAGCTAATAAAACTTGAACCAAGTAAAGCTAGTCCAATTAAAGCCTRCAATCTGTAATCCAATCCTACCCATAATAGAGATAATAAATATCTCTGCTCAGACACAGCATTCAGAGGCTAATCTCTCTTCTCAACACATTCAAAGAGATATGAGACATTCTGTGCTAAAGGATGTTGTGATTAGTCTTTATTTCTGAAGTTGAAAGTTGAAGARTAGGCCAGTAAAAGGAGTCCTCTAGACCAGTTCGAAGGATCCGTTTCAAATTAACATTTTTCATTCATTGTTTATGGTCAGTAGAATTCCCATTACTTTACATGTAGACACACTTTGATTTTAAGAAATCAACCTCCAAAGTCTCAGTTTTTTTTTTTTTTTTTTTTTGTGAAATGGTGGAGGCATTTTATATAAATTTTCTTTAAATAAGGATAATGATAACTACAACTCAGGTAGAAAGAAAATCTGGATAGCTTAAGAACTATAAGGAGGCTTTAACCACAAATCCAAAAATAGTTTTTTCAAAACAGTTCAAAGAGGGTGTATATATATATATGCRTATATATTTTGCTTTCTACAACAAATACTTTAAGAGGAAGGCTTTGGACATTTATCTTTTCCTTTATGGCCACAAAACTGAGTGGACTGAAAGGTTTTAATAGAAGTGATGTGAGGTGATAGTTTCCCACTGCTTTCATCAATGCTATTCATTTTTTCCTCAACTTCATTAATTAAAAAAAAATGTTTCCTATTTGTTTTTGGTGAGGAAGAATCTTTTATGCCCAACCACAACAATCAGATGCCATTTAGATCCTTGTTCAAACTACCAATTTGTACAACCCATGGGAAGAACCTGAAGCTAAAACTCTTCACAAACTCAGTTCAATCCAAGGTTTATCTGAATCTGAAGAATTACTGTTTTTGTTAAAAAGAATAACAAAAGTACTTGCCAGAAATGCGGGGTCTGTGCAAAAGACTATTATGGTCAACCTTAACGGGATCCACATCATTTGACCCCTGGTCCACATCTAAAGACATGAAAGCTGTTATTGGGGCTTACCTGCTCACCCATCTGGGGTGAGAGGAGGACACGTCTATCAGCTCCAGAGGATTTCAAGGCAAGTTCTGTGAGAGATGAATGAGAAGGAATCTAAGGATGTTCCTCACTGAATAGCAATAATCTCTTTCCATAAGAGAAGATGAGTATACAAACACGCTGWTTTTGTTACACAACACAGAAATTARAATCTAAAGAATTGCTTGAATAGTCTTGCCAAACACTGRAAGATCACAGAGCAGGCATTTGTTTTATGTGTGTCTTGAGGCACTTCTTAGAAATTATATGATTCAGTCTCCCTAGAGATATCTGCCTCACGATTGGACTAATTGGGTTTTTTTTTCCCACCCGTTTTAGTAAAGTTAGGAGTTAAAGTCATCAGAGACTTTTCTGCCCTGTGACATTTTGTTACTAAAATATAAATAGTGACATCTCATATACATTGTTTTGATAAAAGACAACAGAGAACTCTTGCAAGATTTTCCTAACAGGCTAAATAGACCAATAGAAAGCTATTACCCTGGAGGTTTTTGTATATATATTTTAAAGCACAGATTATACTGTTTCTTTGCGCTGACACTCCTTCTAGTTCCTACATAAGGCATCAAAGACTATTATATCTAAAAACTGCTAAAGCACTTGATCTATGGCATAGAAGTCAAAAAATTACTTGATTTGAAGTAGTTCACAGAAGAGATCAGATATGGTTTTGCTGCCACACTAGGGAACGCTAACTAGGGTTGGGCCTGAGTACGAGGTGGGGAATAAGGGCACATGTAACGGCAAGGCAAATGGAGCTGCCTTCTAAGGTAAGCAGAGAAGGGTTGCAGTGGTGCTGTTGTACATGCAAGAGTGAAGACCCTAAGAAAGTAGCAGTCCAATACATTGAGAGTACTGTCCATTTCAAGCAGTGGATATCTGTGCATTTTGTCAAGTGATTTTGCTGTGAATAGGAAAATGGATAAACCAAAGACCACATATGCACATATCAACTATTTCTTAGTGACTTTACCTTACATACCATCCACTTACATGGATGAAGTACGAAATTTAACATACAGTTGTCTCAATAGGCTGTACATTTGACTAATGTTCTAACCTCCACTACTAAATTCTTTCTTCAGGAAGAGAATCCTTCAGGATTTGCTGCTTTTTCATTATATTCAGTTGAACTGGATTTGTTTTATTGTRTATTAGGAATATGTATGATGATTACACAACTATCTGCCAAATTCCTCCTTCATTCCTTAGTTTACAACACTAATTGAATGTTTTAAAAACAGCGCCTCAGCCCCTGGAGGCTCTCTGCTTCACTATCAGATTGCTCTTCTGAAAAGAGAGGGTATTTTTTGGATGACTTTCAGTGACTAAATGTCCCCAAACTTTCCTCATAGTATCAATCTTGAGTCTTCAATTCAATGTAATATTCATTTTATCACTTTTCTTCTGCAGCGACTGGAAGAATTTCACTTTCAATGACCCAAGTGTTTATCCTGTTGAGATTTTTCCCTGACTGATGAAGTTGTCCTTGRCTCATGTCAGTGGAAAGGTAACTTGTAGAAATTCAAATTCAGCAATACCTTCAATGTTTTTGAAAGCTAGCAGAATGAAAAGCTACAGTCTTACGGGAAAGCATTTAAGATTGCATATTGCATATTCATCTGCCAACATTTAAATTTCACTTCTTTTGTCTGTTTCAACTGTATGGTTCAGTTCCCTGAGGCTTTTCCTCCTGGAATAGAATTTCACCAAAAGTTAGACATCTCACAGGAAAGGACTGATTATGGTGTCATTTCCTAGAGAAAAGGTTCTAAATGTACTAAATGCTTAATTGCTRTGGGGCTAAACTGACTGTGGATCTCCTTCTCGGTGAATACTACCCTCACCCCTCCCTGCTCCCTTTACCAATTGTATATAGGTCTGGAACATKGAATTCATCACTCTTTCAAGTAATTTTTTCTCATTTAAAATCAATGAATGGATTCACTTTCAGTGAAGAGATCTGTGTCTGYATATATGTGCAAAGATTCCAACCTGTCAAAGTTACTTTTTGAGATAATTTTTCTCAATTTTGATATAAAATTCTGAAAGTAAGAGTGTAAAACTAAGGTTCTGGTTCTAAAACCACAGCAGTGGATGAAGTTCATCTTATTCTGCAAATAAAGTATATGATTCATTATTTCACTAATAAAGCTGGAAGATTTTGTGAAAATTAGAAGGTGTCAACCAGGTGTCAGAAGGTGGTGTCAGGCACAMATAAATACAATGTTTAAGCATATCCCAATCAAATTTAATATTTAAAAGTCTGCATAGGTATTTTTCTTTATACAGATGCAAAGACTGATATTTTAATAAGGGTCAGGGTTGGAGATCTCCTGAACAGTGTTTCAGATTATGTAAATGTTGTTTGCATATGGCACATTAACATTTCCTTGCTCTTTGCTCCATTCTTGAACTGAGGAGAAGACATTAGAACAAGCTGTCATAGTATTGGAATTAAAACATGTCATGAAGCAAAAAAAATCATGTCATGTCATGCTAAGGTATTTTTAAGACACTTTGCAATAAAGCTTAAAATCTTYGTAAAATCCTTAAAAGACTTTATGGATGCCCTTCATTCTACGCTGGTTTATGACATCACATAGAGGCATGAGAAATGGTTTTCTGTCCCATCTTTTCTTTGTAGGAGATTTTGGATATATACTGAGTAGAACTTGTCTTCATCATCAAAAAGTAAGATGATCATCATGGTAGTTTTGACTTCTGGCAGAAGTATTCTGGCAGTTCACTACAGACTGATAATTTTCAGTTTCATGCTGAAGTTCCTAAACTCATTCCCCCTGCTTTTACTGCCTCTGCTAAATAACAAAAAAAGGAATAATYTGTTGTTAGGTGGTGAAAAAGCTGAAAGGTGAAAGGATACTGTTAAACAGAAGAAGTAAGGATGAATCCTCTGTTCTGGCTGCCTGTGGTTGCTGGTGCTTGGAGAAGAGACAAGGTGCTCCTTGCTCCTTATGCAGCCACTTAGGATGCAACAATGCTCATGATGCAAACACCCTATGGAGGAGGATCACCAGCGAGATGTAGAAACACTTCAGCTCTGGAAGCAGAGTACGTGTTCAAACAATACTTCTTCCCCAGTCTAATAGTCCCAGGAAGTGTTTCAAAACTCGGCACTATATTATGCAAAAGCAGATGTGTGATTTCCAGGACTAGACTGTAAGCCTGCAWGGATCCACACTATGCACTTACCAAATCAGGTTATTGGCCTTTTTTCCTCATGTGTCTCTCTGCAATGTGCTTAGCTAGAGCTAGCTAGCTGATGCTGGCTGATGCTTTCAGGCCCACAAATYATTCTGCCAGGCCTGGAGTTGGAGTACCTGACCAAAAACGAGTACAGCTTGAACTCAGAAAGATGCTTGAGAAAAAGGCCAGGAACCATTGCCATTGTTCCTCAGCATACAGAAGATTTTCCTGACAACATGAAAATCCAGGAGGTGAGTTTTGTTCAATGTCTGACCCTTTGGCACCACCATGGAACATAATATATGCACAGACTCAAGTGACCAATGGATGAAGAATTAACTTTAGGCTGATCAGTAGAAAAAATCTAATAATTAGGAAAAAATAGAGGCTCTGGAGCAGATTKGCAAATGAGGCACACATAGGATATGTGATGGAGACAATGGCTGTTTATTGTTTGTTGTATTAATGCTATGTATTGGGTATTTTCTTAAAGAGCACACGACCATGTAGCAGAGTGGAAATAAGGCCAGGCTGTCCTTTGCTGTTTGGCATTGGGATAAAAGAAGAAGTTGTTGAAGAGTAAAGGAAACTCACTCTCCTCATTTTGTATTTTCTTGTCTTAAAAATAGGAAATAAAGTTTGCTATGAAGAGAGTTACTATTATGTGCAGAGAATGGGATAAGTTTCCAACAAAAGTAATAAAGGAAGGAAATTTCTTGAAGTATCTGTGAATGTGTCTTGTTGTTCTGTGCTGAGATTTACAGCATTTCAGTATACTTCATATCTTGACTCAATGCTCTGGTGTCTCAGTGAGTACCCACTGCTTTGGAGAGTTATGACATGTCATCTTACCTTCTTGTTTGGTGGGGAGGTTTTATACAAAAACATGTTGTAGACTGTGGCTGAAAAGTAGTGCAGTTCTTCCTCAGATTCTTTAAAGATTACAGGTCGACAAAAAGAAAATATGCATTCCCTTCCTTATACAGAGCAGTTGTGACCTGTTAAGAAACAGGCTGCTGTCCTGCTGAAACTGCTTCCAACTGCTTCCAGCTTTCATCTTGTCTCATTGGTGTTTGCTCTAGTCTTTGCTGGGTTGGGCTAGAAGGAGTGGTTTTTCTCTCTTCCAGATCCTGTTCTCCTTTGTAAGCTGTTGTGTCTGTAATGAGAATCTTGTTACAGGAAGCAAAGATGCTGATCATCTTGTAAAGGTTCACTGGGCTGCAAGGGGAAACAGCATAGGACACTAAATTTTGGCAGAGTCTGTATAGATCTTGTGGGGGATAAACTGTCTAATGACGAACTGGAGTTGTTGGTGAATACTATGGCTATGCAGGAGAGATGCTTGGAGTCAGATCCAGGTGCAGGAGAGATTTTACCAGTMAGATTTGGGGTTTCACAGGAACACTTGTGACATAAAAACGAAAGCAYTTCTGCAGGGCTAATACATGACAAGAGAACAGGAAGAGATGATATCGAAAGTGCAAAGGTCAGGATAAAGGGTAGTTCGGGTAATAGACACAAACTTCTTACTCCTCACCTAACATACCCCTAAATATCGAATGTTCCTGTCCCACTTTCATTCAAATACAACAGCTTGCATCTGTGATCATCAAAGAAATGTACTATTAGTAATAAGTTAATCAAAATTGGTGTGCTAAAGCCTTTCACAAACGATAGTCCAAGTTCCCTCTCCTAAATTTGAGTTACTTTTTACTCTATGTTGTATTAGGTAGACAAAGATTGCATTTGCATGATATTTTGCTGTGAATGACTGCTGGGAATATTCATACATTCTCCTTGTGTGCAGCAGACGTAACTCACAGACATCTCCATTTTTGTTGTTGATGATATTTTGTTTTCCCCCTCCAAGTTAATTGTAACTAAATGGTATCTGGGCAGGGTGGGATCAGTTAACTTGAAAATAAAACGCCTTGACATGACTTAACACCATGAAAGTTTGCTGCTTTTATCTCATGCTAGAAAAAAAAAATTCTTAGTAGAGATCATGGGAAAACCAAATATGAATAGGAAAGAAAAACAATTCCTTACTGTGGTAGATGAAAAGAACAGTACAGCATGTCATGACTCTGAAAAAAGCTAGAATTGTGGTTTTAAAATAGGGATACAGTTAGCAYGTGCCATTTCTTTAGTTTCACTGTTAGTCAGAGCAAAGACATAATTGCCAAAGAGTTTGCCATACCATCTGTTTGTTTTTTAGTTTAACAAAATCTCAGTATTTGTTATATCCAATGTTTTGATGAGACTGTTGCTTTTGAATTCTCTAAAGAAATACGTTATCCATGCTCTGAATCCATGCTCTGTAATGTGTATCCAAGAAAAGATGGTCATCCTAACTCAGCTAATAGCAAAAGTAGGACAGAAAGTACAAAACTCTTAGGATTTTCATGTCTAAAACTACTGGATAAAAGAACACCCATTCAGCATGTTTTGCAACAATACTTGTGCTAACATTATGTTCAATAAAGCCCCATAGGGCTGCAGTGGAACAGGGTATATACCTGTATGAAGCTGGGTGCATGTRTATAGCTGTGTCATGCTGAAAGCTTTGGATTCTTTCCTGTACCAGTCTGTCCACTGCTGGGAGCTGCGAGTAGTAATAGAGGCATTACTCTGCTAACACCATTCCTGATGTTATATTCAGATTTTTGTTACTTTTACTATTGTCTAAACATTTCCTCCAAAACCAGCATCTCTTTGAGCTACAACAAGGAGTGTCATTTAAGGTAGATCACATCTCAGATTTATCTACAGTAAACTTCTAAAAAATGTCTTCTTGTATAGTCTGCAACCTTGCATTCCCACTCAGGAATAAGTTTTTAAAAATGTATATGACACACTGGTCAGAGATTCAGTGATAAATACCAGTCACAATGAAGTGTGTCCAGCGTAGGGATTAGTTAATGGCCAAAATACCAGAAGTTGGTAAACTGGAAGGAGGAAGAAAGAAACAGTTACTTTATTCCAGAAATTAGTTTCAGGAGTTGAGCGAGGCTGGGCATTAAGCAGCATGCTCAGTCAGCAGGAGAATTGCTTATTAAACAGACTTGTTTGTTCACATTAGGAACAGGCTCTTTTAGCAGTGCTGAGCTCAAAAGAAGATTTAAAGCAGAGCAGTTCCAGAATTCTCTACAAAAAGTCCTTGCTTCTAAATGCAAAGTCTCTGTGAAACGGCAGGGCAGAGAAGTAGAAAATGCATAGATAATCTTCCCCGCTCTATGCATTCCATAGTGAAAACAGATGGCAGTGTACTAGCTTATGAGGATTATAAAGCAGCAATTAATCTGTCCTCAAACATGGATCTATGCCTCCTATATTGGGCGCATTGCAGGAGGCCAGAGTCTCACTGAGCTCCATACCAGCTTACCAGAAGGTGGTGCTGGCTGGTTGCTTTGCTTTTCTATCAGTTATTAAGAGGACTACTCTTAATATAACTTATTGTCCTGGAATGCAGCAGTGCAGCAGTACGTATTTGCAAATCATTGTAGAGCAGCTGCTACACACAGTGCTATGTGGATGATGTTCTTGTGCCTGGAGAAACAGAGTAGTCCTTCAAACCTGGAAGTGACATTAAGTTGAATATCTACCTCTGTGTTAAGTGCGAGCAAAAAAAAAAAAAAAAACAAGTATTTGCAGGCACCTGTGAATATTTCAGAGGGATTTTTCAGAATTGATGCTCTCGGAATTCAAGCTACTTAATGCAGAAACACAAATGATAGATCTAGCACAAGCTGGGAAGTCTCCTGACATAGCTATGATGCTAGGGACAGGTCATTTCATGCTTCCTTGCTCTTGCAAAATGTGTGAGCAAATCGTTGCTGAAAGGTAAGATATTGGGATGGCCATGTGAATGCCAGAAAGCATTTATTTGCAGTTAATGTATGGCAAAACCTTTCTCTTCATATCTCAAATGTTAACTCAGAAATAAGCCTTGATGATAAAAAGCAGAATTTATTTTTTGGCAGTTTGCAAGCAGTAAGAGAGGTCTTTGATTCTTGTCTCAGTAGAAATAATAAATTCAGTGCAAAGATGTTATGCAAACTGTGTTTACACTGAGCATCCTTCCCACAGGAACAAAAAATGAGCCTTAAAGAATAGTAGAAGCCATAAGAACTTGATCACAAGGGCAAGCTCAGAAAACAGTAGAGCCAGCAGTGCACATCGGTTCACAAATTAGGAATTTTAAAATTACTTTCTTGGAATGATATGGCTTTATAGAGCTCAAAATAATAATTTTCAACTGGGGAGCTGCTCTTTTTCCTATTACTAGCACAAAGAGATATTTTTGGTATTAATTAGCAAAATCATGTGAAGATATAGGACCAGAAGCCAGTAGATTCTTCAAGAAAGACATCAGTAGCAAAATGAAGAAAATATCACATGAAAATTTGATAAATTCATTGAAATTTATTACAACATTTTTATTTAATTCACTGAGGTGTCTCTCACCCATAGTTGTACCCTTCTGTGTATGAGTTTTTTAATCCATTTTGTTCAGTGTGTGCAAAACTGTCATTATTAGAAAACTAGGGAAATTGGTGCTGTTTATCATCTTTTCTAGCTTGATGTTCATTTTTTAATTATGATTTATTTAATATGAGAGTTTAATAAACTTATAATTACATGCTTATTTACTCCAAATAAAAACAAAACATGCCCCTGTCCTTCTTGATTCCACATACTGAAAATGTCACTTGGATTTTGAAAACAGGTTTCTAAAGTTAATATTTTTCTATTTAATGATTGATATAAACTTTGTCATAGAAGGTGGTCAATAAAAAAAATATGGACTTTCTACAAGAAAATCATAAAAATCTAATGAGATGAGGAGGAAATACCTATAAATTTTAAGGGAATTCAGAAAAATCTGTGTCCTTAAAAAAAGTCATCATAGAAAGCATTTCTACTAAGTAAACAGTTGACAAAAAAGAGCCTAATACTTTGTCAGTTTTCATGCAACTTATTGTCAAGGTTGACTAAATTTTTCACTAGAGCATAAAATCTGGAAAAATAAGTATCACTTCTACTTTGGACACCCCAATACCTTTTGTTATTCTTCTCAATATTTTTCTGCATGTCCCCTATTTCTCTTCTTTGATTCCACTATATAAATACCTTGGTGACCAAGAGCAGTTGCTTTTGGATACCAGTTAAGGCCCATCCAGAAGGCTAGTAAGAAAAACAGTGAGAAATGCCTGCCTCTGTATAAAAGGCAGTATTTTCCTATGCATATCATCTCCTCTCCTGTATTTTGACAAAATTTTGCCAGTAGCTGCTCAAACGCATAAGAAGGATTAAAAAAAAAAAAAAAAAAAAAAAAAAAAAAAAAAAAAAAAAAAAAAAAGTAATTACACAGAAGTCTACAATTAAGCATAAGGTAATTTTGTTTGGACAACCCATGTGCAGCATTACTTTTGTTATCCTAGCCTAATATAAGAGGTAGCCGAATTAATTTTGGCCCATTTCCCAAGTTCATTGCGTTTACTGTTCTGTGCATTTCTTTCTCAAAATACGCCTACAATTTTGCAGTGAAAAAAATCCCTTCTTGATTCTACTGTTTCAAAAAGCTGAACATTTTCATCTTTCACTTGCAAATACTGTGTCAGCACAGTGCCTCGATACTACCACAGTCCCATTAAAAGTAATTGCAGACAGTAATGCAGACAATTATTTCTGACTGACTGAGTTGTTGATCTTTTCAGTTCAAGAACACAATAYGAACATCTTCAGCCTTCATTTCTTATCTTGTCCTGTTTAATTGACAGGCCTCCATTGCCTGCAATTTACTGCAGATTGCAATCTCCTGTCAGAAGATATTTTGAATTCAGAACATGGACTTACACTCTTTTGCTACTAAGGTTAATTAACACTTCTCTTTGCTGATACCAATAACATAAATGTTAAGGAAACAAGAAACTGCTGTAAATGGAAATCCGCCAATTATACTCTGGAAACTTGAGTTCAAATGCTGTTTGGTGAGAGAGACAAGTTTATCATCTCTTTCATAGTGAACATTTGCCCACTTTTCAAGTCAGGATGTATTTGTTAAACACAAACTTTTTTTTTCTTTTAACTCCTTGTTTTTTAATATAATAGGCTTATTTGCCTACTTTTGAGTCATCTTTCATTCTTAATTACTTATTCTATTTTTATCTTATTTGGTTACTTTTCTTCAAAATATTCCCAGGGCATTGGGACTTCAGGACTTTCAGTTTTCATTATTCTGCCATTGCTGAAGTCCTCATCTTTCGCTAATGATTTCTCTTTTTTTTTAATGGCAATTATTTTTGTGGCCTACCTATGTTCCGCTTCCTACAGTAAAATTAAAGACAGAGAAACTCCACTAAATCATCCTCAAACACTTGTTTAATTGAAATCTTGGAACCTGGGAGTGCTGGTGCAAACCAAACTTTAGTACAAGGCTGTGTTTCTTAAAATGGTCTTAGAATGTGTAGGTGCACTTCAAAATATATAGCCAGCATAGGGAAAAAATGCCAAGAAAATTAGTCTTTGGAAATCGGGTTTCAATAGGAGGTACTAGAACCCCAAATGAGAAGGTTTTTTTTTTGCAGCACCCTTTGAAAACCATCATCTTTGTCTAAGACTAAGAAGTCTGCTAGCAAGACTTCTATGATTAATTTTTTCAGTCTATCCTAGGAAAACCCTTGTTGATGATCTTCTAGAATATCCCAGGTGCACCCTCTTTAGACTACTCAGAAAAGTAGGGAAAAGAATTATAGGAAAAAAAGTCTTTCCACTTGAGACTTAATGTACTCTCTAGCATAAGAAGCAGTGAACTATCTACTTTTTTAATACTTACAGTGAACTCAATGTATTTTTTTAAGACATAGTTATTTCATCAAAATGTGATCTACTGAAGTAGGGTATGATAGGTTAATTGGACCATTATTGTACGATGATACAATGTAATTATCATTTCTGTTTCTGATATAATGTAGAAGTGTAGGTTAACAGCATATTACAACTTATTGTAAAATCTCATGACTAGTATAAAATTACCCATGTTTAACATTGCAATTAGAAAAAAAAAAAAAAAAAGTGGTAGCAATAGTGCTAGCACACCTCCACTTCCTTAAAAATACCAAAACTGTTCTTCATAATTCAGTATTTTGCAAATTAAAAAATCCGTACATTCAAGTTGGCTATGTCTATGGGGACTAGATTATAATCCTGCAAAAGGTACAGTGTTAGTGGTAGACTGCTTTGAAAAACTACTCCAAGAATACATATCAAGTAAGGAAACTGAAAATTCCAGGAGGAAAATAAATAGTATTTTTCACTGATTTATTTCTGTGTGACAAAAGAAGAAAATACCTGATCAAAACAATGTGTGCATTAAAAGCATCACAAAGATGTTTAAACTGAAAGTCCATTCCCTTTTCCAAAGAATAGGGAGAATATTTTCCACCTTCACCATCTCTAACTGATATTCAAAGAATTATAGAATCCTTAAGCTTGGAAGGTATCTCTAGAGATCATCTAGTCCAAACCCTCTGCACACGCAGGGTCACCTAGAGCATGTGGCACAGGAAATATTCACCTTGCTTATACCTGAGTGCAATTATGATGATGTCAAAGTAATCAGAAAATAGCAATGTTTACTTTCAGGTCTCTTTTAAGAATGGAAATTATTGCCTGGGCGCCATCTGGGGTAATCTGTTTCTAACTATTCAAAATGATGAAATCTTGGTGTTGCTAGAGGCCTCAAAATGTTAATTGCCTTAAATTGCCAATAGTTATTATTTTATACTAAAAATCAAGCCATTTTGCTTATTCAGATGAGAATCATAGAATCATAGAATCATAGAATCATAGAATCATAGAATCATAGAATCATAGAATCATAGAATGCCGAAGGTTGGAAGGGACCTCAGAGGTCATCGAGTCCAACCCCCCTGCTCACGCAGGGTCACCTAGAGCAAGGGCTGCGTCCAAGCGGGTGCAAGAGGTATCCAAGAAGTAATTTTAAACTTTAAAACACACACACACAAACATTTTCCAAATAGAAATAACTCTCACAGACTTCATTCTCTCATTGAAAAATTGAAAATCCCCATAGCTGAACATATACTTTCCACGGTATCCTTGATACATTACCTAGAATATTATTCTAGGAAATAGAATTATTTCTAGGAAAAGAAAGCTCTAAGTAATCACACTTAGTTACTGTATGACCATTGTGCCTATCACTTGTGCTCTTAGGGTCAAAGCTACCATTTAGTTGACCATTTAGATCAATGAAATTCTTAGAGATTTTGTATTTCTGTTAGAAAGTTATGCAGATAAAAAAAAACCTGCATTATTTATATTGGCTTTCATCATATTTAACACTTTTAATGGAGGAAAACAGTAGTAGTATTCCTGGAGTGCTTTCTGTCTTGTGTTTGCAGATCTGAGCAGTATTTGAAACTCAGCAGATGGATCTCTCTTCAGCCATTCTTGGTAATCAAGCAAACTGTCTGGAAACTAGAAATTCCCCAGAATGTCAGCTGTTCGGTAAAAGAAATTACTTATAAATATTTACTGAGAATGGGGCTGCAGAGATAGAGGAGATGGAAAGGCATCTAGTATCTTGTTATTTAAAAGCTGTAATGGTTTTGGAAAAGCAGTTCACTGGTCACTGGAGATGCTCCTAGGAGAAGTAGTCTTAAAACTTGAGAGATTAAAGACATAAATATTGTTAGAATTATTCAGAATTGTCTACAGCCACACTGATGGCAAACCCTGCTTCTGCAGCTAGTTTGATTGATACTACCCTCTCAATAACTCTGATATAAATGTATATCTGCATGTGAAATAGTCTCTGTTGCTGTTTCTCCAGACATAGAAATCTGAGAACATGCTTGCATCAGGATCCATATGCACTGATTGTGAAAGATGTTGGAAATTTAGTGGGAGGGACAATAAGAAAGTTTTGGGAATTTAGGATGAAAGCAGGAGAAGGTGTAATTCTGATTATAGAGACCATCATGCCTACTTCCCTCTTCAAGCAGTAGAAAAAAAATGTGTGCTGAGTGAACTGAGCAACCTGGTCAGCCGGAGGAATATAGCAACTTGTAGGCCTATTAGAAAAAAGGCAATGAGGATCAGACCTCCTGAGATTGCTTACAAACTGTATTACTCTATGATTCTATATATGTATTTTTATAACATCAAAATCAAAGAACACTGTGCTGAAATAGGTTTTAAGAGGTCATTTAGTCCTTCCTCTCCCGGTGCAATATCAACTCTTCCTGTTTTTCTGAACTGAAGCTTTTTGAATATTCTCAGGATCACTGTGTCTAAACATTTTTATAGCCCCTGTCAGAAATCTGTTCTGATTTTTTTCCTGATGTCTAATCTAAATCTTTCTTGATACAATTTAAATTGATTATGTTTTGTTTGAATCCTGGTGTGGAAGAAAAGTTATCCTTGAAGCTACTTTTTCTACAGTTGAAGACAGCTGAACATTACCTTGGGCTCCTTTTCTCTAGACTAAGAGATTCACATTTCTTTAGTTTCCAGGATTGGTGAACTCTGATCATCAAACTAATCTTGTTTSATTAGTCCATGGATCTCAGAAAAAACAAAGCTTTGATCCTTTCCTTCAGCTGAGTCATTTCCAGCACTGAGTGGAATGGAAAGATTATTTCAAGTGTTTTAGCAACGATGTTGTTGTTTAYAGTGGACAATTCAATTTGGTCTTTTGGAAAATGTCATAATATCACTAACTTACCTTCATCTGCAAGTGCTATCACTATCCTCACTTAGAAGGTTTTTTTTTTTTTTTTCCAATCATCACATTGCTATTTTTATGCCTTCTGGTGAGGTATAGCTGCTTCTAGGAGCAAGTAAGAATTCTAGGAGGTCATTGAATGGAATTCTATGACATTAGGAAGGATGTATTTCACATCAAAATGTGAACATGGACTTTCTTACATGCTATTTATATGCCTCTTGTAATATGTCTCCCTGTCTTAGGACAATATATGAGCTCCTCTGAAAGGAAAACAATGGTTCCTTACAATGAGATAATAATACCTTAATAAGAATAATAGCATGTATTTTCTGTTAATTGTGCAAATGTTGGAGGTTGTTTTGTCATCTGTTATCAGCAAGAACAGCAAGCTATATTAAATTTCTTATTCAATGAAAAAACACATTCCCTGCCTTTGGTTGGATTTCTTTATTAGCTATAGTACTTCTAGTTTCCAATTTTAATTCTAGAAACAACTGCAATTCTTAAAAGTCATACTCTAAGGGACATCTAGAAATAATGAGGACTCCTTGAAAAGCTGCCTTCCCTACCAACAAAATGCTGTCATTTAAATGAAGGCTTCTAGGAATGCCTCAGGAGAATACACATGACAGACCACCTTAGATTAGTTAAAATAATGGTGCTTCACAGAAACCTTTTTTAGTTCTTTCTGTCTCAGAGTGTGGTAAAAACAGTAATATATTGGCCTTCAACTACGTAACTAGCCACTGGATATTTTCCTCCAGGAGGAAAACTGAAACTAAGGGGAATTGTGTGTCAAATCTAAACAAATCTGAGGGAGACTCAGGGGTGTCTAATAAATTCTGGTCTGAAAGATGCAGAATTTTGGTTCACTTGAACAACCAAAGGATATTAAAGGGCTATAAAGCTAAATGAGACCTGCCATGCAGTATTATATTTATGTATAAGCTGTTACTAAGGTACACAGATTAAGGAAACTGTCTTAAGGAGGTTAAAAAGCCATCAAACCGYTTGAGAGCAGATACTGAGGACATCCAACAGAACTGTGAAGCAGACGTAAGGGTCCAGTTCAGCCTACAAGTTGTCTAAAACAGTCATACTCCTTGATTGCTCACTTTTATAATTTTTCATAGACCACTGGAAATTGTTTATCCCCAACTTTAACACATTTTTGACCACAGTGACTACAACCACTATGGTTGTAGAATCATTCACACAAAATWCCTTAGATAACAAGAATACTACAGCATCTCGAGGGTGTAGGGTGCAAGATAAAATTTGTCTGGATATTAGTGTAATAATATTGGCATTGTGAAATATCTCTATCAAGAGTACAAATCAGATACCTTCCAAGGGCCAGTATCTAATAAGGAAATTCCTAACATTACACCTTTACTTCAGCTTATGTTATAGAAGTTTATTTTTATGTGAACAGTTTCATTGGCCATTTTAAACTGTTTTGATGCAAAATCTGTTTTTTTTTTTGTTTGTTTTGTTTTGTTTTGTTTCTTCTTCTTTATTGTAACTTTTTTGATGCTTTCACATCATTCTATAATAAATCATTCTTCCTGCAGTGTCAAGGACACAGAGCACTTCAGAGTTCAGGAAAAAGGATGGCAGCGTCATGACAGTGGAAGATACCTGATTCTGTGGTATCCTCCTAGGAAGAGTGAAAGAGAGGTTGCTAAGGGGAAGAGTAGCTGTGAGCTGCAAATGCAGTGGCAGGAGAGAAAAGATGGGGCAGCAGAGAGCCCAGGGACCAGCAAGTGAGTGTTCACCACGCTCGAGGGAAATGATGAAGGGACAGGCTCTCAGACAGGGAATGGTCTGAAACATYTTAGCAAAATGAAATCTGGTCATTTTCGCCTTCTGATTTCACTACTGGATTTGATTTATTGATAGAGAATGATAATTTGTCTTGGAGTTGTTATTTCAAAAATGAGAATTTCATAAAGTCATGTGCTGAGTAAATATGTGGATTGACCTAGCAGTGCACATGCCACAGGCATTTTTTTTTAAGCAAAATATCTGGTCTTCTAATCTAAAAAAATGACCAATATTGTTTGAGAAACAAAAATCTTAATAAAATCTTGTTACTTTTAAATGAATATATGTGTATATTTTTGACATTAGATTAAAAGGTTTATCCATTCTAAATGTGGAAATTCCATTAGTACCYTCCATTATGGGCAGTATGTGGCAACAGAACTGATTAATTTATCAATCTTATATAAATTCAGATACTTATGGTTCCTTTTATTTCTGCTTCCTATGCACTTTCTCTTACATTCTAATGAAAAACAGGTGTGAGGGACCTGTGGTTCACTTCATTGTTCTAGAAAAATCCTCTGTAGAGCAGAAAACTTCTTTTGATCAATGGAACAGCTGTACTATTGGTGATTACATCACCCCCCTCCCTGCCTTTTTAACCATATTGAAGATACAACCAAGCTGTTTAAAATAGACCCACTGTGGATAAAATTTCAACAGCTTTCTTGCTGTTTTGTTATTAGAATAACAAGAGCTAATTTTTAAGAACGTAAACGAGTTTTTTTTAGTGTAGGAAAAATAACATTCTCCTTAATGTTTATAATTGGCCATCAGAAACCTCTTTAATTAGCTCCAATCATTCATGAGGAATCTTACCATCTATTCCTGGGAAGGTAGTATTAACTCCCTCTCTAATACTCCAAGACATTTTATTAGATGAACAGAGCAGAAGTGGCAAATATCTCCAAAATATTTGCTGTAAATGTCAGCTTGTGTAAAAAGGCATGAATAAAAATTGGATTAAGCTTTCAAAGATCATTTTATTTTTATAACTCTACACAAAATTCAGCAAATCAGCAATACTTGGTATATATTTTTTCAGACCATTTATATAATTTTCTTGGAAACTTAAAACTGCATTTTGTTCAGTGACTCAAGTATCTTCTTCAAATAGGGAATAAACCTAATACAGAAGTTTCTGTTGGTGAACTAAGTCAGTGAAGAACATATGCAGCTTATTAACACAGAGAAAGAGGGGAGATATTCAATCATTTCCAACAGGTAAAGAATTCAACAGGATACTGCCTAGTTTAAAACAACATGTGGAAACCTGAAAATCTAGAACATGTCTGCAAAGTGAACTAAAAATATTCATATCTAAATGGGAAAACTTAAACTTTATTTTCCTTTTTAGAGACCTGAAGGGTGATTTTTAAGGTTGATTCTGGCAGGCCATTTACCACAGTAGAACTGGATACTTTGTTTAGGGATGACTCCTTAAGTGTTGAATATCAGCTTGAGGTGTCCATAGCTGCACTCACTTATCTCATCCTTGGGGTGGTGATGTCTATGGAAAAGACTCCACATCAGCTTCTGGCTTTGAGGGAGACTTTAAGAACTTGGGGAAAAGTGAGGGTCAAGATTAAGGACACTTTGGGATTCAGAAAATGCTGCATTGGTGATAGCTGTCCAGGGTCAAACTCCTGTGAGGAGCCGTGAGGGACTCAGTAGCTGAACAAGACTGAAGAAGACTCTGCTTCTCTTTTCCTATCAAATCTCTGTGTGTTCTCCCCTCTGATCTTTTATGTAACAGAACTTTCTATGAATTAGATATGATCATAGGAGTTTAAGTTATTAGTCTTGCAAAAGACATTAGCAACATTCAGAGTCTTGAGTGGGTCCTCTGAGCAATAGGGTTTTCTTCCTTTGGTGGCTTCCCTGTGCTCTCTATGCACCTATGTTTTATCTGCCTTTGCTCCGACGATAGCAAACAATGGATCCACGAAGGAACAGCATGTCGCAGTATGGAACTTTGGTACTCACCTGACCTCGGCTGAAACAACAAGCACAAAGATGGTGCTTACAACAGATAAATTTGTGCATACAGCAAAAATGACTGAACTTGAATCTTACTAGAGATCTGATTAAAAAAGGATTTATACTTTAAAGTTCATACCTTAATTCTCCTTAATTTCCTTTCTCTCTCCCATGCTGCCTACCTTGAAAGCTATAGAATGAGGAGATGCACAGTGCTTTTGCACGACAGCCAATGCACTTCAGCATCTTAGCTGTATTTTCTCAAACAAGAAAGAAGAAATAGACAAATAATTGAAACACTAGAGCTTGTGGCTTAGTTCAAATACATGGATTGCTTTCTCCATAAATATTGGGAATTTCCAGTTCTGCAACTTCCAGACAATAGGTTTCTGTAAAATAAATATATCTTTGATTTAAGTGCTTACATCACATGGAATGCATGATTGTTCACACAACAAAGATGGAATTGTCTACTTATAATGACTAAGATGGGAGAGAGTAAGACAGGCTGATGTGGACTTGAGTTATCTAAAGTTTCTTTAGAGAGTCATCTTTAYCTAAAAGGTTCACAAATAAATGATTAAGGTTGCAATTGCGAACTTAAAATACTGTGAAAATTCACATATCCATAGTAGTCTCCTTCAAGATCTGTGCAAATAAATGCTATACAAGACCTAAATAGTTCTGGTGGTGTYCATACCTTCATTGATAGCAAAAATATTTCTTGTTTTCTTGACACTGGTTCCCACTAATTTTTTGTTAATCTCAGAGTGAGTGAAATTAGAGCTGTTGGATGATGGTTGAAATATCAGGTGTGGTAGCCACGTGAGGGAATGACACTCTCTTTTKTTAAAAGAGATGGGTTACAAGAAGATAGTTCCTACCTGCTTCCAAGTAATAAGTTTCTGCTCTTCAAGTGAATCTTTTGCAGACTTCAAAGTTGTTTTGCAACAGAGTTTAAGCTAGGTCAGTTTAGCCTGGAGAAGAGAAGGTTGAGAGGGGATCTTGTTAATATATATAAATACCTGAGATGACACTCTTCTTGGTGGTGGCCAGTGACAGGACAAGGGGTAATGTATATAAATTAAAGCACAGGAAGCTTAATCCCCATATGAGGAAGAACTTCCTTACAGTGAGGGTGACAGAGCTCTGGCACAGGCTGCCCAGGGAGGCAGTGGAGTCTCCTTCTCTGGAGGTCCTCCRAACCCGCCTGGATGCCACCTGGTGCCCCATGCTCTGGATGTCCCTGCTTGAGTGGGAAGATTGGACTACATGGTCTCTGGAGGTCCCTTCCAAACTTAGCCATTCTGTGATTCTGTGAGGGCTGGCCACAACAAATTTTGAGTCAATCTGCCTGCATTGTGCAGGCATAGTTATTAATGTTATGAGAAGCAGTTTTCAAAAAAAGAAAAAAGAAGTAATGATCCAGGCTAGGTATTTTTCTTGCTGATGTCTGCCTCTCAAACTCATTAATAAAAATGCAACTTATGAAATTTCTTTTGTGTTGATCTAAAATAACTTTTTGATGACTTTGGAATTCTGTACAGTTCATATGGCCAAAGCATTTGTCATGGAGCAGGAAATTAGATTGGCAATCCTCAAGTTTAAAGGAAAATAGCAGAAATTGAGAATATTGGCAAGTCAGAGACCTGTTGTGTCATGGAAAGGGTCTCAGTGTATCCTATAAGGATAGCAGCAATGTTTTGGATGATGATTATTTCTGAATCTATATTTGCCTAAAGAAATTTGAAGGCTGTCTTCCTATATTGATATTAGTCTTTAACTTCCTATTAAGAGTAATCTAAAAACACCACAGTATTAATTAGTGGATGGTTAATATCCCTCTTCCAGAAAATCAGTATTGTTCTTGTCATTTTTAATACAGATATCTATAGCTGCAAGAAAATTTGTTTTTAACATTGTTAGGAAGTTTTTTTTTCCTTCTCTTATTTACCAATCACCGTTGAAGTGGCAAAATCCACTCTCTAAACTCCAGTTTTCCCAGAAGATATCTCTTTGTGTATAGGTAGACTCTGTGATGTTGTGGTTAGGATACACCACCGCATACATGTTTCTAGAAGAGGCAGCAGCTACCTTCTTACAAATATGATTGTGAAGATGACTTAAATCCTGGCATATGCAGGTTTTACTGAATTTACTTGAAAGCAAAGCAAGCTTTTTTGTTTATAAGAGCTTTGAAACTAACCTGTTTAACAAGCTGAATACTTAAAAGGGCTGAAGGCTCACCTKTTTCAGTGAAACTGCATTTGACCATAATTTGGCAGATACTTTGGCAGGAAAGGAAAAAAGCCTGGGAGAATGACCTTTGCTTATTCCCTAGAGTGTAAACAATCAAAAGATAGATATGAACAGATCCACATTCTCTATAGATTTCTTTTTCTACTTTCAATAATACTGTGTAATGAATGTATAACTGACATTGTCAATAATACTTATTCATATGCACTGAGGGGAAACAGAACTTTTGTACTGGTAGCTCTTCATAAAACTGTATTACCACTGATTTATATGTCAATGCTCAATATAATAAGCTGATAAGTACTAGTTTATTTTTTCTTGATGCAGCAGCAGTAACATAGGCAAAATGTTTAATACAAATTTCCTGCTTAATTATGTTTCTAAGAGGAGTTTAGCTAATAAAAATATGTTAAGTAATAGATTTTCCTTCTATTTTCTCTCTGTCACTGCTGCTGCTAATGAACACCATCAGATGTGAGAAGATTAGCTGACATTTTAATCATTTAAAGATTGAGTTATTAAAAAAAATCATWCAGAAAGCAATCTGAGAGAAGAAAAACTCTCTTGTTTAAGTATTGAAGTCTGGAAATGCATGGACAGTCTTCTCCTCACTATTGATAATGTGTTATGATGTGTTTAAACACATGATGGTATGTTGCTTCTGAAAAAAAGATATTTTTTAATGCCTCAAATATTATTTATGTGATTTTTTAGTACTATGTATTATCTGGAGTATGCTAGAAAGAAGTCACATAAGTCTCTCACATAAAATGACACAGCATGCTAATATTACTCAAAAAGCTGTCAGTCAGACATTCTCTGGAATACCATTCATCTTTGGATCACAGACAACATTATAAATGTTTTGCTTTTAAACAAAGGTGACTAAGGCAGAACTCTGCAACATTTCACTTTTTCCARCTCCTGAGAAACTGGCCACAGCACACAACATATTGCTGTCATAAGCGAAGAGACACATTAAAGTTAAGAAACAATCACGGCTCTAGTATTAGAGGCTACCTTGCAGATCACCTACATTCGTGCAGAAAACCCAGTAAGAATGTGCATACCAGTAATGTGCAACCTCTGAGTTCACAGTCAACACCTCATCTGGAGTCTTTTCTCTGCTTTTGTAATTTAATGAGGTTTCTTTTCGCAGGAATAGTCCAATCCTGCCTGCTATCATGAAGCTGAAGAATCAACAATGAGTCACAGGAATGCAGACACTGAGATTACTCCTTCTCTTATGCTGCAACAGAGAATCTGAAGTGGTTGTAGGATGGGGAGAAAGAGCACTCTCTCTCCCTTATGGCTAGACCAGTGGAAAACATAAGGGGATAACGTTTACCCACTCACATATTCATACAGGTGTGCTTTTGTTACTCCTCTCTACTAGAAGTTAGAGAAAGAAAATTCAAGAAAAGAGCACTTGAAAACCACAAAACTTTCCAGAATACAGAGCAATATTTGTTCTGTGACAATGATACTTTGATGTGTACTACATGCACTAATCACAACATGTTGCACTGTGACAGAAGTATTTTGCAGTGCAAATGTCACAGGTAAGTGTCCAAACACCACCTGTAATAAATATTTTCCCTTATTTTTTAACCTTCTTTGGTATTACCAAAAATGCATATGTGTCTATCATTTGGATTTGCTAGGGAACCCCAGTAAGGCAGAAGCAGCACAAGAAAGACATAATTACCTAAATCATCTACGTTCTTTACTATGATTGTTTCCATTATGCTCTTCAACAGGCATATAAAATTAAAAGATGGTTTTTAAGAGAGACTTGTAATCCATTTATAAATAAATTACGCTTTATAGTTTTTCTTCAGTCTGCAAATATGATTACACTGTTCTGCATTTCAGCATCCTTAAGACTAGACTGGATGCCATATTGTAAAGTCTATTTAAATATGATATTTTGAATAAGTTTGATAAGCACTAAGTAAGATAGAAATTATTCTGTTGCAAGTCAGGAAGGATGCACGCTTGATTAAATATCAAAGACCAAAATTTACAAAAATTATATTATCAGAACACAAGCAAGTTGAGATTACAAGTTTTAAGGGAAGACATAATTTAACTGATTACAATGTGCAGCATTAGTCATTGCTACTATAAAATTTTGCTGTGAAAGTCTGTAATACACTATAGCAGTAAGATGTCATGTTCATTAGAGTAATATATAGCATCTGATCACTGCAAATAAAATTAAGAACTGTGACTGAATTTTTATGTACCTATATACTGGAAGCAAGTGTAGACTAGATAAATTATCTGTGATATAACAAAGTCTTCGTCAGTCACCCAATCAGACATGCAAATCTTAGAAAAATCACGTGTACAGATCTTTCTTGCTGGTGCTGCTTTTTTTTTTTTTT
>NW_020454738.1:743139-756618 GCF_003342845.1 Nothoprocta perdicaria
CAGAGTAGAAGAATGAGATGGGTCGGAGACTATATTTACAATAAACTTATTGAGTATAGTTTCATACAAAGCAAATGCAAAAATGATTTATTTCATACAACCATTTTTTCATTTTAGTGGCCCTACTTAATCTCAGTTTCCATGCAAAACTGTAATTGATGTTTCCATTCAACTGAGATGAAAACAAAATTATCTGGAGAGACTGTTTTAGCTATTTTTTTTTGTACTAATGAGGGCTTAGGGCTGATGATTAAAAGCACAGATACATACAAAGGAGCAAGAGGCTTCTCACAACTCACTCAACTATACTTTGCATGCATGTATGCAGAAGGAAACAAGRTGATTTGTTGTTTCTCCTCTTTCTGGGCTGCAAAACATTCATACCACTTTCTTTGCCTCCTGGCTGTCATAAACAAAAGCAGCACTTCACTGGTACCACACCATGAGTAAGGTCTTATGGCAGCTAGAATGGCCTTGCAATACAGAGAGTTTCAGAGAAAAGAAAAGAATAATGCCAAAACAACAGCTGAACTCCCTTGGGCTGACTGGTAAAGCAGAAGTGACTCCATATACAAACTGTGAGACCTTTAATAAGGAAAGGTAAGTTTTCAGGTGAAATCTGTGGCATTCTTTATTTCTTACCTCTGCAGAGTAAAAAATACATGCTAGGAAATTATATTATAAGCTGTTTTATAACATAGACCTATATTATTTCTCTCATAATTTAATATGCTTTGAAATGATTCTGTTGAAAATTTTAGAATGGAAAATCTAGAGTTAAAGTGAACAAAAGCAAAGAAAGTTAGTGGGAGTATGTGAAAATATTTTAAATATATGAAAAATGGAGTTGTTTTCCTCCTTGAGAAGGAAGGTTGGCCTAAATAATCTCTATAGGTCCCYTCCAAATTTAACCATTCATTGATTCTGTGATTCTGTATTGATAAATGTTTTGTGATACTTGTTGATATCATACATAAGCGTGTGAAATATGTTACTTCATATTGGACAGCAAAACAATTAAGTACTGCACTGCCTTACCGTAACTTAGTGTAACACTGTTATTTATAAAAGAGAAGCTGTAACTAACACAGTTCTTGAAATTAAAGCAATATATAAGGTTTGTTTTTTTTATTTTTTGATTTTTATGTCCTTTTATATACTACAGTTGAAAATGCAGACAGGTCCAATACTTTCTTACTCCTGGTTCGTCACAATCTGCTAGATGACCTTCAGTTTCACCTTTTTTTTAACTTTGGCTATAACTGGAGCCTGTAGCCTGTGCTCTTTATTCATTTGTATTTGGCAGTACATTGAARTACATTTGGCATTGTTATTAAACATCCAACAATTATTATAATCGGACCTACCACTTTAAAAGCTATGTTTTTTTTTTTCTTATAGACACTAACTGCTTATTTGAAGTGGTGTATTTTATTTCTTCAGAGGCAGGCTTTTGGATCACTTATTTGTCATAATTTGGGAAAGTGGCATGACCTTACTTCTCCCTTTTCTGAGCTTTCCAAAACTGTGTGCACAATGAAAAGAAATATAAAATTTTGTAAAATTTAATACTATATATTGGACTTAGTATGATTATTAGTCTTTGGAATATGCAGGGATATATATACGGGAACAGTAGGGATATATTACTTAGCTTCTTCACTCGAAGACCAGAATTTGCCTCTCATCTTTCTTCATATCCTCTTTCTGTTTTACTATAAGCATCCATATCCCATCCTGGCTTATTCTCCTTGACTCTCATTTATTTTCCCTAATGCTGTTACCAAAATGTGTTGTGTGAGATGATATGATCAGTAACACTGATGAAATCTGTAAATACATACACACATGAAAACTGCTGAATGCTTATATACTTCCCATTTAAAAGTAGTGGAATTACACTGCAGCTGTGGATCCCAGCTACATGGTGGCAGGAGCAAAGTAAAGTCATAAAAGTAAAGTATTCCTGGAAGCGACATTGAAAAGGTCCATCCTACACCAGTTTGAATGTTTGTAACACCTACTGGCTGCTAGGATGATAAGATTTGGGCTTAAACTTGATCTACTTTCTTCTGCARAAGATAAAATGAAGAAGATGACTTGGAAGGATTGCTCCAAAGAGCAGTCATCAAACCCAAAATATAYGGCTAATCTGAAAAACTCATGGTATTAAATGTACTGAGAATAAGTGAAACCACAACATAGGGCCTTAAATTCCTCACATTGGCTGCATGAAACCTTAGAGAACTAAGAATAAAAAGACCAAGGGTCGACACATGCTCTTACACACAAAAAGGCAAAAATGGATCCTCTTTCACAATTGCCCATTTGCGTTCCTAAGACTCCATAATTTTCCTTATGATTCCCATTTCCAAATAGGAAAGGGACCCTGTAGGGCACTGTATATATATACAGGCACACAGTTTTCAAATAATTCCCTCCGATCTACAGAGCTGTAAATAATTCTTCACAAGAGGCCATGCAATTTATAGACTCGACTTAATTGTGGCTACATGACAACTTAAAAACTTCCAGTACTCTCAATAACTGTCTGTGTTTGTTTGTTTTAATGTGAAGCGGCTGAAGACAGACATGTTGCAAGAATGCCCCAAAGCAGCAATTTCTCCACACATGCAGAGGTGAAAAATACAGTGAAATTCCCTTAGCACCCATAGAAGAGCATGACCTGAAACCTTCTAGTTAAATGTCTGTTTTGAAATCTCAACGCATCCTCTGAGCCTCTCTGTTTTGAAAGGACAGATACTCAAGTTAAAGTTACTGTTACTAGGCAGATATCAAAGGAATATTTTCAAGCCTTTAAGTTTTATTCAGTGCTTCTAAGTAAATTAGGAATGAAGGAGTAGATACTCAAGATTTTTATTATTACACCTTTTATCATCTTTTCACATAGCTCCTTCCCTCACCCCAAATTAAAGGCAGGTTATTTTAAAGAACCTCCAGCAATGTTTTTTTTCTAACTTAGGGTTATAGTTATTCAATGTTTCAAACAACTGTGAAGTGCAGAAAATGGAAGCAAGCAGTTAAATCTTAGCAGATTTTCAAGTATGTTTTCTCTACTTAGAATACTTACAGAGATATCTAGCTATTTTTCCCACCTGAAATGGCAATAGGTGCTATAAAGTAGGGCCTGTCACAAAATCCACGTGGACAGCATTAGCAGAAAGATACCTGCTGTACTCAGTGATTTCAGCATAAGGAAATCTGCAAGCATTCCTGAGATTCCTCACACTTTTAAGCAGGTGGCAGTGTAGGTTAAAGAGACATAGACTTTTCCTGGAACTGACAGAAATTGTTTTCCAATTTTTCCATCTATCTTAACCAAAAGTAGTAATTTATAGCAGTGTTATTGAGCTTCTACCTAGCCAAGGACTGGAAGAAATTTTGAAAGTGTCTTTGTTTTAGTGAAAAGGGACTCAAAATTATTCTATTATTTACAGACGTAGCTTTGTGAGTCGTATTTCTGAGTATGAGATGCTGCAGTGAGAAGCATAACTCTCCTCTTTAATACTATTTTAGAATGAGGAATTATTTCTAAAGAGATGAGAGGAGGTCACGGTGCAGTGATTCAGCATAAACTCTAGGTATGTACTGTTAAACAGTGATAGCTGAGTGCAAACTCCCTAGCCTTTCTTCTCTTGGACCTTCCGTTATGCTGCTGACATAGTCTTGGTAGGCAAGGCAATAAGGGATTATGATCTTATGATGTCTTGCATCTGAGATTTTTCTAGTTAATTCAATTTTTGTGTACAAGATGTGTTATTATCTAGCATTTGCATCTATGAATAGTTAGTATATTTTTTTCAARGAAGTCCTGCAGTATTAAACTAAAATAAACAAAATAGAGCAACTCAATTTCATTTAATCAACAGTAAGTGGCTTTGATCTCTTATACGAACAAAACTACTTTTCATAAGCCATTTTTAAAGATTGCTACAAATGTGGTGAGAGTATTTACCATGAGGTGGGTGTTTTTTTGAGAGAGAGAGATAAGAAATAATAGCGTGTGAGAGTGCCTGCATGAATGCTATAGCATTTCATGTTCTCCAAATCTTCCTAGATGAGACTCCCTAGCTGCCCACTTAAAACCGAGCCACCAAAACACTTTGGAGGTTGCATTTTTTTTTGGGCAATGTTTCTGTCAGCTACCACTGTGCACTTTAGATATGGCACATCATCCTGTCTCTTTCCTTGAACACTGCACCTCCATCTCAGTTGCTTGGTTTAAGACTAGTCYCTGTAATGGAGCAATGAAAGCTGTGGGAGCCTCCAGGAGGAAGGACGTGGGACTACTGATGCGGAGAGCAGTAAAACTGCTCCTCATCCCTGCTCCCTCACACATCATCTGTGAGATCTGGTTTCTGTAGCCTTGCTTCAGTTACCTGTCCCTTGGTTCCCTCTGTATAACTGGGGTAGGATACTCTCCTCCTAATGCTCCAGAGTCTGWAGATGGAAATCTCCCCAAGTAACTCCAGTAGCCTTACTCTCCTCTCTACACCTGCGAGTAAGGGAAATAAAAATAAATAGCGGTTGCAAATGAAAATGGAAAATGGAAATTTAATCTGTCCTTCTCACTCCTCCACACGCTGTCCGAAGATGAGTCCTTCCTCCTCTTCCTCCATGAGGAGGTCCTCAGGTTGCAACCTCCGAGACAGGGACCTGCTTGACTAGTGTCATGCAGTGTTGCAGGGAGGAGGCTCCTTCCTCCCTCTCCCCGCTCCTTCTCTCTCCTCTCTCCTCCCCAGGGCCATTGAGGARGTCTCCCCACAGGGCCCACAGCCCATGATGCCATTTCAGTGGGGCAGTGGCATCCCTGTCCCCTCAGAGCTTAGGAGGACAAGGTGKATGGCCATGACCACTGCCATCATCACTGCCAGTCCTCCACTGATCTCCACGCAGACCCAGAGGGCAGGGCAGGCCCTCCCCTCCCCAAAAAGCCTGACACACCCTGATACAACCTGACACGCATACACCCTGACACGCACTCCCCAACACCCCCCCACACCCATAACACATGCATACACCAGCACACACAGGTATCCCTCCACACACGTGCACCTGCACACACACACCCTGACAAACACCCACACGTGCACACCCACAACACACAGCCCTCCCACAACCCACACGCACACAGGTAACCCCCCCTAGGGATACACCCTGCACCACCACTCACACACCCGCACACAAACACCTCACCACCGCACACACGCACACACGCACAWACACACTACCCCACTGTGTAGCTACCCCCCACTACCCCCACTAGCGCTCTTACACACAACCACTCCGCACCACACGTGCACACACACAACCCCCCACACGCACACACACCCCCATACCGCACCCCCTCCCTACACCCCCACCCTACCCCAACACAACCCGCCCCTCCGCGGGGCGCATGCGCAGTCGCGGCGCGGAGCTGTCCGAGCGCTGAATTTATAGCGCGGCCGCCCGCCCCATTCCGGCAGAGGCGCCGGGGCGGCCGCGGCCCCAGCGCCGAGAGACAGGGCGAGGAAGGAGGGAAAAAAAAAAAAAAAAAAAAAAAAAAAAAAAAAAAAAGAGAAAGATCCGCCCAGTAGCCACCCGCAGCACTCACACATATTCTTTTCAAAAGCAAAAGGGGAATCAAACACGCCGGCTGCGGACTGCTCTCAGCGTTGCTCCCTTTTGCACGGTGCTCTTGGGGTAGTAGGGTGTCCTCTCCTTCTTCTTTCCTTTTTTATTTTTATTTTTTTTTTCCCTCCATCATCCAGTAAGAGCGAGGTGGGGGAGGCTGATGCTCTTCCCGTGCAGTGCTGGCTGCTGGAGATGAGCCTAGGGTTGACCTGACCATGATTCCGAGGACTGGCACCTCTCTTCTACCCCCAGCCTGTAGAGATCCAGACCTTCTCTTCCTGTCTTTTCAGAAAAACGAATTACCRCCGAATTCGGGAATCTAGACAGCACCAGCATACTTTCTTCTTTTCCTTCTGTTTTTTTTTTTTCTTTTTCTTTTTTTTTTCCTGCATCTCTCTGGAATTGTTTCTGGGATATTTTCCAAATCATCACAGAAAGCAGGAGGAATGAACCGGCAGCTAGTGAAAATTGTGACAACCTTGTTTGCGTTTTTCTTAGAGACAAACCATTTCAGGTAGGTGATACAACTCTATCTGGTGATATTCATCAAGAGGTTTGGGAACCGTAGCTATTAGGAAGCAGCATCACGTTAGCCTCCTTTCTTTGCTATATTTGAGAGTATTTCATGTTCGTTTCATATAAAATGTCCCTTTTACACTCAGAGAGATTCGTTGCTTGGTAACAAACACACACAAAAAAAATCTCAAGTTTGGATAATCTGTTTTTCAATTCTCTGATTCCAAAACATGCCTTTTCACCAAGTAATAATATAGCTATTTTTTTCTCAATTAAATTTAATCTCTCTGTTCCCACTGAAGATTATTTAGGAAGTTGCTTGAATTCTCTACTATTTGAGCTTTGGGAATGATTAAACTAGTTTTTTTGGGAATGTAATTATTTGAAATAAGAGAACCAGTCCTCTGATTTTGGGAACCCCCTGGATCAGATCAGGATTTATGCTCACTTAAAATATCAATACATGTCCATGTTATTTCTTTTTCTTTTTCTTTTTCTTTTTTTTCAATTTGATGAAATGTTGCTTCAATTATTAACTTTATATAAAGTAAACAGCTTAGACTAAATATCAAAAGCATTGTTTCAGATGAGTTTTAATACTTTATTGTTTAGGACTGTGTATCTATATGTACATACATGTAAAGGGTATTTATATGTGGAATGATGTGTATACTGTGTCAGAGTGCTTATATTCACAAGTTTGGAATCCCCACACAACTTATAACTAGTCGGTTTCTAATTAAAAGAGAAGTAATTTGTATTGGACCATCCCAAATTAGCATAATAGTTTTTCTTCCAGTTTTTATCATCTTAACTCAATATCTGTACTGTCTAAATGCAGAATATATTTTATTACATAGTAAAAAATAAAGGTATTTTCATGGTAGTTTGTCATTGACAAAAGCAAAACGAAGCAGCCACCCTTCCTAAATAGTACTTGAAAGATGGGGGATCACATCACAGAATTTTACTATTACATTGCATTTTAATATTTTTGATGCTTTTATAAAAGAATTAAGCATGTGATTTTCATTTGAATTTCACTTAATCACCTGTATATCTAATTTGCTTATATTTACGCATTGATGCACACATATGCCCATGCACACACACACACACGCAGGCACACATAGAGTAATATTAAAATAGAAGAGCAAGAAATACTCCTGATCCTGAGTGGTTCCTGTTGGGCAAATATTTAAACAGATTAGTGATGCAGAAGATACACTGATAAAATTACTTTCAATAGACCCAGTCATAGAATTATTTTTAATATAGATAAAACATTATGTTGAAAGCTAGAACAGTAAAACTTGTTGTTCAGATATCAATATAAAGAAGTTTTTTATGAAATCCAAGACCTTGTACACAAAATATGTTCTTTCATTCTAATTTCTTCAGGGAACAACCTATGGAAACCCCTACATTCTTTCTCTGTAATATCTAATGTGCTTGCAGTAGCTAACGTGCTATATGCACAAACCTTTATGGCTATTGCATGATGTGAGAAGTTTATTCTTAAAACCTGAAAACAGAGATATATTCTGAAAGCTTACCTACAAATACCAGATAAAGACAATAAAGATTATTTGCATTATGTGATATTTAYTGGTAAAAGATCAGATGCGGTTGATTCTGGAAACTTGTTCACACAGTTGGTGAAGAATTCAGACTTTGACTCACATAATTTATATTTTTATTGGATGGCATTTGCAAAGAATAGCACTCATATCCATATCCTTCCTAATATTAAAAAAATTAARAATTTTTACAGTTACTTGGTGAGTTCTGCCTGCCATTGTCTGAAAGTTTAAGGACACTTTAAATTGGGTTTCTAATAAATATAGTTTGAACAGCAGATACATAAATCAAACAACAATATGACATAGGATGTCAAAGTCCCTATAGGGTTGCTTTATATTTTAAGATAAMGAGCAAACCGAATCTTTTCATGTTCTATAGATGCAATGTATTTCTGTTTAAAGCTGAGTTTTTCTGAATAGCAAAATATGTGTTCTGTGTCTACTGCTTGCAGCTTATTTTTATTTCTAATAAAAATTTTCTAGTGAAAAATAAGTAATTTTCTATGCAAATATTTATTATTACATTCACTGAAAAGAGATCATTTTATTTAAAATGACTTAATTTCCCCATGAATTGAAGGTGATACAACTAAATAGTAGCTAATGGTGGCTAATAATTTATTTAGGACGACTTTCTGTAAAGAACATGATTCAAGATCTGGAAAATCCCCCTCACAGACCCTGTCTCCTTCAGACTTTTTGGACAAATTGATGGGAAGGACATCGGGGTATGATGCTAGAATCAGACCAAATTTTAAAGGTAAGTTTCTTTAAGACTGCTGATAAATTAATTGTTAACCTCTTAGATAAGTAATGTTTTCGAGAGTTTTAGCTCTGGGTTCTGATTCTATTTTCTGTAACTTTTCTGGTGTGATAAATTCAAGCATATCAGTTGTTTCATGGGAAGAACTGAGAGCAGTGTAGGAAATAAGGGTTTAGAGCTTTAGAGTCTTTTTTTTTTCCTCAAATTTCTGTGTGCACAATAATAATGCTTTGTTAGAGGTTGTTTCTGAAGACCTTCAGATTTATAGAGGATTTCAGATTCTACAATAAAAGCAATTGAACGACTGGTTATTGAAATTTTTTGAGCCATGCAACCACTTATTCAGTACTTCAGTGCTGAAGTACTGTTTTCTTTAAAGCGGGGTCTGAATGAAAGATATTACATTTGACTGGAAGAAAGTAAAACCTTCTCACTTACAAAGAGGAGGTAGGAGAGATTATTGATGCAGCAGTCTTTACCCTTTTAATATTAAATGATAAGGACCAAATTCTCAGGACCACCATGAACTTGTAAAACCATATTTCACTTGTCCCCTTAAAGACTTCCTTTTCCTCTCCCCAAATCTGGCCTAAGGGAGAGAGGAGTTCTTCCAATCCTTCCAATACAAGCAAGCCTCTTGGTAGGCTGCAGCCCTCTTCCTCAACCATTACTATTTGGAGCAAATTTCTATTGCTGTTATCCTTTAAACTCCTGTGGAAGTGAGCACAGAATATTTTGTGGGTACAGTTGAAAAGTACCTGGAAAGAAGTATTCACTGTAAATATTTAGGAGTTTTGGAGAGCTCTACAGTTCTACCAAAACTGACCCTTTTATGTCAATTCAAAGCTCAGAAAGCAGTCTTACTTTGAAAAGGTATAAAATAAGAAATCTCCTTCCCCAACATTAAATGCCAGTTTACATTTCAATTAAAATCTATTGGCTTTGTGGCCAAAACTGCACTTTTTAATATTTTGACCCTTTTTAATTGGGCAATGGAAGTTGATAATATGAGTGGAGCAAATGACAGTATTTTAGCCTGTGAATACAACTGGTAGAAAAGAAGGAGCTCACAGGCCAATGAGTAAAGTAATTAAATTTCCAATAAGTTTCTTCCCTCTGTTCCATATGTAAGAATTGCAAAATTTGGAACATTCAGGTAACCCTAAAATATCAATTTTAGAATAGTTTTTGAGGTTTTTTAAACTTCCTTGGTTAGAATTAACATTAATTTATTGTAAAAAATATTGTATTAGGTTCTCACATTCATTTTGTGCACTTGCATGAGCATCAGTGAAGCTTTTGTGAATGCAAATGAWGGCAGAAATTGTCCTGCATTAATCAAGGTACCATTTGTTAAAAAGTTAATCTTCCTGTGCTTTATATGTGACGGGACAATAAAAGAGGTCTGTTTCATCCCTTGTAGCTCAGATAAAATGAGGAAATGTAGTGGCTCCTGTATATAAGAAAATATAAAGATAGCTCCTTTATTGCTCTTCAGAGCATGTCTAAAACCATTTTGTGAAAAAGGCAGAAAACAGTTTTATATTTTGTTCATCTGATGCTCAGGTGGGCAGAGCAGAGACAGTGTGCATGGTGCTGCACTACTGAACTACTACACATGCTGAATTACTTGACAGACATTGCTCCCCTCTAAGTCTCATGGCTTTTTCCTTCTTCCAGCATGAAGACTTTACCTGATGACACTCGTGAGACATTGATGGTGATGAATCTTACGTCTCATTTTTTTTTCTGTTTTAAGAAATCACCTTCAAAAGCAGATTGGCCTGCAGCAATTTGAAATTATAAACATGTTTTTAGGTTTGGGGTGTTTTTTTCATTCTTTTTTCCAGAATTTTGCAATCTTTGAACTCTCTCTGAGCTCTCAGTACTGTAGCAAAACTTTTGAAAGGTTTCCTTGTGTCCCTCTGAAGGATATTTGTACCTCAGAGTTCCAAAATAGACAGTTAAGATGTGGTTTGGAACTTCACACCAGCGAAAACTTTTTTAGTTGATAATTATTCTTATTAGTCAGTATTGTACCTATTTCATGATCTAGTTGCCTTAGTCATTAAAATTTTTTAAATAAATTGGAAGTACTGTTGTTTTAATAATATTCTATATTTTCTTGTAAAGAATAATAACTGTAGATGCAAAGAGATCATAGTAAACTTATCTTACATGGAATTAAGTATTATAATTTTTTTTTTCACTGAGACTTTATTGTAGCCATAAGACAAATTCTTTCAGTTTATAACACTTTTTAAACTGCTCAAGATCTTTTTGGGTGATATGGTTTATTGAATGAAATTGATATTCCAAATCACATAACTGTATTGATAGATAAAATGTTAAATGATTACTTGATTTATAGCACTTATTTTTGTGTGTTTTTAAGCAATATATAGAATAATTTTTTTAAACATAGAAGAAGTTTAAAGGAAGAGTGTCTTAAAATAGGGATGTGTATATGTTTTTGGATAGTTTTAGATTAATATTTGTTTCCTATAAGGACATTTAGAGGATATAAAAGACTTTGTGAATCAAGATACCACTCATTCATTTAACTTTTCCTCTTTCAAATCATTTACATAAGTTTACCCTAGAACACCATAGTCATTTTAAAGTCTCCAGAAAAAAATAGTCTAATGTTCCTGAAAAACAATTGAATAGAATGCATTGTTTAACATCACTAATTATACAATAAATACATTTTCTATACTTTTCTGAATTACTGAGAAACAGCAGTTATTTGGTTAATTTTTAAAACAAAGGCAACATATTTTAAAAAGAGAGGAAAATATTACTGGGACACAGCCTTTTATCCAGATAAACACATTTCATCATTAGTTACTGCTTTTTACTAACTGGCTCCTGTGAATTASAACATTCAGGAAGACAGACAGGAGCAACAGGTGAATATATAAATGTTTAGACATCAGCAAATTAGTGCTTAGCTCTTTTTTTTTTTTTTTTTTTCCCAGCAGTGCTGTACAATAAAAGTCCTCTCTTTCAATGTCTTTCTGCCTTATAACATCATATGAAAAACAAAAGGGAAGATTCCTGATTCTTGTTGGTACAATAAGTGATGAAACACCACCAGGTGCTGAGGGAGACTGCCCTCTTGATGGATAGCTAGAGAGAAGCACGAGAGTGGCAGGTCTCAGAATAACCTTTCTTTTAACTACTTTCTGACAGATATTTATTGGAGACTTTTTCATCTTACGCTTATCTTTTATTGAAGTTGAATAGCCTAATAATTTATGTAAGGGCATAGAAGAAAATACTTCCAAATGTAAATATGAAGACTACAGTTGAATACTAACTGAAGTCTCTGAGGATCCTTCTGTTGACAGGAAACAGTCAGTTGGGACCCTATGAGTTGATTCACCACTTCTTTTTTAGTTATAACATCATTTAAACCTGTTTGCTGTCATTTATTTTCTGAATAATGCTAACACCCTTTTTTAAAAGATTAAAAATAGAAATAGAGAGAGATCAGACTGAAGGCTGATCCTTTCTCTATTATTCACTTTTTATTCAGCAAAAACATAAATGACAGTGTAGAGCATCTGTGTTATAACACTAACCAAGGATGTGCTTTCTAGATTGTAGAAATCAGAAATCAGAGATGGAGAAATGGTATCACAGATTACATTTACTTAAGGCACTCGCAAGAGTGCTATGTGCAGTGCCATGATGTAATGATATAATCTACAACATAATCACAACGTGAAATGAAGGACTGATGCAAAGTCAGCTTGATTTAAAATTTCTAGAAGTTTTTGACCTTTAAAGAAGACTAAATTATTTCCATTTTTTTAATACTTTCTTCTCCTAAAACCAGTTAAGGCCTAAATATAAGCTAGAAATAATCAGATACAAAACAAAAAGAAAAAACACACAAAACCCCCACAACTGTTTATCTGTGAAAATTACTATGATCTTTATGCCAAATACATTAAGAAATGTATTGGCCGTCATACTCTTGACAGAAAGCAGGAAAGTTTGGCTCACCAAAACTCCAGAAATGTGTTATCTTTACAAGGTTATRCTTAAAAGGCTAGCAGTGAAGATATTTGTGATTCTCTTCTGCACTGAACTTCATTCTATATTTTAAGGTTATTCATTTCAACTTAGTTATTATTTGATAAGAAAAATTTTGATTTTTATGCTGTCAAATGTAGGTGTCAAGCAACAATTCCCATCAATGTTACCTTTGTTATTGGATATTGCAATGTAGTTCCTACAACTTAACCTGAACTAACTGGCTCAAAAACTGTTGTTTCTGATCTCTGTTGAGTCTTGTTGGAGGAATGCAGTTTGTGTACATATTGGCTGTAGTTGTAAAAGATGAGTCTGTGATTACAGTGGTGTAATGTCATTTTCATGGCAAGTCAGTGGGTTTACATCTGAATAATAAACACACGGACTAAATCATTTATTGAAAATTACCCTGACAACTGCTACAGGAAATGGCTTATGTACTTTAATACTTTAACTCCTAGGTACCAAGAGTCATTTTTTCCCATATGTTCAAGCCCGTTGCTTACTTATTTGGTCCTTGAATTGACCAGCAAGGAAGTGCTTAAAAAAAAAAAAAAAAARAAATCTTCTTATCTTTCTTTGCTTTCAGTTTCTCTTCCAGGAGGCTGGGGGAGTTGAATGTGTTGCAGTTACATTACATCTAGACTTTACAAAAAAGGAGTGAAACAGCAAGCTCAAGCAGAACCCTTGGCTATCTGTACTGCTTAACTGTTAGTTCATTCCTCATATCCTCGAGCTTCCTGCAGTCCTCCAAAACAAGTCAGGAAGGGTGTGAGCATTCAGCAGTATGAATACAGGCCCACCAATGCCACATGACCTCAAGGCCATGAATCTGTCCCTGGCCTTCTGTTATTTAAAAGGATAGTGATGGTGATCCTATCATATTGGTGTATTGTCTTTATTCAGAATCGGTGACTTAATTAAGAGATATTAATG
>NW_020454738.1:756723-830094 GCF_003342845.1 Nothoprocta perdicaria
TGCTTTTTCAAAATTAGATTATATATGTTGATTCAGAGGAAAAGGTTGTGGATCCTGGATGAGCTACCTAAASCTTTCGGAGAAGCAGAATTTCAGAAGGGACCCCAAAGAGCCCATTGCCCATCATTTTCTATCTGCAAATGGCGCCTCAACATCATGATCTGCGTGTGGACTTTATAAGATCCTTGGGATTCCTCCACTAAGACTTGGRTGTTTATGCACTCAAATGTCAGACATTGCTTCTGCTTCTACCTGTAGCTCTTTATTGGCTACAGTAAGTGGCTGAGTGTCTGGAGAGCACCATAGTGGTAGGATGTTCTCCTCTAAAAGCAAAGAAGATGTATTTGTATATGCCTCTATTTCTATATTTGCCTTTCCGGATCCTAGGAATGAGCAGAATCAACTGGGCACATCTGAGACTAGCTGAATTGTAGGAACTTTCCCTTAGAGAATAGTAAATGATATTCAATTGATACACACTGCATTAAGAAATTTGTTCTTCTTCCATCCCAGGAGCATGTTTCTGTGTTATCTCTGTTGCTCTTGTGCTTGAGGAAATACAGTTGAGTAGAGAGAGTTTACTTTAAACCAACATAGTCAGTTAGGGAAAAACTTGGATTAAAATTTACCAGATCAATAATCATGTTAGCCTATCTCTAATGGCTACATTCCCAATGTGTGCTGTCTTCTTTATATCTTCTTAGAGAATAACTAAAATTGCCTTGTCAGGACTGTTTTTGCTTCTTGTGATGATTAGCATATCAAGTACAGAATTAGTCCTAATAGCAAATAAAATAATAGTAAAATTTTATCAGGAATGTTGATTTTAATGCTCAGATTTAAACCAGCACCTTACTCTGTTGAAGAGAGTCATGCCAATTACATGTATAAGGYGAAACCAGTGGCATATGTAACTTCTATTTTGCCAGTTGTGAATATTGCCTATTGCCTATGCATAAAAACATGCACATACATATGTCCAAGCTGCAATGCACATGGGGCCACACCAGATAAGTGTTTCAGACTGCAAGAATTTTCTTTTTCAGACATGAATATCTCATCAAATGGAGCAGTCAGAGGTGTTAAAAGCCTCTGGTCAGTCTAGTTAAAATGACCATCCTAAAAATAAGCATCTAGGAGATTTTTTTCAGCTCTTTGGCTTCATATCTATGGGAATGTTGTTTATGACAGTTTTGAGGTGTGTTGTGTGTGGGGCACAAAGCACACAATCTTCAATCTTTAACTTTTTTCTATAGGAGAAAAGCATAGTGGTCTTATTCAAATTTCTAAATAATTATGGTCAAATCCTGCCACATTTATTTGGGCCAATTTGTTCCTTAATGTGAATGTATTCTCATATGGATGAGTAGGATTTGTAGGAGTGTCCTGCTCCACAGGACTGCTGATGATAGAATAGCATRTTTTAGGTCAGCAGAGCCTTGACCCTATGTGAAAGCCATGTCATTCTCCTTTCAGTAAGGCAGTGAGCATCCTGYATCAAAGAGTTGATTTTTTTCCTTACATCAGGTGATATGCTATAGATGAAAAGAGGAAAAAGAAAGTTAGTCTGTCAGATGCTGACTTTAGTTTATAGGATGCTGCCTTTCTAGTCTGGAGAAGGATTCTATTCCCTCTCCCAGGTTCCAGCCATTTTATATATAGGAAGAATTGATGGCTGATAAATTGCTGATGAAAGAGACAGAGAAGTGCTTTAGGGGGGACTTGCAGTTAAAAGATCTAGATTCTCTTTGGTATTCAGGATGTGAGAAACTGTACAGGATATTCCCAGAGGGAAAGAGAATCTTTCCTACTAAGGGGAGGGGATAGGAGGCTGAGTTAAATATGCATCACAGATGATGGAATCATTGAAGTCAGGAGGGTGGAGTAAATTTCAAAGCTATATTTTGCATAGATTCTATGGAAATGACTTGAACTATAAAGATGTCAAAAATAGGAATCTCCAAATAGCCAAAGTTTTGAAAATAGTAGGAATGTTTTTAGTGAGAGTTGTGGCGGATATATGACTGATTAGTTGCAGAATACAATCCAGTTCTGTTGTCATTTACCCTTATGCCTGAGCCATACCATTAGTCTAAGTTTCATTGTTCATCCGTGTCCCATATATCATTTCATGTAAAATTCTCTAGCAGCCATAAATCAGCTCCAGTCAGCAATAGCAGTTAAGCAAACTGTTCTTTTTCTTGAATGTCTGCATATGCTTTCTGACAGTAAAGCAAGGAAGAATATGAAGTATTAAAGGAAAAGCCAGTAGAACTGTGAAATAAAGTGAATGTCCAAGGCTTGGAGGAAAAACAAAGAGTTAAAACAGGTTCTGAGACCATTGACCAAGCTCTGTATTTGGGACTGTGATTATTGATCAAGCTACCATGAATTTCTGTGGTGCAAGACCACATGCACAGGTTGAAAAAAAAAAAAGGAATTAAAAAAGGAAAAAAAAAAAGAAGAAAATGAATAAAACAGTGGTTAGGGGTTTTTTATATATATATATATTTTTGAGGCAAGGATGCAAAGCAGTAACACTTCATTCTGTCTGAAAATCAAGCTTAAACCAGGTCAACAGAATTAGAGAATTACAATATTATTATTAATCTCTTTTTCTAAAGAAAGTATATTTCCCCTCTTTCCTKCTCTTCTCAGTGCCTATTTTAACCTTTTGGTTCCATGTGGTCTCTTAGATGAGCTGGCTACATGGATTTCATAAATTTTATTAAGAATAAGATTACCCAAGAGGAGTTTGACCCTATGCTGGAGCATAGAATTCATGACTAGAGAGGCAATACCATCTTTTATTTAGCCATATTAAGGAGTGTCTGCACAGATTATGCAGTTCACATGCTGATCAGCAGCAAATAGCTCTTCATCAGTGAGAAGCAGCCAAGCTGCTTCTCAGAATCCAGTGCAATAGTGTTCCCTCATACTTTATTCGATGGACATAGGAAGAATTAAAGCATGTTTTCTGCATATTTTCAAAGTTAACATAAGTACAATGAAATTTTGGGCTGAGACTTCTGGTTCCTATGGGAAATTTATGGATCTAAGATTTCTAAGAAGCCACTGGTTTTCAATTTTATATCCAGACTCCACACRAGTGTAGGAATGCCTGAACTGCCTTTCAAGTAATCTGCTCAGAGCTGCTCTGCGCCACACAGAGATGACAGGGAGCTCAGCACAAGCTATAGTGCCTGAGGTTAATGGCCTCCAGTGAATTCCAGCCTGCTATGACTGCGCTGGTAGGAGCCCTCAAACTACCTATTGAAAGCCAGCTCCAGTGAGCTTATACAATCCATTGTGACTGCTACAGCTATATACGGCTATATATTCTTTGCAGACTAGTGCATGTTAGTTGGGTAAATCAGGAGCGTGTCAGCTGTTTAAAGAGCTTTTCATTTCTCATGTCCTGGTTTGGGGAGTGAAATGAAATAGTACCTGAATTTTTTTTCCTGTGCAGTGTCTACTAGATAACCTGAGTGCAAATATCCCCTTGCAGCCCAGAGCTGACAGTAATATATGTTTCTGTTATCAGCCTTAGCAGAAAGAGGCAGGGAAGAATGAACATGTTGTATGGACTATCCTATAATTCAAAGTGCAGAGTGTTGYAGTCAGAGTCTTGTCTTCCAGTGCTGAGTCTATGGACAAAGGCATTCATTCTTGAAGCGTGTCAATCTAGCAATTTTCACAAATACTTTAAAGCAGAAAAAAATGCCTCTTAGCAGGAATTCTCCTTCCTTGAATCACTGATAGGATTTTACCGGCATGACTCCCATTACATTCAGCAATAGTCTCACAGCAGAAACCTCACATACCTCTTCAAAACTTCTTTACTTGCTATTTGAACTCACACTATGTCAATGTATATTTAGATGGCTCTAGCTGTACTTACTTCAGAGATACTTTGTTTCTATGTCTTATTCTGGATCTAACAGTAACTAGGGTATTTATCTTGTATGACTTCAAACATTTTCTTGAAGAAGGACCTTCAGGTTTTTAATGTAATGTTCCCTTTCTATCATGCTGTAAGGCTGGATTTTTGCTCAGATATTTCTTGTAGTTATCACAGTGAAAGCAACTTTTCATTTGGGAGAACTTTCTCTTGATGTCATTTTGTTTATTTATTTTTTTGTGTGTACTTACATGTCCATTTGTGAAAATAGGCAGCCAGAGTTGGAAAAAAAGAGGATTTAAGATGCTCATTTATCTATAATGCTTATCTGCTGATTCTATTCAGTGTAGCCCATAACTCTCCCTCTGCTTTGGGCAGGGCATGTTGTTTAGAGAGTCTTTTCTAATCTATAGATACTATTGCAAATAAAAATCCTTGCTCAATATATCGCTCAGATTCTTCATGGTATTTGGGCTCTGTGATATCAGTGGGAATGATAATCTGGAAAAGGGGTTTAAACATCCTTGAGATATAGTACTGTCTCTTTAAATGCTTTCGTGCCTCTTGACTGAATCCTGTTCATAAGTATATATTGATACCACTGAATACTATTCTGAGTCTCAGATGCTACAGAACATGCCCAAAACCACAGCTGAATTTTTACCAGTAGACATAGTATGCTCAGCAAAATAAGTTATTATACATGACAGATGAACTTTTAGAGGATGTTTGTTTTAGCTTGATGAAGCAGAATAATAATTTTGCTTTTGATTTTTTTTTTCCAGGAAATTGGATCAGTACAAAGTACCATACTATTAGTGTATTTCAGAGGTCTTTGAGATCTCTGCCCTTGTGTTTGTTTGTTTGTCTTTTGCTTAATGGTACAATTGTCATTGATGAGTAATAAAGGTGATGCAARCGTAATAATGACATAATGGCTGTGGTACAATGGATTTTTGGTGAATGCTTCTAAAGAAGAAGAGATTCTCTAATAAGCATGATTATACTTAGGGAGTCAGCATGCATTCCTCAGAAATTCCTTAATGAAAGGCATTCCTTAACAAGAAATTCCACCTTGGTTTTATGCCTTAAGATGCCATTAATTTTGACTCCTGTGACTGATACATATCCTTCATGTTAACACTCTAGTGAAATGATGATATTTAAATGGAGGAAGACATTGATTTTGCACAAAGGGCAAAAGGAAAGGGAAGGCAAGAAAGTCTCCACCTAAGTATTTGCAATAAGGTCTGTGGTCTAGGTCCCATTTTCTTACCTGAACCTCAAGCAAAATTATTAAATCATGTGAATATTCTCACCGGAGGCTAGACTATGCATTATGGTAGACCCTAGAAAAGTGCAAGCTGCATTACTTTAGAAGTAGCTACAGGATCCCTGCACCTCAAAAAAAAAAAAAAAAAAAAAAAAAAAAAAGTTCATTAAGTTCTCCTTTCTCTCTCTGGCCTTATTTCCAAGGTCCCCAAGCCCAGGACTGTCTGAGCTGCTTTTGACAGAACTTCTCTAGTCATTACTCTCTCTATCTCACTCTGGAGGGTGAAGAAAGCTAGACGGATAAATAACTTGTTCCTGTCCAATGACCATGGCCATGACTAATGACCTGTGTCCACCGTGGTAGTTCAGCTCTGCTGCCTGACTTACAGCACTATGCCTACAGCCATGAAGAGATAGTTTGACAAGCTCTTGAAGTCGTAATTCAGGTACCTGTAGTACTGCAACTGTAAAAGCAGAGTCTTCGATGGGGGTCAGCTTTGTTTCAGGCCTCATGARGACTATCCTGGATTTTGAATGCTGCTTAAGTTGGTTGAGCAGAAAAGGTTGTTGAGATCTCTGCCTCTGGCAATTCAAAATAAGCCTCTAGCAAGCTCTGCTGCTCTCCCCTGCTGTGCTAGTTTCTGCATGGGTCTTTCTTCTGCCCTTCCCTCACTCATTAAGCTGRGCTTGAAATCACCATGAGGACATGCCCAGACCTTAGTGGGATTGCCGTCTCCTCACTTTGCTCTTTGGTCTTGTTCACTGAGTCCCTGCTCTCAGACTAGATTGATCTTGTTCTTGTGACACAATCCTGGTGTCATGGGACTGGCTCCCATAGTACAGAAAGTAGGAAAGTTCATTTCATCTTTCTCTTCTGTATAATGAAATAAGTAAACCATTTCAGATGATTCGAAAACATTGTTCTATTGGCACATACGCCAAAGTCAGAAGGTGGACTAAAAAATGCTGTACATACAGAAGGACACAAGATTTGGACACAGATCTGTAACTATCCTTCCAATAATATCACATTCATTGCATGAGCTGTTTCTGTTTTATTATTTGCTTGTACACTTTTCTATTTTGCCCATACTTCCATGTGTGTGTATGTATGTGTGTGCACGAGTACAATATTTCTGCTTGCCTTACAAAATCACTTATCAAATACACATATCAAGGAAAACTGACAAATGTACCAGCATAATTTTAAACCCATTATATGATTATAATGCATATTTTACCTATATGGTTGAAACTAATATGAAGATCCTGGAAACTGAACACTATGAGAATATAGATATGAATAGTCACAATTAGGATGTTCTCTAGGGTAAGAGTTCAAGTTCAACTTGACATGAGCCTATCAAATAAAGAAAGCTTTGGGGCTACGTGTTATCAATACTAGAGGAGATCCAGCAAAAGCTACAGATGGATTTAACAGCTGGAAAAGGCTCAGTGCACATCTTGCATGCTCCATTCAGCCTGGGAACTCCCTCCCATTCCTCCCCCTCGAACAGGGAAGGACTCGCTCTCCAGCCAGATGGTGACATGATCACAGCTGCACCTTTGGTAGAGGAATCATCAGGCAATATGCCAGAGTACATCCAGGTGAATATATTATAGGATATCCATAGTTTATTACAGCCAAGTGATCAGAGGAGTGCTGAGGTGTTTCTGAAATTATTAAGTTCCTTCAACTCACCCAAGTCTTATGGCACATTATAAAGTCAGGTCTTTTTAGAAAGGACCCGTTTTGGAGACTTCTGTCAGCAGGCAGTTAGATTGGATCATCTGTGGAAGAAGGGTGGATCTGCACATTAACTGTCTGCTTTCTTGGCCTAAATTATTTCAAGAAAAATGGCATTTTACCTCATAGATAACCTTGACCATCTTGAATGTGACTGAAAGGCAACTGATTGCTGCATTTGAGGTAACAAAAGCCAAACTAGTGGGAGAAAAAGGAATTGTTTATATAGTACAATTTCCTTAATTTTTTTAGAGGTAATGTCAACTCTTTTGAGATTCTATTTTAGGCAGTAAAATTGAATCAAGTGTTTCCATTGCTTTAGAAGACTTTTAGATTACGTTCACAGGCCTCAGCTACACTTCATAGAAGCTTATAGCTTTCATCTGAAAAGCAAAATTAGGTTAGATAAATCTTGAAGAAGGCATGCATGTATGTGCAATATTTCTTAAGAAAAAAATGGCATGATGAGCTATTTTTTAAAGCACACTTTTTTCTTAAGATGTAGCAAGTAGACAACCTCCCCACTAGAATATTTTATGCTCAGTTAGTTACTTTTTTCTTCTCAGACACTTCTGGTCTATTTAATTCACCCATATTCCTAGTCATGTTTAGAAAACTCATCACACAGAGAGTGACTTTAGCAGAAAATTAGGCTCTTTGCTCAGAATCTGTGAAATGATCAGAGGTTAGTTCTTAAGATCTAGTGGTAAGTACCTTCTATTGTCATTTGCTCGTAAATCTCTCACTATACTTCTGGTGTTTATAAAAAAATATGGATAGAAAAGGAGCAATATCTCACCAGCAAATCCCCTTTAAGATAACTGAGAGTGAAAATCACGTGAATGGTTTCATGGGCAAGCCTTGGGTTTACTAAATTCTTTTACTACTCAAAATCTTTCTGGGGAAGGAAAGTAAAGGGTATTATATAATTGGATACAGAAATGTAAAAATGTTTCCTTTGTTGTAAAATATGGTGAGATAGCATTTAGCTATTTAGCATTTGACTATTAACTACTCAGCATATGTCTGTTTTGAAGTCAATGTTTTGATAGCAGCTTCCCTAGCAGAGCTAAACAYGTATAATTGGATTCAGTGGACATTGAAGAAAAAATTGTGGTGCTCAGATATGGAACTTTTGCAGGACAGTGCTGAGAGAAAGTTGAAAGGGACACAGAAAAGGCTGAAGTCCTCAGTGCCTTCTTTGTCACTTTCCTGGCTTCCAAACTTTCCTGCTGACACTTGACTTCGGGACTCCCAAACCCTGGAAGTAGCAGAACAAAAGCATAAGCAATGAAGACTTCACCCTGGCAGAAGGGGATCAGGCTAGGAATCATTTTAACAAATTAAACCTATGCAAGTCCATGGAGCCTTGTGGGATTTGCCCATCAATCACTCCCCCTAGTTGGCAAGGCCACTCTCAGTTATCTTTGAAAAAAAAAAAAAAAACAGAAGTTGATGGGCAAACTCCTGGGGACTGGAAAAAAGTAAATTTTATCCATACTTTCAAGCAACACGGAAGGAGGATCCAAAGAACTATAGATCAGTAAGTCTCATCTCAATTCTGGGTAAGGAGATGGAAAAAATAGTAGAAACTATTTACAAACTTAYTAAGAACAAGAAGAAAATGGGAATAGTCAGCATGGATTTATGAAAGGAGAATCATGCTTAACCATCTGAATAGCCTTCCACAATAAAATCAATGACTTGGTGAATAAAGACCCTCTCAGAGAGGATTGGGTGCTGTTTATATCAACTGTAATAGACTTTTGACCCTGACTCCCATAACATGCTCATAGACAAACTGATTAAGTAYAGGCTGTATGACAGTGAGGATAGTMAGATTGTAGAATAGGCTGTAGGACAGTGAGGTTGACTGAAAACTGGCTGAACTGCTGGGCTGAAAGCATTGTGGGTGAGATGAAGTGCAGTGGCATTGCATTGTGCAGTGGGATGAAGTTCATCTGAACTGAGTCTCTAATGGTTTACCAGTYTCTAAGGGTTGATACTGAGTTTAAGGTCTTCATTAGTGACCTGAGTGATGGGACAGAGCGCACCCACAGCTTGCTGATGTTGCAAAACATGAAAAGTGATTGATACACTAGATGGTTGCACAGCTGTTCAGAGAGGCTTTGCCACTGGATAAATGGGAGGATGAGCTTTGTGAAGTTCAACAAAAGGAAATGACAGGCTCTGAACCTAGAGAGAAATAATCCCATGTATAGGCTTCAGCCGATATGCTGGAAAGTGGCTTTTCTAAAAAGGATCTGAGGCTTTTGATCCAGCACTGTGCCCTTGTGATCAAGAAGGCCAATGGTATCCTGGGCTGTATTAGGAGGAGTGTTGTTGGCAGGCTCAGGGAAGGAATCCTCTCTCTCTTTCTATTCTTCTATTCTGCCCTGGAAAGGACATGTGTGGAGTACTGTGTCCAGTTCTGGGCTCCCCAGTATTAAAGGCACATGGAGTTACCGGAGCAAGTCCAGTGCAGGACCATGAAGAAGATAAAGGGACTGGAGAATATGACATAAAAAGAGGTGAGAGAGCTGAGGCTGTCCTGCCTGGAGAAGAAAAGTTTCAGGATTATCTTATCAAATTTTACAAATATCTGTCAGGATGACGTAAAGAGTATGGGGCCAGACTCTTCTCAGGGACGCTGGTATTGTGATAGGATGCACAAAGTGAAATATGGGAAATGCCACATAAATATAAGCAACACAGTTTTAACTAGAGCAAGCTGCCCAGGGAGACTGTGGCATCTCCATCTTTGGAGATATTCAAAACCTGACTGGCCACTGTCCTGAGCATCCTGCTCTACCTGACTCCTTCTTTCAGCCAGTGGGTTGGATTCAGTCATCTCCAGAAGGTGTTTACAGAATAAATGACTTTATAATTCCAAGCACTTACATTTATTTAGAGAAAGATGATCGTCAAGCCCCCSAGCTGTTTGAAATATGATCATGGAAAAGTATTTGGGATGTTTACTGAAATATAGTATGATTTAGGAAAAGGAAAAAATATGGTTCTTTGGAAAGAGAATGGCAGATTGTTTGACTTGTTTGTTACAATTGCTACAAAACTAGACTTGAACAACAAATTTTGTTGGTATTTAACAGTCTTAAAATAGCTTACATTTTCAGACATTCTTTCCTAAATGGAGCAAGTTTGTCTCTTGAGGTGTGTGTGTGGCATAACAATCTGGAAGTTGATACTGTCTGTTCTGGACTACTGCATGTCAATGGGCACCTTATTTCAACTTCTCTCCCTCTCTCCCCCCCGCCACCTTCTTTTTTTTTGACAAAATAAGTAATGATATTTCTGGCCTTTGTAACACAATTTCAGTGATGAAATCTGAGATAGGTGTTTATATATTTTTTTTAATATAATGAAACTTACATAATTTAAAATAATAATGGGAAGAAAGAAGAAAAGAGGTATTTGATATTAAACGTTTGTTTCAACTTTTCTATCACTGAAATTCAGTCATATAGATTAACCTATATTTGCTGATTTGTGATTCAGTTAGAAACCCCTGTTTATTTTATCATACCTAAAAGAATAGCAGGCTAATAGATAACAGATGAAATATTATGTTCCCATTCACAGTGCTACACTTCAGTGACTGCTAAATATCAGGAAAGGAGGTGGGAGGGAAGAGATTATGCCTAGCTGTCTAGTGAAAGCTGTGTCAGGTCAGAACAGATACCACTGAAATATTTTGTTACGGCAAAGCAGAAATCTCCATACTGGGTGCAGAGAGAGCTGCTTGTCTAAGTCCCATTTCCAGTGGACTGGAGTCAATGCRAAAAGTGGCCCTTGCTGGGAATTTCACTGGCATGCCATTGCATGCAGAATGGAAGAGGCGTGAAGAGATAATCCTTCAATTGTAAAGGTGAGCAGAAAGGCAGAGAGGGGTGTTTACAGCACTGTGGTATATTCTGTGCTGGTACTGTGGGTAAAAGAAACAATCATGATATCCATGCCGCAACACTTCTCGTAAATCCTTAAAAGAGGATCTTCTTCTATGTATTTATATAACAGCTTTTACTGAAACTACAACTGTTACTGACAATATTTTTCTTTTTGTAGACATTTACATGTTTTTGAGGGGAAAACTCACTTTCTACTTGTTTTCAGCCACATCTGTACCTGATTGTATGGAGGCTGTGGGATCTGTACCTTTGTTTCAATGTGTATTGCAACATTTTTATTGCATTCCACAGGTCCTCCAGTAAACGTTACTTGCAATATTTTTATCAACAGTTTTGGATCAGTCACAGAAACCACAATGGTAAGTGCTGCRCTGCCACTGGCAAGAAAACAACAGTACTTAATATATGTCATGAACGCAACCTGTCAATTTTTCTATTTATTGTTCAACTTGCAGGTCCTCCTGTAAATGTTACCTGCAACATATTTATCAACAGCTTTGGTTCAATAGCAGAAACTACAATGGTGAGTGGGACTGGCCATTGAAGCCATCTTGTGAAGGAGTGGGATGAGATGTAGAATAGAGAAGCTGTAGATGTGGGGACAATAAGTTCTTAGCTTACTAAAAATAAACCAGTTGAATTAAAATAAAAGAAATATAAAAATTGCTATAAAGAAAGAGACATAAGTTACTAAACTTGACTATCAAATCTTAAGACATAGCTGTAGTGACGGTTCCACAGTCTGTAGTGACTGTGACGGCAGCCAACAGAGAGAACCCAGAGGAGCTTTCCCAGCTCTTGCTAATATTGAAGCTGCAGAGTAATGGAGTTCAGCTTTGGGGATGCCTGTTAATACTTACTTGGCATCTTGTGTGCGTCTCTTGCTGCACACTGAATTATAGACTTCCACAAGCTATGCTGATGTAGGCAACTTAACTGTCTTATTTAAAACAAACTAACTTGCTCACCTATTTCTCTATGAATTGCATCCCATCAGTAACTTGCCCAAATGACTAAAAAATATAACTATGAGGAKGAGACCAGGGAATTTTGATGGACAAATTGATATTAGGAAATGATGGGACTCCAGAGGGCTGACAGAGTATTTTAACTGAATTCAAAGAACGAAAGAAAAGGGATRTAATAGCAAATTCAGAGTTTCCATTATGATCTTTAAAATTCAAATGCTTTAATTCTCATTTCAATATGAGTTTTTCATTTTAAAAATGCTTAATTTTAAAACTGGAGAAGTCAGAGATAGACCAGAAATGTTAATTCCAGTCCATTTTTTCTTTRGGGATGGTTTGGAAGCAAATGTTCATTTTCTCTTAAATTTTGCTAAGAAAAATGAAAAGGAAACTATTTGAAATAATGCTGAGTTTTTTAATCCTTTATTTCAAAAAATGAATCAGAAAAATCAACTATTTATTCAAGCATGCATATACCTGGCAACCAATGTTAATTTTTAGAGGGTTTTTGGTGGCTTTCTTACAGTAAAAGCTTTTCTTCAGCAACGAAAATGCTCAGGTATTAGCATGCAAGAAGTGAGTTTAACACATTCTGAAAGGGAACTAGTGACACATTCCAGGCTGTTTTTGGATTCTTCAAGTCTCCTTTGTGACAGAATAAACTAATAAAGAATGCTTGCGCCTGCACTGAATATACCTCATTTTGTGAGACGTRCATCCCCTCAGGAAAGGAGCTAAGGACACTTACGAAGCAATTTCAAAGAACTTTCATTAGTCTGGTGTGTGATTCCTACACATTGCAGAGGTCTTTCTATGTTTGTTGAAACCAGAGGCAATAAAACTGCTTAGTACTTTGAACTCTGGACAGAGCTCTTGATAATTGCTAATGAACTTGCTAGCTATAAAAGGACTTAGGGTATACCAGAGGCTATTTTTTTTATATCATGGGGTAGATATTGCCTTGTGATCTTTGCTTTCTGAGGGAAGAGTGGATATTTAGCTTAGTTTAAGAGTTTTATTTAGTATATATAAATATTTAATATAAATGTCATTTTAATTGTTGCTGCCATTTTAGAAAGAGGTGCCTGAGGAACACAAGTCCTCTACTCCTAAATATATATAGTTTTAAACTCTGCAACTTAACATTTTTCAGCATAAAAKGCAAGCTGTAACTAGGACAAGTTGAATTATTACTTAATGTGGAAAAGACACAGCTATAAAATATTCAGTGATAAAGTAAACAATTTAATGCATTGAATATAAATATGCAATCTTTTAAAATCATCTCAATGAGAAAACTAAATTAAAGTTAAAATGATATGAAAATGAATGTATTTTGATGTAATTTATAATTTTTAACACATAATTTTCAGGTTAATTAATTWATTTCCTGTTTAAAGAGCAGTTAAAAGATAGATATAAATATAGCCCCTTTTCCCCAGCCATGTCTGTTGTCTGTCTTAGCTGTTAGAGACATCAACATAGGTTTAAATAGAGAAAAACCTGCACGTCACTGGCTTTACAAGATGGCATTCAATGAAAATATTTGCACGACCTAATGCTGATTGCATTAATTAGACTCCTTCATTGCTTTGATTAAATCCCCTCATTGCATTTTACCGTCTATCAAATATGTTAATGTGTASCTTTCCAATGTTCATTAACACATTCTGCTGAAAACAGCTGAACATTCAAGTAGTTGAAAACAAAGACCGTTGGCTTTCTTATTTTGCTTTGTTCATAATGTTTGCCAAAACTGTGGAGAGTTCTCTTAGATGCTGTTCAATGGGTTGGTAATGGTTTTATTATGCTMTCACTTCTTTAATGAATGATATGACTACTTTTACCATGTATTAAAACTGTTYGGAGAGAGAGGAAGTTATCAGTTATTGTTCTACATACTTCGTTCTGAACTAGATAAAATTGTGTGGTATAATGTTGGCAGCCTTTGTGATAAAAAAAAATGAGTTCTGTTTGACTCCTAGGATTCACTTTTGCCTATTACATTTTCTTGAGGGTTATGACATAAAACTGAAAGATTGATTTAAAACACTGGATTGCAAGTCAGAAAGAGACATTCCTATCTCAGAGGACAGGTATACTTACTGAAATCATATAGATGTACTGAAGATACATTTTTGGAATATAACTTGGAAGAGCTACAGTAGGTCATTGTAAACTCTGGGAGATGAAAACTTGCTTTGAGAAGCTCTCACGGGGAAAAAAGAATATGGCAATCAGGATTGATGTCCCAGTCCTACCAAAATCAATGTCATGTTCTCATGTTCTCAATAACTTTAGCATGGGGTAGCTTCTTTTCTGTAATTGGAACTGATGGCTGGGTCAGAGTCATCCTTTTGTGAAAGGCCAGCACAYTTCCTATGCCCAATGTATTTTCCTAAAAACTACTCTCTTCTATGAGAATTAAAGCAGGATTTTGTGCTGCTTCTCTCCAATAAGATGAATTCCACACAGTCTTTATGAATTTTGTTGAGAGTTTTTCTCAAAGAGCAGGAAAAAAATGCATACATGTTTTTCTGCCTTTCTGCCTTTCATCCATGGGACAGTATTGCAATTAATTATTTTATTCTTATACATTAGAATGATGTATATTATACCAAAATATTAAAAACAGTAGACAAAAATTATGAAAAAAGACCAGATCAGAGTCAAGATAGCATCACAGGGAATTTTCTTTATTGATCCACTTCTCTTTCATTAAACTACTAACTTGCAAAGAAAGAGCAAAATCTCTTCCTGAGTCACATCACTGGATAAAAAAGTTATCCCATAAGCCGGTAAACTCTGCATCTATTTTTGGAAGCATTCACACATGGAGCATTCAGCAGAAAATTCACTGTGCAGCCTGAYTGTGGTTGCATATCACAGAGGATAAATCTACATCAGGCTGGGCAGAATCCCAAATAATTCAGATGTTCAGTGTTGCTAATGACCGGATTTTTTTAGCTATCACCTATAGAAGAATGTAAGAGGAGTCTGTACATTGACAAGCTAATGGTTAATTATAGAAATGACTATGAAGACATTATTATTGTCATTATGTCCTATAATCAATGAGTGACACAGTGGAGCAAATTCTTTTTGGTGATAAATGGACCAAACTCTAGTTGTGTTTTAGGTACCTATGTTAGCAGAAAATTTTGTCATCCTTCTTAAAATTTTAGGAGCATTAGAGGTTTGCTGTTTGAGTATGTTAGTATTTTCCCACTAGAAAAACCATAAATAAGTTTGCTACATCCTGATTTAGTGATTTATATGTATAGTTTTAATTACATCAGACAGTCCCACTGAAGCCATTGGGGCTACCTTGAATACTTTTTAACATGTGGGTGACCAACTGCTTTTCTGTTGCATGACCTTCATGACCTTGCAATACATGATTAAGCCACTGTATCCCAGTCAGGAAGTATATTTAGGGTACAGAAAAGATGCAGTTTCTCTAGCAAGCCTTTCTATGCATGTAAGACTGGCTTAGTCTGTTTGACTCAGATATCTGACTCAACACCTGGATGATTAAAGTCATTGGAGGGAAAAGTGGGAAGAAGGAGATGAGTATCAGTTCATAGAAAATAGCACTGAGGAGAGGAGTCCTCCATCCCTGCTACTTCTAGATTAGCTGCCTGCAGCCAAAAGGACCCAGAACTTTGCTGAAGCTCTTAGTAGTTACCTTGGTAGATGCAACATTGAGGTCCCTGACTTTGCCCAGTGTGAGGGGAATGGAATGATATTTTTCTCTAGATTCCTATATTACAAACTTGATATATCTGTATACTAGCTTCCTAAATCTTCAGAGAAATCTAATAAAGTTAATCAGATTACCAGTTCTTGAGAGTGTTAGTATTACCCTGATTTTTCAGCTTGAGAACAGAGGAGAGCTGATTGTTCATATGAATTGCCTTGAGCTATTGCCAGTATCAGTGTTGCAAGCTGAGATCACAACTTTATGTCCATACTTCTCTTTTAGCACAGTAGCACTGTCAGAAGGACTATGTGAAGCAGGTGTACTCATGCTCGTGTAGGAGTACAGTACTACACTCCACCCACATTGGCCATGAGGAACTTGCAAAATACACACAGCCCGAGCTCCATGTTGTCATGCTCAGAAGAACATCTTTTCTTTTTGTAAGAGAGTGACAATGCTAGCATAGGAAAAAGTAAATATAAAATTCTACACCTGATTAGGCCTCCTGGTGTAAATGTACGTTCCTCTTTGCTGCTTTTATGACAAGCAGAAGAAAAAGTAAGGACAGCTTTCGGCTGTTTGTGTTTGTATGACTATTTCTTTTGCTATCAAGCCTATAAACAAAGTCAATCAGATACAAGCTGATGTGCTATTTTGCTTCGACCAGCATTGCATGCAGAGAGAAAGCATTTCGAAGTGAATCAGTGCAGCGGGTCTGATATGTTTATAAAGATGATGAAAAAGACAGTATAAGCCTATTGGCATTATTTATGCTTTTGGTATAATGTATGTCATAAGCAAGCTCTTCTTTGAATAAGGATCTTTCAGATTGTTTTTTGTTTCCTAAATCATCAAAAGTTCATGAAGGAACATTTTTTTAAAAAAATCTCTCTAAAGCATTTGGTGATTTGACTGCTTTGTGATTTCTGTGTCATGAAAGAAAAAAATCCTTATTTCCTGTTTCAAAGAACAAATAAAGGTAGTTGTGCAGCTAGTTTTAGTACATTTATTCTACCAGCARTCTCTGATTACAGCTCCAGCATTATTTTCTGCATTAAAATTTCAGAATTAAAATKATTTTACTGTCTTTATAACTGACACTGTCCTGCATACAGGCAAACTCTTTTTCTAAGACCAAAGAATTAATGAATGTTCACAAGATGTGAAGAGAGTTTATAACTTCAGAACTCCAAGTAGCTATTTGATCTTAAGCTGTATGAAACCACACCACAGCAAAAAGTGGGTTCTGAAAAATAGATGCAGAATTACTCTTGAGACCTCTAGGTCTGTCTCTCTGTGATTAGTAGCTACTCATGTTTTGATCCACTAGCAAAAGAAAAATGATAAAGAAGGCAGCAAAATCATGTTGCTATTAAGATTGTGACACATCATCCCAAAGATTTCAAAAACATTTGTTTGGATGTTGGGTCTGTTAGAAATGTTGCGTCAGGGTAACAGCACACTTTTCATCATGAACCTACTGAATAACAATGGAAATACTGATGCTTGGAGGGGCTTATTCAACAGAACTTAAAAATTGCACAGCTTACTGCACCTTTAATGAGGGTAGTAATACTTCCTTTTCAAAGATGATAAGTTCTTTAGGAAATGCAATTGAATGTCCTAATGACACATGTCAACTCATACAATTTCCAAATTAAAAATACAATGCTGCCATTTTGATGTAATACTGCTATCACAAAAATAAATTAGAAATGTGTAAGAGTTGCACAGCTGACAAAATTATTTTGCTACCATAYTCCTTCAGATAATGTAATTTGTATAAATATTCTTGAATATTTTCCTTTTAGATGAAAAATAGGTGTATTTCTAAGAAAGCATTCACTGGACAGATAAATTTAGTAATTAAACAAATATGTAACAATAGTTACACTGGGGGAAGCACAGCTGTTATTGACTGACTGTGGAAATAYAGGATAAGGAGAACAAGCATGATCATTTTCCCACTGTCTCCAGTGGGTTTTGGATAAGACACTAAAAGCTCTTTTCATACTCCCTTTTAATAGCCAGTTCTTGGCACAGTCTTAATGTTGATTCCAAATGAACCTCTAAATAATTGCTGCCTTCCCAGTGGTGACTAACAGACCACTGAGCAGAAGAATGCAATTAAAATGATTTTAATGGGATGCAGAGAGGGAGGAGTAAATGAAGTGACATACAGAGAAAAGCGTACGGGAGACAGAACGAGGATAGAAACAAGAAATAAGAAATGTTGATTTAATTTCTTCAGTAAAAATCTGACTTTACTGGAATTAGCAAGTATATGTGAGTACATCAGAAATAATCAATTTATATATTGTAAGCAATTTATTTAAATTAGTAGTTTCATAGAATCTTCTTTGTTGTAGAAATGGTATATAGCTAACAGCAATGCTTTCTGATTTTCTAAGTACCTCTGTGTTAATCCATAACATTTGACAGGGAGTTATGTTTAATATCTCAGGTTGCAGCTAATATTTTCTTCATCATAGAAGTAGTTTCAATTTGGAAAATGTACCAGTTGCGTTTGTTTGATACTTACACTTTATTTTCAAATGACAATTCTCATGCTCAAAGGATAACAAAATTGTTTGCTATAACCCTGGCACTATACATAGTCTAAAAAAAAGCATAAGCAAAGCTAAAGTGAGGCCATTTTGGTTATTGGCTTAGTAACCTTTATACATGGCATTTCTGTAGGACTACAGAGTGAACATTTTTTTGAGACAGCAGTGGAACGACTCACGTCTGGCTTACAGTGAATATCCTGATGATTCCCTGGACCTGGATCCCTCTATGTTGGATTCTATTTGGAAGCCGGATTTATTCTTTGCCAATGAGAAGGGTGCAAACTTTCATGATGTCACAACAGACAACAAGTTGCTGAGGATTTCTAAGACTGGAAAAGTGCTGTACAGTATCAGGTAAACCTGTCTGTTTTTTGTTCTTCTTCCCTCTCCTTTCCCTTACTCCCTGTCTTTCTGCATATAACCAGAAGATAATTTACATATTTAATTTTTTGTTGTCCCATGTGAACCCTAGAAATGAGACTTAATCACATCAGCTACTCTCCTTTGCTCAGCTTTACTTTTCACAAAATAGTCTGTAAGGGGAACAGTGGTACTTCTTAATCTTGTTAGAAACTTAAGGGCGTTTAGTACTTCACTGGCATGCCTTGATAATTTTCATTAACATTACCTCAATTATTCCACAAAAAAAGCCCAGAAAATTCACTCTTCRGACTTTGTGGATTGCTGTTTCAAAGCAAAGGGGAATAGTATTTTAAATCTCTAATGGAGACCTTAAGTGAAAACATGCTTGAAATGTAATAAACTTGACATGTAAGTTCCTGGGTAATCTGATGCATCTGCCCATATTTAAAAATCACTGGAATTATAGAGTGCTTTTTTTTTTTTTTCATACTAAGTGCATTGCAGTGTGTGTCATGTGACCAGATTAGGCTGAATTTATAAATGCTTTTTGACAAAATATGATTTGTTATGACCTGGTGAAATGAGACATATGCAAAGAATCAGAATTTCATTGCAAATGCATAAATAGCATACAAAATCTGCAGTACTTCTTTGATACTCAACTTACTGTGAACCATTAGTCGTTGAGTATATGCAAAGGTATAAAAAATGATATTATTGCTCTTACAATTATTGGAAAAGTAATTACTGTGTCTTGTATGCTCCTGGGGATGATTCTTGGTTTTTGCTTTCTTGCTCTGTGGAAGGTAAACATGGTAATATCTTTCTAAACAGTTGTTTAGAGAGTTTGATCACCCACAAGGAATATTCTTTCAGATGTCCGGTTATTTCTAAGTGAAGATTCTGTTGAGACCCGTTTTTTTATCCAGCAATCACTGTTGATCACTGTTAATAAGGGCAGCCGTGTTGTCTAGGAGGTTAAAGAAACAAATAATTACCTGAAACTTCCTCTCAACTTATTATCTGTGGAAACTCCTTGATGAAACCCAGTAATACATGGATACATTAAATAGCCTGAAATTAAACATTTAGTCAGAGAGATTTCAAAACAGCATACCTGAACAGTTTGAGGAAAATAATTGGGACGAGAGGATGAAACTGGCAGTAGTAGAGTAATAAATATGCTGCCACTTACAAATACTTCTTGCTTCACCCTGGGAAAGAAATGAATGCACTTGTTCCTTTGAATGACATCAGACCCCCTCTCATTGGAGGCGGGAGTGCAGTTGGGTGCCAATCTAAATGCAGATGAATAATTTTCCTGACATTTGTCCGTGCGAGAAAAGCAGAATTTCAAGCTGTCGAATCACATTTGTAAAATTCCCACACTAAAATGCAGATTGATCTAGAGTAAGCAGTATTTCATTTGAGTATTAAGCAAAACACATTTTTATTTGTACTGCACAGCAGTAACTGAAGTTTACCTGGTGCTTCTAAAGCATGGCGTATAATTTTGAATAATTCTTTCCAGAGTACTGATTTTCGAAGTCAGAAGTAATTAGAAAAACTTGTCTCTATTCTCTAGATACTGAGCCAGATGCATCTTTGTGTTACCGGGGACTTTTAGTTGTACTGTGCTGAAACAAACAAGAATATTTTAGTCATTGGTTTCTGAACATTAAGAATGTTATAGCACTGCCATTTTCACTACTACACCATTAGCACTTAGCCTGACATAATTATATTTAACACCTAGCGTTTAGTGTGCTCTAAATTTTTAAGGTGCTTTACAAACGCATCTGAGTAGCAGTAGTGCGGGCTACTTTGTCGTATTCCTAAATTTAATAAARTAGAGGACAAGGTAATCTCCTATAAATATAAACCATATTCTGTGTAAAATGTGTCTGCAACTGCTCCCAGTAGTTACTGTGTAAGAAGCAAGGGTTTTTTGTTACATAACACCACTATTCATCTTCTTTATATATTGCACTAAAAACATAGAAATAGGCTACACAGTCGGCACAGTTGGCTTATGCTGCCACCCATCCTGAGAKGCCAATCCTGCTTTCTCAGGCAAGAATTTGGACAGTCACATGTGACCAGAGCTCGTGGGCAAGACTATACTGGAATACAACCCTTGGTGTAGGATATGGCCACTTAGATGAGTTATTGCAAGGTCAGTGAGGATCCTTTGCAATACGTTACCTCTGTCGCAGTAGTTGGCTCAGGGACTGCTTTTACCCCATGGTAATCATGAAGTGGTTTATCCTTTCAGAGAGGGATAAGCTACTTTACATTCACTGGTGACTGTAAGCATGATGTATATTTGCACTGTAGTTTACCTATCAGTAATTAGTGTGCTTATGCTTGYAGACTTCTGAATCTGTATTTAGTTCTTTGGGAGTTGTTACAGAAAATAAAGCCATCGTGGCCGATGTAGCCATCTATGAATCATATAAGCATAGGAATCTAAACCTATTCTTAGATATTTTTGCATGCTCAGATGCCTATCCTGGTATTTGTTTTCAGCTCAGATGATAGCATGCACATGCTATATAAAGTCCGAGGCAAAACATGGTCTTGAGAGAGGACTTCTGACCCTACGATATATCTGAGTGATTTAGTGATGGGTATAAGGAACAGCAGGAATGATGGATCTGTGTTGCATGAGGTCCATTTTCACAATAAAATCTCCATCATTTGAAAGAACAGTTGGACATGCACTTTTGTGGTGGAGGACAAATTCTTTTTTCAGCCCCAAAACTAATCAGCATACAGCCTGGGCCTTTAGGGACAATTGGTCTAAAATTTTCAGTATTGCAAATAGAACTAGACCCTTGGGGAAGAAATGCAATGTAATTTGTTACCATAAATATATGATATTGTCATTAATGATATTACAACTTTGAGGTACCTGTACTAGGAGAAATCAGTGACTGCAATAGTCAAATGCAGCAAACTGCTTTGCTTTAGTTAAGATCTGTTTCCATTGCCCTCTTTCAGCTGCCAAACACTCTTGAATAGCTATAACTTTTATTCTAAAGCCCTGTGCAGACAGCAATCAACAAGAGGGGTTCATTATAGCAGTGTTCAATTGGCTTACGCTGTGTGTATTTTGTATGCTGAGAAACAATAAGAGCTAAAATCTCAACCCACACAGTCACCCCCCCAGGTGTCTATGACTCATTSCTCTAAGCTTCAGCCCTTGAAAGATCTCTGCATGGATTGGATTTCATAGATGAGCTGTACACTTGGAAAGAATGGCAGTGCCATTCTGTGTGTTGATAATACGAATCCTGCTCCTGGCAGTCATATTGTGTGTGGCCCCTGAATTCTGCATTATATATATTGTTGAACTGATTTTACGTTCCAGTGGTAGAGACTGTATGTTCTCYGGCCATGTACCTCTCTGGACACTTGTGTCATCAGGAAAATATTAAAGAACCTCAAAGGAGGCTTAGTATTGTCTCCTAGCCACACATTTTTGCTATCAGATTCCCACAAACTCATTTTTAGCTGTCAGCCACCTCAGAAGATTAGCATTTACCAAAAGACTTACTTTAGTAAAACAGGGGAAAGTGGAAAAGTTCTATTTAATAAAGTGCTTTTCTTTGTTGCATGAATTATTTCCCTCTCCTGTTAATATTTTCAGTGCATCTCAGCATTATGAGTTTAAGGCATAAAGTGATCTAGATTGATTGTGGAGGCAAAAGTAAAAGGGTTAAGTTCTGTTTTTGCCTYCTGCTACAGAAACATCATGTGCTGCTAATCACATGAAAAAGGAGAGTCTGTGAAGCTGTGTCTTGAAATATGGTGCCATTGCATCCAACTAGAAAGAGTTACAATGTAGATTACTTTGCATTTTTAAAGTATACAAAGATTTTAGAAGGTGTTGCATAATTTGGCAGGAGAGCCTCTGGAATTCTAGGAAGATTTGTGCAAATTCACCAATTAACTTCCCTTTCTCCCCCTGTTTTTATGACTCCAATTATAAAATCAATAAAATATAGAGGAGGAATTGCTTAAGAAATTTCTGAAGTCTTTCACAATGCCTCTTCTATTATCCTTATTTATCTTCTCAGTGCAAGAGATATTGCAGCTATTTAGACAATTGTCCTCATTGTTTTAAATCTTGATCTAGATTTCATTGTTAAATGTTATTATGGGGTAAGGCAAAGACTGTGGGCAGATAGTATTGCTAGTGCACTATGATACTAGAAAATTAAAGCTTTTAGATTGCTCTCTATTTGTGCAGCTGTTTGGGGTGTGATTGCTGGATGCTCCATTCTACAAGTGTCTGATGGGATGAACTGGCACATCCACAAGCCCTTGCGTGCTTATGCACCCAAAAAGGGGTATTTGTGAAAACAGCAAATATGTTTGCAGTACCATCTCCTGTGACAGCTGCTTTACTCAGGAGTTTCTAAAATCARCTCTTCCGGCTGTTGCAATTGTGCTGACTGCCAGGACACTGAGTGTATGCCTCCCACCTTCCATATTTTGTGTTTTACTATGATTTGTAACAATTACCATGTATCCCATGTAAGTCATCAGAAGCAATCTTTACTACATTTATAAATCAACCCATTAGAAAACACCAACTAGCTTTTCTGAGTGAAAACTCCATCTTTCGTAGTCTCCTCTGAACCTATGTTGTTTATCCTATGGGAAGAAAATATACAGCAGACTGAGAAAATGCATAGGTAATGTGGTGCATATTACCTACCCTCCACAATACACAAGTTATATGAAAAGCTCTAAAAAGAAAAACAAACAAAAACAATCCTTTAAAAGCTAATTCAAATCCTCTGTTTACAAGCAAGAGTTTTTGGAACTTTGAGTTGTTGTATCCATGTTTCTGCTTGCAAGTGGTTGTGCATGTTTCTGCATGGAACGGAAAGGCAGGAGTGTGTGTAAGCATATGTGAGGCAGATGAGGAAGTGGCAGCAGGATTGCATCATATACAGGTACAGTCCATTTAGCACTATCTTAGGACTCTCCTGTTAAAGCCTCCTAGATAGCGTAGCTGCTGTTGGCATGGCAAGCAAAGTCAAATGTGGATTTGCTAAATTAATTTTAGGATACAGAACCTTATCAAGTAAATGATAATGCAGTTTCATTTACACCTAAAGACATTATTGCATGTAATTCTTACGCAGCACCATGCAGCTGAGCCAAATGGTGCAGGAGAAACTGTTCAGTTCTACAGTTAGGTATGAATTCTATGCTTAAATTTGATGACTTCAATTTTATATTACAATTTAATGTTGAGATTTAAGAGGATTGGGACTCTGCTAGCAGCATTGTCTTTCCATGTGACAGATTAGCAGAGGAGGGAAGGAGAAAGACTGTTATCGTGATTGACATGGCTGTTTTGCTAAGTAGGAATACTTCTCTCTGACCTCGTGCTATCATATTTACTACCCCAGCTCCTACCACAATAACACTGCTGTTCACAGGATAGGGATTTTCTTTGGGAAGCCAATCTCAATCAGCATAGCAACACTTCCATAGGAAATAATTTTTTTCTCCTTTGGAAAAATGCATACATATCTGTGTACATTGCTCTGACTTTCCAAAAGCATGAACTTTTCCAGATTARAAAAAAGTCATTTAAAAATAAGATATACTAACAAAAATAAAGCACATATCTAAAGAAAGGTTGAGTTTGAGAGTTATTATACATTACAGGCAGCAGTCTTATTATATAAGTAGTGCTAGAATCAGACTTTATTAAACTACACATGCTGTTACTAGGACATCATTAACTTACCAAATTGTGACTGCATGCTATGTGAATCCAGTGAGTTTCATAAATTCATCTTTCTACGGGCATGATTACAGTAATAACAATGATTTCAGAGCCTAAAGAATTGCAGCCTTTTGCAGGACAAGCAACCATTTTCACAATGTCTCAACCCAATGTCCTTAGCTAATCATCAGCTATCCACTTTTCCACCATTCTTTTCCTTTTCTTCTTGTTCTCCCTCCTCACCCTACTTCCTTTTTGTATGTTTTAAGAAAATAGCCTCAGGATCTTCTCATCTTCTGGGATGTCTTCGTAGCAGTATCTTGACTTGTCCCTCCCATCACCCACTTAAATTTCTCTTATTCCTTACCAATTTACGAATGCAGACTCAGAATATAGTTCTGGGTTTCTAATACACCTACTTTTATGTTGGGCCTGAAGTATTTGCTTTGCATAACAAATAGTAAAACCTACTAAATAAATAATTAAACCTAATACAGCTACTTTGTTATGCTAATAGTACAGCTCTTATAAAACCCATTGATCATTCTGCTTAAAGAAAGAATGTTTTATGTTTTAACAATGCAAAATGACTTTACAAAGAATTTAAGGAAAAGTGAGGATTTGGACATTATAACTGAAGATATTCTGCCTCATATCTTCCTGTCAGGCCATGCACCTCTCTAGCTGACATACAACTGTAGTGGCGGTGAGGTAAATACAAAGAAAACCAAAGAGTTAGTTAAAGAACAGTGCTGTCAGGAGACCAAATGGATGTAAACCGATCATAAGTTTAAACTGGAAATTATAAACTTTCTAACCATTAGCAGCTTGAATTCTTGGAACARTATCCAACAGAAACAATGAGGGGGTGGTATCATTACTTATCATTAAATGAATCTAGATCTTTTTTGAGAGTGATTAGATGATATGGCTGGGTGTCTAGATGTGATGACTACATTAGATGGATATCTAGTACTTCTCTAGTATCGTATTTCTGTTTTTCAAATAAAAAGTAAGGCTTTGTTCTAAGTAGAAAGGTGGGAAAAGTAGGTGGAACCCAATTTGTACATTAAAGTTGTTCTTGGCTGACAGGATCAAACAACAATGGCAGGTGTTTAGTTTTGGATATCTATGCAAAGAGGAGAGTTRCATATTGCTGACTATATGCAAGCCAAATACACATCTATGTACTCGGTCTCCTTATGGATAACCATAACAGCTGTCCTTCATTGCTAATGATCCATTACCTGTGCAAGGGAACAGTAAAAGGTCAGTTATGAAAAGATGCATACATGGCTGTCCTTTCTGAATGAATAGCTTAAAAAGAGCATGTTTTCCTGGAACGTGCTTTCAGGAATGGAGGTATCTTGCCAATTGCATTACAATACGCAATATGCTTGGAGCAGACACATCACCTTCCCAGAAGGAAAGCAATACCATACCAAATACTCACTAGTGCAAAGTAGGAAATTTAAGATAAAAATTAACAAAGAAAAAAGGGGAACTCTTCTACATGGAAAAGASACAGGTGTTTATGTAATTTTACTGTTACATGAAATCATACTTGAATTTAATTTCATAAATTTGCTTGAGCAATAATTGGAAAATCATTTGCTGGCAACTCATGAGCTGGCATTGTGTATCTACAGACAATGACTGCATTACAATGAGAAGTGGGATGACTGTAATGAGAAATCCACCACCCTGCTCTGTGCCAGTTCCTGATTTGCTAAGCAATACATGAAGCAAAGCAAAGCACTGAAGGGAGAGAGAACATGCTCATAAACTGAAATACATGAAACTCTGACCTTCATTTTGCATTTTACCATAGCAGAGAATGTGCCACATCATTTGTAAGCTTGACTTCAGCCTTTTCCATCTGACAATAATGAAGCTGCATACGTGACAATTATTAGGGAGGAATTACAAGATTCCTAAGAAAACAAAGGTAAAAGCAGACAGCTTGACTGTTCTGTTTAACAGGACAAAAACTGTAGACTGTGAAAACTGCCAGAATTGACATTCAAAATGATGAGTCAGGTCTCTGAAAAAATAATGATGTGGACTAAGAAACTAAAGGCCTTTAAAGAAGAATGTCACCAGTATTTCTACTTTTTTTTTTTTTTTCCTTCTGATATATGACCAATGTGTGTGCCCTTCATTCAGGCACAGATCACCTGGCAGGGGGGTGGGCTGGAAAGAMTATAAGGAGATGAGTTTCAGTCGCATCAGTTTGAATGGCATTTGCTCCTATGTCACACAATGCTGTCATGACTGCAGTGCAACTCCATCTCCTCTGCATGGGGAATGCTTTCTGCTTGTGTTTAGGTAATGTTTTTATGTTATCTCAGTAGCTGTGCAAGAAGGAGGAATTTAATAGTCTAAAAAAGAATGCTAAGAATTTCTTTGAAACTTCATCATCAGCCTGGAACTTTAAGAAAGACCTCAGAAATGAAATTAAATTTCTGATAATATCTTGAAAGCTGAAAGCTGGCAAAACTGAAAAAAAAAATCTACTCGTCTCAGCAGGCTCAACACTGTGGGTTTTGCATGCATAGGAGATTTTTTATAAAAATGGAAGGCAGCCAATGTTAACCGTGACCATGTTTGTGTTAGTTTTGTTCTACTGTTTGCAGTATAAAATTCTAAATTGTAATGTCCCAGTAGCTAAGCTGCAGGTGGGAAAAGTTTAAAAGAATGAAGAGGTAAGAATAGAAAGTGCTATTTCTAATACCATGCCCACTCATGGTGAGGCTAATAAGTGTTAGCAACTTATAAATACGAACTATAGACTAAAGTATTTAATGTTTGCTACAGATTAAGGAATACAAGAAATCCTAGTTAAAATTAGATATTCTATTTTTTACATGGATTTTATAACATATAAACTCAATTCCTTAAGAGTTTAATTTCATGCTAGAAGTTCTTTATTTTAGTTTTGCACTGTTGAACAAATAGGTTTCATGTGTAATACTGTGATATATTTTCCTAGAGTTGTGGGAATATAAAAGAAAGTAATACCAACATCTGGAGCTTCAATACAATGGTGATGAGTATTTTAATTCAAAATCTTTAAGACAAAGTAAGGTCCTGGAAATTATTCTGAAGACTAGCTGTTTACAAATATTTTACCAATTTTTCTGTATTAAAGGACCTTCATTTTTGTCTTTTTGTGTTCTTTTTTCAATATGTGTCATACAATAGACTTGCTCTTATGGACTTGATCCTCCAAAGAGAGGTAGAGGGTGGTATTTGGCAGGAATAAAAAGAGAGGGCAAYAGGAAAGGGAGAAGGAGGAGAAGACTGAATGGGAGAAGGAGGAGAAGACTGAAGGTAGACCAAGAGGCAAAGGAGATTGAGGGAGAAATTCCAAGTGCCGGCCTGCTTCCTCCTGGAAAAACACTGACACTGCAACATCAAGTGTTCAAGATTACCACCATGAGAGTTTTTTGATGTGGTGTCTTTTATCTCTCTCTTTTTTTTTTTTTTTTTTTTTTTTTTGTGTGTGTGTGTTTGTGACTGACACAGTTTTTAATGACATATTCAGACAATTTTTCCCCCTTCCCCTCACAGGAAGTCTCATCCTGGGATCTTTAATAAAAATCTCCAGGACTTCTGCCTCCCTAGATGCAAAAGTGGGAAGTACAGATCTTTAAATAATGGTGATTATGGGACTCCCAGGAACTGAACAGAAATATTGGATACTGAGCTAGGGATGGGAGAGAGATGGGCCCTACAGCACGAGTCTGAATGATTCTTACAAGGATATACTGATGAAGCTAAGGGATAATAGAGGGGGTCTTGAAAGAAATGCAGTCTGAAGAAGTTCCAGCATGGTTCTTTGCACTTTGCAAACACTTAAATGATCAGCAGATGCACCCCAGAAGGATTTACCTGATCTGTGAATGGAACCTAGTCCAAAGTTTAATATAGACAATGATGCCCTAGGATAGTTGACTTGTACTCCTGCCTCTAACTCTCTGACACAACATTTTGCAGTTATATTAATCATTTCTCTTTTGTTTTTCCTTTGAGGCAGGGCGCGGCTTGGGGAGGGGAGAGAGGAGGATGATCATGGTGGTGGCTCATTGTTCATTCTTTGTTTTCTGCATGCAGTAATTTGCATTATTCCAGGGCCTGGTTCGTCCTTGACTGTAGGTTGGGAGAGAGAGCAGGAAAGGAGAGAAGAGAGTTACTGTGCCTCTTCTGCAAAGCTGCCCACTGGCCCTGGCATTGTGCCTGGTATGCCAGGTGGTGCTGGAGTCATGCCTCTCTTCTTTTTCCTCTTGACTGTAGTCTGCTCACCTGGAAAATATACAATGTCCAACCTCAGAGCTAGCTGGGCAACCTGAGCCTTGTTAATAGTGGCAAAAGGATGTTCAGGTAACTGAAGACAAAACTAAGTCCATTGTTCCTTCTTTAGATTTCATTCAGATTGTTCATAAAACTCTTCCCAACAAAAATAGAAAAGGACTATGTTATGGCGCTACGTTATCAAATGTCTTGTTTGCGTATTTCAAATTATGCATTTCAAATGCATAAACATGTCTTAAAAATAAGCAATAAGCAGTTCTGTAGCAGTACCTTCTTTTTTTAATTAACAATTTATTCATGCAATTTGTACCAAATTATCAGGAATCTTGAATTAGCCAAGTAAGTCTGAGGCAGTTCATTTTATGAAAACTTTTTTGTCATTGGCACTATTATAGGTGATGTGGTAAATATATTTGTAGTTAGGACCGCCTCACACTTTCTAATACTGATCCTATTTGCTTATTAATGCAAATGTACAAGCAGTAACATGACACCTGGATTTGGAAATATTTGCAAGATCACATTTTTACTGAAAAAGAGTCAACTGCTATAAGTTGATCCACCACCATGGACTTCACTGTAGCTTCTTCAAACTCCAGCAGCTTAACATTTATTCTGTAGTAATCTTGTTGAAAATCAATGGATCCGCTCAGTCAGAAGCATGATGTTAGGCAGTAAGTTTTGGGTTCAACACTTGCATTATTGTTAGTAAAATTGGATTGCAGAAGCAAAGATGTCAGGTGTGAATGGCTACTCTGCTGGGATGAAAAAAAAGATAGAAGTAAAACTGTAAGTTCATGTGATCTTGAGCTGGCCTACAGTGAGTAGAAATGATTTTCCATTTTTCCAGGTGAGCAGAGAATAACTTAGTCTTTCTGAAAGACATTGTTAGGGAGAGAAAGATGTTCTTTGCTCATCTCCAGAAATAAATAAGCTAACATATCTATCTAGCCATCAGTGGAGATGGATCAATTTGTCCTTAGGAGGTTTGAAAGCTGTGTTAGGATGTATTTGCTTTCTCATGAGTTTGGTAATAGACTAAGAAAAGTAGAGCCCCATGCCCAGTAGGTCTATGTATGTAGTCAACTCCCAGATTCTCTCAGTGCTTTGGGGAGGAGAGAGGGGTGAAGGAGAGAAGAAAAAAGGACCTTGCCTGTGAAATCCAAGTAGTGGGTAGACCACACCTACTTCTATGAACATGAGAAAATGACTTGTTTTTGCAGTCTTTTGAAAACCATTTGCATAAAGTTATATTTGAAATGAATTTAAAACATCTATCCCATACTTAGAAGATGATTGAAAAGAAAGAAGGGAGCTTGGCATATCAACATTTCAGAAAAAAAGACAAGCAGTCTTTTGTTAATACTGGGGATTAGCAACTAGAATAGCTCAACCTTTAATCCAGGAAATTACCCAGTAAAATGAGACCAGTTAACATTTCTAAGTACTTAAAATATTTATAGGAGCAAGAGGCAGATTTGCAACAGTGTTTAGGTGTCTACTAGATACACTTTTTTCTCTAGGTGACCAATGTTTTTAAAAATGCTTATGCTATTTATTCTCAAAGGTTAAATAGGAGACAGATACCAAGGGGGCATTTAACTAACCAACACCATAGAGGCTGAGAAGACCACTAGATGCTTTTCTTCATCTCAGTGCACTTCACTACCACTGACAACCAGTCTCCAATTTCCTGATGTTGTCATCTTGTAACCAGAAGCTTCTGTCAATAGGAAAAGAATGTGACATTCTTTTTTCATCAAATGAGTAGGCAAAAGCACAGAGATGGTGAATGTGATTTTTGATCAGAGACCATTCTGGTTACCTAAATTGGTACCTAAAAATCATGTTCTTTTCATTAGAGTGGTTTGATTGCAGGTAAGGGCTAGAAGTTCCATTCAATGCATCACAAAAAAAAAAAAAAAAAATCAGAGGGTGAAAAATAGACTCAAAGAGCTTGAATCACCCTTATGTGCTGAGAAACATCAGCGTCATAAGGAGTACAAAGCACAAAGCACCGAAGGAGACAAAGCTTAATGAAATGTTTTTCCATATATATCACATTTGTCCGTGAAACCGTGTATTTTCTAGGTTACCAGTTGGACCATAGGTTCACTGAAGTAATTAAAAGTATATTTTTTCAGTCTAACTTCAAATCAAAAATATAGTTTTCATCCATGACCGTAAAGGGACACAGRGATTTTTGTTTTTGTGTTTTCATTATATTAACTTTTTTTTTATGCTGAAAATAATCTCAAACAATAAACATACTCATTTTATATAACTTAAAAGAACATCTTTATGCCTACTCTGTTGTTCAATAATTTGCAATGATACCATCCCACAGTCTTAGATTGTTAAGATTATTTCTTTTCTCCACATGGGAAAAAAAAAGAAGAAAGAAAAAAAAAACAGCAAAGAATAAGTCTTGAAAGAGATTTCTATAAAGTGCAAAACAGTAAACAGAACTAAAAAAAAAAAGAGATTTTTAAAAAATATTTTGATCCTGGTTTATCTGAGAAAACAATATCTGAAAAAAAAAGATAAATTTAGTTTGTACAATAATGTTCCTTTACTTTTATCTGTCTGCAGTTTTCTAGGATTCACTATTTTTTTTTTCTTTCTTTAAATTCTAAGTGATAAGAATAAAGATCAAAAATGAATCTCATTCATAACAAAAACACTATCTGTTAAAAAAACCCGAAAACTTAATGGTAGTATTTCCTTCCGTTTCTTCTCCTAAAATTATGTGTCCTAACATTATTTCAGGTTTTGTACTGTTTGGGCTTGCTGTTATACCTAAAGCGTTCATGGATACTTTAATGGGAGAGCATTTCATGCTCYTTTGCTGTTGTCTTCTCTGTCTCTCTCCTGATCAGACAATGCACCCAGGGAGCAGCTGGTTTGCTTACTCCTTTTGTCTTTGAAAGATCTTACACCTAGATAGAGCTAAGAGTGGATGAGCAGTCAAGCTTCTGAGACTTTCAGATCTGACTGTGATTCTTTAAACTTTAAATACAAAGCTGTGTATAAAAACTGCAGATTTCTAACAATAGCACTCCTTTCTTTTTCCCCTCCATTTTTAGGCTTACTTTAACCTTATCCTGTCCCATGGACTTGAAGAATTTTCCTATGGATGTACAGACATGTACAATGCAACTAGAGAGCTGTGAGTGTGCATTTACTTTACCTAGCCAAGAACAAATATTACTATAACTTTTAGGGAGTTAGGTAGTGTCTACATTGTTTTATCTGTGTAGTGAGACTTAATATCAATATGGAAGACTTGTATTTTAACTGTCCATCACCTTATAATGCCAGTCCTTGCTCTCTATGCTGCCCCAATTCCCTCCCCCACCCTCTTCCATGGAGCATTACATCTCCCATCAGCATTGCTCTTTTTCTGGCTTAAAATCCAGCACATCAGTGCTGTACAGGGGAAAATAAATCTCAGGAAAGTAAGAACGAGTATGTAATTAAAGATGAGCTATGTCAGATCTAGAGATGCTTAAAAATGCAAGCCACAAACTCAATGAAACACAGGCTCTTCTGACTTTATCTGCACTAGTAGTTTAAGCATAGCCAAGGCATGGGCTTGGGTACTGGCACAGTCCTCTTAACCATGTAATTGTTAGAGCACTCTTTGGACTTGTACCAAGTCACAGTCAAACAAAACCCAGGCTTAGCTCAGATGATAACATGAGCCTCGGATCATTCTCAATAGGCGGTGCATACTGTATCAATTGTTTTATTTGTTTGTTTGATTGTTTGTTTTGTTTTGGTGAAAGGAGATGGAAGGAAAGTTGTTTGTTTGGGKTTTTTTCTCCCTTTTTTGGAAGGGGAAGGAAGAATGGGTTTAGCTATGTGAATGTGAGCTGCCGGTTGTCACTTGCCTCTTTAAGTCACAGTCTCTTCAAGTTACTCATAAAGATGCAGCCATTGCAGTCAAAAAGAGAACACCCGATGGCTTTGGTGAGACAAATCCTCTGTGTTTCTGCTTCTTAACTCTCAACAGCAGGGTCACAGGTCTACAAAAGCTGCAGTTTCCTTTTAAGCAAGGATCCAGCATTGTGTAGTCTAGGAATCTTCATTTTGCTGGAGCCTACAAAATACATTATCAAAGTATTATGAAAAAGCATAATACAAGCTGATACATACACAGAGTGAAATGCCATTTCAGTTGTAAACAGCATCTTTTATGGACCAGCAAAAGTAATTTTTAGAAATAGACCAAGACAGTATTTCAGAAAACAATTATGTTAAGCATTTTTTTCTCACAATGTAAGAATAGCACAGTAATAGTAATTAGAAATTAATAGCAATAAAATAGTTGGATGGTTTGAGGATATAACTGAGGTAACATTTTTTGTGGTAAGAGACATTTCTTAAACTTGCTAATATTTTTTTTTCATATTTTGCAGTCTCCTAACCAACTAACAATCTCTGATTATTTTATCCTAGTTGGCTATACTATGAATGATCTGATATTTGAGTGGCTAAGYGATGGCCCTGTGCAAGTTGCAGAAGGTTTAACTTTGCCCCAGTTTATTCTGAAGGAAGATAAAGAGCTCGGTTATTGCACAAAACATTACAACACTGGTGAGCATTATTCTAATTTTTCTATTAATAATTGCATCTAACAGTATCTGCAAATACTATGTAAAGAGATAAAATTGATGAAATGAAAGCAAAGTATTTTGAAATTAACATTTGATTGTTTTTTTAAATCTGAATGAAAAAAAAAGATCCTCTATTTTTTCTTGCCTTTTTAGAATTTTTGGTTCCAAACATCATTTAATTTCATTTTAAAAGATTCTAATTGATTTTAAAATGCAAGATTTAAAGAAAATATTTCCTTAAAATGAAACATTTTTCTCAAAATGAATCTTTTTAACTATTAATTCATCAGTTTTAAAATACTGACTTTTAGAACCTGAGGTATTCAAAGTGCTGCTGAGAAAAATTATCAAAATTTTGACAGTTTTTATGTGTTATCTAATTTGTGAGATATAGTATTTGAAAATATATTGCTTTCATTGATCATTTGAAGAGTTTATAAATATAAAATTTTGAGAAATTAAATGTTTGCTTAAGAATGTATTCTTTATCCCTTACTTGTTATTTAAAAAGTGAAAATGTCTTTTCTATCTTTAACTTTACAGAACAGAAAAAGCTATTTTAAAATTTGGATTTAGCTGCTTGGAGTCTATTTAATAGGGACAGCATTTAGGTATTTTTATGAACGGTTTGCTGGGTGTTTCTTGAGATTAAACGTAATCCTTCTAATCTAAAAGAGCTTTTTCATCATTTCAGCATAAGAGCCAGTCTGGTTGCATTAACTACATTTGTTTCATTCTGTGAAATAACATAACATAAGAGACTCTCCCTTGGTCAAAAATAAAGTCACATTCATTTCTTATGAGAGGATTTTTTTTTCTTTTTTAATTTTTATAACTGCTATTCCTCATTTTGGGGCCCAAATTGATAGTGAAGCAAAATGTTGTGATGCTCTGCTGTGCAAAGGGGGACTTCTGTGACTTCCCATTTTTTTTCGCACTCAAAGGCAATAATAACACACAAAGAGACACACTTGTAATTTCATGGAATCAAAGAATCACGGAATGGTTGAGGTTGGACGGGACATCTAAAGACCATCTAGTCCAACCCTCCTGCTCCAGCAGGAATACCCAGAGCACAGGGCACAGGGCGGCATCCGGGCGGGTTTGGAAGATCTCCAGAGAAGGAGACTCCACAACCTCCCTGGGCAGCCTGTTTCAGGACCTGTTCTTCACAGGAAAGAAATTCTTCCTCACCTGGAGATGGAACTGCCTGTGTTTCAACTTATACTCATTACCCCTTGTCCTGTCACTGGCCACCACTGAGAAGAGTTTGGCCCTTTCCTCCYTACATTCCCCCTTCATGTACTTATACATACTAATCAGATCCCCTCTCAACTTTCTCTTCTCCAGGCTAAACAGGCCCAGCTCGCTTAGTCTTTCCTCATAAATACATGCTCCAGTCCCTTAATCATCTTTGGTGCTCTCTGCTGGACCCTCTCTAGAAGCTCCACAACCCATTGTACTGMGGAGCCCAGAACAGCACATAATATTCCAGTAATTTGGCTGATAGTTTAGCCATTTGCAGCTTGTCATCTAGCTGAACAAAATTAATAAGTTCTTCGGCCTCCTTGCCAGACTATCTGTATTTGCCCAACAAATACAAGTCCGACTTCTCTAAAACAATTAGTTTGACCTCGCAAGTATGAGTTAATGTACACAGGTTATTCTGCCTTTAGCAAGGTCCTCCAGAGAGCAGCACAAGCTGACTGGATTAGCAGCTGATGAGCTGTTCCAGCTTGGGATGCTGCAACACCCACTGCATGACTAGCTCAAGTGTTAGGAGAGCTTAAACTTCTGTGCTCCTCTAACCGCATCGAGAAGGTATTTATTGTTTAAAAATTACTTAACATACACAAGAGTTTTGTGGATTTATTGGACCTAGACTCTTGGCAAAACTCAAAGTAAGCTTTGAGCCGATACTGCTGGAAAAAGTAATCCATGGGCACAGGTAAATGACATAATCAGAATGAAACAGTGTGTAATCTACCTCAGGACCATAAGACTGATGTTTTATAGCTTGTCTATGTAATTAGATGTTTGTCCAATCTTGTGCAACTAAAAGAGCAAAATGTTTTCATCTTTTAATACTAACCATTGTATTAGCTAGTGTAAAATCTTATAAAATTTTGGGAAAAAAAATGTTTTCTGAGACGAAACAACTGTGCTACTATTCATTTTCTCAACTGATTTGAAGAACTGGGCACTTTAAGGGCCATTTTAAGATTTCTGTGGGAATATCGTGTGGTTGTCTCTCAAGATAGAGTGCAAGAAAGGGATGACTCATATCTGTATATCCAGGACCTGTTTTTAGTGCTAGGTTAGAAAAGAGGTCAGGCAGCTAACTTTTGTTCAGGAAATAAGATAAAAATGTGCAAAAAGCATTTATGAAAGTAATTTCATGTTCTAGGAAAGTTTACATGCATTGAAGTCAAGTTTCATTTGGAACGTCAGATGGGATACTATTTAATCCAGATGTACATTCCTAGCCTGCTGATTGTCATTTTGTCCTGGGTTTCTTTCTGGATCAACATGGATGCTGCTCCAGCTAGAGTTGCACTGGGTATCACAACAGTTTTGACAATGACCACTCAAAGTTCAGGATCCAGAGCTTCCCTCCCAAAAGTAAGAAAGTCATTTTATATCACTCGTTTGTTATTGACAAGAAATATTTGTACTGCTTTTGATGTTTCTGAAAGATCTGAGTAAACATACATCTGACAAGAATACCTGATAAACTGGTATGAGTGAGATGTTAAATTGTTGTAAAACCCTTGTGTTTGAGTTGAGGAGGATTTATGTTGGTTTACGGAAGGGCCTGAGGGTTCAAAGTTATGGATTTAGAACTAGTTTGGACACTTGTGCTTCAGAATTTTAGAAGCCAGAGTTTCTAAGGTTTTTATGTTCCTGACTGGATTTCTGAAGTCACTTTCATGAAAATAAGTTTTGAATCTGATTGGGTCCTTTATATSTGTCTTTTCTGGATGGGTAGGCTCCAAAATATCTTGACACAGATATTGCACTTACTACCCTTATTCTACTGTATATTATAGGTATATGTATATATATATGTAYATATAGTATCTGGCTATTTATATGAACACCTGAGTGAAAGATATCTCTGGAGAAATTTTCAGTGACTTACATCTTTCCCTATGTCTATGAGTGCCAATGTCTTTCTCTACTTCCTGGCAGAATTAGTCTGGATTCTAATTCAAGTGTAGTTCCCAATCCTCCATCCTGTCTACCCACATATGGCATCTCTCTCTTGAATTTTGTGTGCTTTTTAAACCATAGACCTAMCTTAGATGGGATCACAGACTGCAGACTATATTGTTTACTTGGGTTGACAGCTCTTCTCAGCGGGGGCACAAACTTGCTTATTCTTCTGGTAGCATTCCAAGACAGATCCATATTTTCATGTGCATGCTCAGGTTTTTTACAATTTCCTAGAAAAGRATTCAGAAGCAAATCAGTTCATTAYAGTGTAAGGGGTCATGAGGTATGTTCCTCCTCTTTGCAGCATCACAAGGACTGGAATCATAAAACTTCRCTGACAACAGTGAAATTGAAATCACAAATACTGTGTGTTTGCATAATCAGGGTCCTTTCTGGAAAGCACTCTGATTTTATTCTACAGTATCACACTTAGTTTCAATCCAAATACTCTTTTTTTTTTTTTTTTTTCAAATGGCATGTAAATAGGATATCTTAAAAAAACTTCATGGATTGTATTACTCTTCTGTTGGTAATGACACTTTAAAATTGGATGAATACAACATTTGTTTCGGTTCCACTTTTTCACTTCTAGATGTATATGTATGCAAAATTTAAAGATAAAAATCCTTCATATATTAATTCAGAATTTCAAATGGAAAATATCTTAACATTGGTGCAGACAATTCAGTCAGTATTGCCAACTGAACACTCTGAATATAAAGTTATATTAGAGATAATTTTGACAAGAAGTATACAGACTCTCTAGGTAGTAAGTTACCAAAGTTACCAAAGATTACATTAATGGTGCAATACTATTGCATGCTGATAAATTCCAAGTTTGTTCCAAATTAATTGGCTTGAAGATTAAAGGTAATAAAATCACCATAGTGTGGATTTACATCCACATTTCCAAAAGGGCCAACATAGCCTACCAAGATSTCCTGCAGTTTTGAAGTGTCTAAAATGCTAACACTTCCTCAAAARTAAAATTCATCATATGCATTTGATTCATTTGAAACATTTCTCCTCTTTGTATTCTACCTTATAGAATACCTTTATATACCTTGTGCAAGTACAGAAGTATGTGTGTACTTGCTGGGTAAGTTTCTGGGTGTATATTGAGTAGAAGGATTGGGAAGATCCAGAATATGCTGACTGTGGCAATTTGCTTATTGAAGAAATTCTTCTCCCCGCTCTGGAGATTCTGGAGGACAGTGWAGCTCTGGCCCCATTCTATCCAATATGTGCTGCTGGGCTTCTTTGCCAGAAACTGGCGCTAAGGAAATGTATCTCACCAAAGAATCCAGCACACATTTCAGGTTACTCCTGCCTGTTACAGTTCCACTCCGTGAATTCAGCTGAGTTGTTCTGTACAGCTGTCATCTCTGTATATAAGAATATCTTCACTGGGACTTAGAAAGTACCGTAAGTGACCTAAAAATGTGATTCTTAGAAGATGCTGGCATATGTACCAGTTGGCTCATATTTTAGATGGCTCAAGTGCCTGAATGTTTGCAAACCCATTTCCCATTACCAGTGAGACATTCTATAAGAAGAAATGGGTTTTTATTGCAGTTAAAGGTGCATAAGTATTTCAAAACCCCATGTGCAACTTAATATGAAAATTGTATTTCTTATCTGTGCAGCTGAAATGCACCTAGAAATAAAAGTATGAAAAGAATTGAATGAAATCAGTATTAGAGCTGAACTTCCCAAAAGGCTCTTTAAAAGTAGTGTTTTTCAAAATCTTGTCTATATATTGTCAAGATACAGGAAGTTAGGCTGTCAATAGAATATCCRTTTTAAAAATTGCTTCAAGCATGAATATCTAACAGAATAAAAGAAGACAGAAGCATTATTTTTGCAACAGCTCTGAAAGAAAAGATGTAACCTTAATGTGTAAAAGCACCCCAGATTTGAATACAACATTTGTTTTTCTATCCTTTTTTATTAAATTGTAGCTTCCCTCATTGTGCATGTGTATTCTTATTAATACATATTTAAAAAACTTTATTTGAATCATTGTTGTTAGTTTTTTTTCTCTGTTTTATAAAGGCTTGTCACAAAAAATATTTAATATTAAAACTTTAATGACAATTTAGTTAAAAAGGAAAAGAAGAAAATGCACTTTAAGAGATTCATAGGTAAGGTTTTCCATTCGCTTCCCAAATTATTGTCTAAATGATGAAAAATACTACTATATAGAAGTAGTTACACACATATTGTTCTCATCCCAATTGTTCTTCTACATATTAATAAGTAATATTAAATTTGATGCATATTTTTCATAATGGTAGGGCATGGCAGACTTTAGGTATTCAACTATTGAAAATTAAGCATGAGCCTGAGGCTCCCAGCAAAGCAAGGCAAGAGAGAAAAAGAGAAGAGAAGGAAAAAAAAAGAAATTAATTCCAGCTGAGGCTTGTTTTTGCTGCATGTAAGTGAATCATTTAAAAAGCTTCTTCCAAACAAAAGATAATTATTTGTTTTTGTTTTATTATTACTTCTGTGGAATTCTTATCTTTAGAGTGTATGAAAATGCTGGGTAAAAATTTAGGGTGAAATTCTGATAAGAGTAGCACAGTATTTAAAGACATCGATAGCATCTTCTTAAATAAAGTTGAATTTTGGTTACAGAAAGTAGCTATAAATCGCGGCAGGCTTTCCCATGGGAGATCCTAACGAAGCTACTTTTCCAGGAGGCAAAATCTACAGTAYCTGTTTCAGAACTCAGACAGAATCTATTGCTCTACAGTTTGACAAAATTAGAGCAATACTAAGTCCTGCTTCCTCCATGGAGATAAAATAATGATTTTCTACATAGCGAATAACAGCAGAGAAATACTGTGCCTTTTTGGGAAGTGACAAAGTAATATTGTGTTTGTTCCAGCAGACTGGTGAAGGATGCTGCGACCATATGTCACCTTTATATGTCACCCTTACCATCACATATGTCACCCTTACCATCAGTGGATCTGTTATAGAGTTAACGGTTACTCATCCAGAAAGGTGGGGTAGAATAACTCTTTCCCTCCACTTTGGCTAATCCATTTCTGGGACAGCCAGGAATGGCTGGATACATAGGATCATTTCCCTTTCCTACGCATTCACTTATATAATCCTTGTCCATATTTGACACTCTATATCCAGGCTCTTCTGGAAACATCATCACTTGTACTTGGAAATTTTGGCTAGATGGATGTCTGTCCACCCAACTACAGCTCCCTGTAGCTCTTGCTAATTAGCCATAAGAACAGAAATCCTGGATGTGATCAGGGTAATCAGCTTGACCACATGTCCACATTGAGATTGCCAGAAAAAAATGAATTTTGCAAGTCCTGTGTAGGAGCCCAGGAGCTCACTTGCATCTTGAGTAGTCTTGACTTGTGTGCAGCAGATTCTATAGCATGCAAATCAGGCATCTGATGTAACCTAGTACTGCAGAAGATACCTAAATTCATGCAATATGTGGAATGTGCTTAGATCCAATGCCTTCTGGAAGAAGAAACACTACACAAGCATGATGGTATCTATTTATCAGCAGATTAACTGAGGACATTATGACAGATGTATAGACATAGAATATGCTGCTACGTACTTTATGTTTCCAGCATTGTGTAGGCTGGAGGAATAAAGAGGAATTTATCAAGGTACGGTAGTGAAGAAATGTCGAGAAATGGTAGAAAACATCTTTTGAGTATTGAATTATTAATCTCTTGCTAATATATTCATATTAGCTTCCCTTCAGTTGAGACAACAGAATCAAAAGTTTTAAAATGCTATAGACAATGGTATTTGAAAGAATAGTGAGTTCTTTGCTGTTATAGTAATTGAATATGATTTAGGTTGCTTTCTTCTTAAAACATAGATAGAAACTAAACCTTCGCAACAACAGTCCAAGAAAGGGAATTACTTTTCAAGCCATAAAGCAAAACATTTGAGGATAGTTTAAGTCAAGTAAGTGATAGCAATTGTATTTTACACAGGTGTGTAGCATTCATATTGTGTTACTTTCATGCATACTGCTTAATGAATGTAAAAGTTCCTTCCCCAGGGAGCACTCTGAACTGAAAAAGTCTCATTCAAAGCTCACTGAAACCACTGGAATGCTTCCATTCACTTCATTGTGCTTCAGATCACTAAATCCAGTACTAAACGCAATAAAAGTATTGTATTCTAGTAGGCATAGCTCTAGTAGGCGTAGTAGCTTGCAAAACTAAAATCAATGAAATATGGCAATAAACTTCGACAGTAAACTAGAGTTTTTGCACATCACCTTCATCCTCAGCACTTTATTTTTKTTTTTTTTTTTTTTTTTGACCACTTTTCAAGATTCCTGGGCTTTTGGCAGATCAACCTGAGAAGTAATTTGTCTTTTTTTTTTTTTTTTTTTGAGTATGAGAGTTACCAAATTAAAGAAATTTTAAGAATACATCACAGTTTTTATTTTGAACTCAAGTTAAAATGAAGTCATAATAAAAAAAAAAATGGAGAAGAGATGAGAAGAAATAAAAATAAAGAAAAAAAGGAATAGGTATTGTTCTTAGACATCCTATTATTCTATGTTCATTTGTTTTCATACAAAGTGGAGCACCTATGTTTATAATTTACTTTTATGAAAAAAAATTATGTGGTCTAAGGCATCTCTTAGCATGCAGAGATTTGGTGCAGCAATATTACAAAAACAATAATAAAATGACTTAGAATGAAAGGAATTTTGAGAGAAGATTAATTCTACTTTTTGTGTCTGAAATATAAGATACAGGGAAATATAGGATACAGAGAAATTCAGCAATTATGAGATACGTTAATTGGCTTGCATGGATGTATGAGCACTTGACACACTGTTTAAATGGTTAGGTCAGCTCTGTTCTTATTATTTATTTACTAAGACCTTATGATCCTAAAACCTTACCATGATTACATGCATGCTTTATTCCACATGTTTATTGGTTCTGATGGGGCAACCTTATACAGGCTTCCACTTAAAAATTTGGTAAGGGCTCTTGAATCTTGAGAAGTTCTCAGAAAACATCCCAATTTCTTGACTATAATAAAAATGAACTTGCTGTTCAAACCCTTCGGAAGTCAGGCTGCRTCATCCAGTAATGAAAAGGACACAGTTGTGCACACATGGACAGTTTTTAACACTCACTAGTTTTGTTTGTTTCAAGTCTTTTTGTATGTCCTTCTTATCYCATTCCATTATGTTTGATGTATAATTCATATTATATGTATTGTTATAATTATATTATATGTTTATAATAAYATAATTATTATTATAATTATTATAATATATAATTGTATATGTTAATGTTATATTATATGCATTGTATAATGATGTATTAATCATCATATTCATATATGATGTATAATAACATATTCCTTCTTTTACTTACATTGGGAGAATTATTAGCTCAGGGAAACCTGCTTTATCTGGGTCCTCTTTTTATGTGTTTGCTATGCTACATATGACTAAATCAACTAAATTTGGTGTCAGTTCTTATATTCCATACAATATTTGAAATTGGATGCATGAATTTGTTCTACACTACAAAGGAGATTCTATTGAATGAAGCTATCTTTTTCATCAAAATGTTTTAAAAAGTAAAACAAGGGTCACAGAAAGCTGAGCATATATTCACACATTGTGACTTACTGAAGTAATTACTTCAGTATGAACTGATTGTCACTAAATAGAGAGTTCTCTGTGCAAAATGTACAGTCCTACAAAACACTACAAAATAAAATTCCAGGTAGCCATTTGTAAACCTCTGCTCATGAATCATAGATCAAAAAAAGTTGTTTTCTTATTCTGCTCTCTATCTTATCCAAGTGTCATTTAATTATTCTCACTTCTTCCCCTTTTATTTATGTCTGCTCATCCATAGTTACTAGGCAAGCTACATACGTGTCTGAGAGCAAAAAGCGCTTGAGTGGAAGATCTGGTACAGAGTCATGTACCAGACAGAGGTCCTAGCCAATTCAGGTTCCAATAACACCATACCCATACCAGCTTGATAAGACAGGCTAGAACTTCATGAAAAGTCTATGTGGTACTCAGAAGCAGAAGATTCTCTGCTTCTTCCTTGTGCATCAGCTGGACTTGTAAAAGATGTTTTCCCTTCCTACAAATCTTGCTCCCTTGAGGTCTAAGAATATACTTACACAACTAGCCTATGCACTTACAACTTCACTGGGAGAAGTATTTCAATTAAAGTTATGTTGGACTATCTTTGGCATGGTTATATATGCTGCGAACATGTATCCATCATGGTAGAAACTGTGTTTTTTCTTCTGTCCCACTAGCCTTTGAGGTTCTGCAACAGTGAATATTTCGGCAAGAAAAGAACAGAGGATCCATGCTTATGAGAATAGTAAGAGGAAGGAGGTCACAGATGTTATAAAGCACATTTAAATCTGTTCCTAGAAATTGCCACGTTATTCTTTGCTGCAGAGATGAGGTGTCCCAGTGAATCATTTGAAGTGGTCCTGAAGTGGTCATGCACAGATTCCCATGAATTTCACAGTGCCTTTTGTTTTGTGCAAAACCGACCAGAGAGATCTGCCTGGAWAAAGATTAATATATTAGGTTCTATAACATATTTTGCCGTATGAAAGTCAAAACAAAAATCTTGAGTAAATCAGCCTTTTTTTTTTCAACTATAGTAATTTAAACTTTATATCTTACTTTTCTGCATAGTGAAGACACTGATATTTACTGTACTATAAAAACACTAGTTACTGCCATGCGAGACAGCTAAAAATACACAATAAGATGTGTTTGAATACCGCTGGGATGTAGTCTGAGTACTCCTGGTACTTCCTCTGAAGGTTTTATAGCGCAGACATTTGGGAGGGCTGGCATTCAGAGAAGCCTATTTCAAGCATCAGTTAAGACATGAAGTTATTGCACGCACCAATGTGCTGGCTGTTTCATAAGCCTGGCATGGTCCTGGGGTTCTCTGGCTGCATCTGTGCAACCTCCAGGATGTTTGGGTGGCTTTTAGTGACTCTCAGAGGAGTGTGCAGTGCCGCTCTTTCACACACATAAGCACCGCGAATCCGCTCTGAAGTAACAACGTACACTGTTGTGCTCATTCATTTCAAATAATTACAAGCCTCAACTATATTAGATCAACTAGCATTAGATCAACAGTATTACTTATGAATATGTCGTGTTAATATTTCATTGGAAATAATGCTGATGGAGTCTACATCAACCCCTTGGAGTGTAAGGAAAACATAGTTGTTTGTGTGTACCTTAAGGGTTCTGCATTCCAGACTGAACTTAGTCAAATCTACACATTATAGTAAGACAGCTGTTYCATTGTCATCTTACTCCCTAACTCCTTACTCTTGGAGTTATAAAGTAACTGCATGGTTTCCTCTCCTTAAACCSAAAGTCTTTGTTTTTTTCCTTCGTGAAAATGTTTCTATTTGGAAGAAAATCAGTTTTATTTGCTTATGTTAATGTTTAGAAACATTGACACCTTCCATCACCACCACTAACAGACCCTAACTAAAAGAAAATAGGAATGGAGAGGCTATTTACTTTTTTTTAATAGGTACGTCAAACAGACTTCTGCAAAAGAACAAGATGACTCAGTGTCTTTTGATCTATAATGACTGAGATATGACATAACTAAAACTTGAATTTGCCAGTAGTGGAGCACACTATCATTTGTTGCAGAAATGTTTGAAATGAACAATTACAAATTGAGTTTTGAAGAAAAACAATTTAATTCGTTTTCGAGGCATGGAATTATAACCACGCACTCTAGAACAGTTCATTGTTCTCAGATAGTTAAAACCACAGATGAAATAATCTCTTTCCCTCCTTATTTCTTCTTTCTAGAAACTTAAGAGATAATTGTGATATTTTGCCTCAAAGTAAAGGAGCTCAAATACTCTGGTAAGGCTTGAGGGAAACTTAAATAATAAATCACAACAGAATATACATGTTACAAAGRAAAAAAAGAGAATACATAAATATTCCTCAGAACATGTGTTCATAGAAAAGGTAGCAGTATAGACTTGTATGAAATTATAAATAAGGATACTTTTGTGGCTGGAGAATGTGTTATATCACGTGAGATATCACGAAAGATATGAGATATCACCACAATTGTTACTTCTTAATGGAGCTCACGGCAGTGAAGGGTGATGGAGTTATGCCATGAGGAAAATGGAGATATTCATATAACTATCTTTGAACATGAAACCTCACAGAATTTGTTGTTTCTCTGTCTGAAAAATGACTAAAATTGTAATCTATRAAGTAATGAGGTCTTTATTTTTTATGTTATATTTTCTCTATCTGACCCTTCTAATTACACACTCAACTGGCTGTGGATTATTGATCATTTTTTAGTGATGGCGTAGTGTCGCATTTAGAAGTGGGTAATCTCATCTCTTTGACAAATAAGAAATGAGTGGATTTTTTTTGTTGTTGTTAACTTCCAAAGCTCATTTAGAAGGAGAAGAAACATTATTTTGCTTAAGTTAAAAGTGTTCTGTGCCAGAACTACACAGCCAAGTAGCTTAGTCATGTAGCCATAGCTGCTTATCTTTTGTTGTATTGACTAGAACAAGAGATATGTTCACAAGAAGTTAGAAAAATGTATACTGTACATGCTTTTCAGGCAAGATTCGAGCATTGGCAAATGATTTCATGGTAAATTGTTTAATGGTAAAACTCTCTGAGTGAATATAGCTACAAGAGTTGATTAGTTCCTCCACAATAATGAGATTCCAGTAGAAGCGTTTCCCAAACTGAAAGGCTTATCTAATTAAAAGGCTGTGGATTGCTTAGATATGGATAATGCACTTTATGGCAACTTCATTTGGTCGGTTCCCATCATGGTTTTTTTTTTTTTTGCAATTAGACTGGCTTCCTCCAGCAGGGCTTCCCCCTTAGTTAAAGAAGGGCAGCCTGAACAGCAGCCATTGGGTTCAAAAGCATCCTAACTTGCTCCTCCCACTACTGTCTGTGAAAGTCTTTTTACATGAGTGCTTGCCAGTGGTTGCCAGCATTCTCATTGTGATTTGTTGATAATTCATGCTCTTTTGAAAAATTAAGATGTTGTAACAACTGAGAAATCACCCTGCAGAGAGAATGAAAATATATTTTCAGTCATTTGAGAACAAATAAATAGATCTTCCTAAATCCTCTTTGTCTGTGTAGTACATATTGTATTATGTCTACGCTCCAGCAGTGATATTAATTTTAGAAGTGAACAAGGTTTTTTAATTATTTTTTTCCTAAGAATTGTTTTTTTCAAAAAAAAAATCGGTTGCTGAACATTATGTTTCATAATATTCTCTTTCAGCATTGGAAGAAAGTTCACAAACCATTGCTCTTGTTCTCTATACAATTTTTATCTTCTTTGAGACATCTTTTCTTACCTTTGAAACTGTCTTGTCATGCATAAATAAGTTATATCAATGTAAAAATATGGTGAAAGATTGAAAGGAAAATGGAAATAGTATAAACAGTTAACTGTCATGATTTAAGAAGATCAGGTTTGTGATTTGTGACTTTTAAACACTTTTTCTTTCTTCTAAATCAGAAGACATTTTCAGAAAAGTCAAAAATCCCTAGGGAAGGGAAGCACCACATTGCAGTCATATCTAATGTACTAAGATCCTGGTAGACACATTTCAACTTCAAATAATATTAAGAGTTCTGAAGCAAACTAATTAAAACCTTTAATTAAATTAAAAACTAACTAATTAAACTAACTAACTAACTAACTAATTAAAAACTTTCTTCAGCAATGGGAGCAAACTTGGGAACTGTAGTATTCTGGGAAAAAGATCAAATTCCCTCATAGTGWGCTCCATCTATGCTTCTTCTAGCCAGGATATGAAGTTACAACTCATTAGAGGAGGGTTTAATCAGGTATCTCTATTCTGATGTGGTTTGTGCAAATAACAAATCTTTTTCRCTAAGGCTACAAGGGACAACACTGGTCTTCTTAGGATCTAATTATTTTTACAGTTATCTTCTAAAAATACTTGGTTTAAGTATGTCTTAAAGAAAGGTACCCTGTCTTGGCTTTGGAAGGTCCGTATCTAGTCGCTTGGGCTCTTAATAAAAAATACTGAGAGGTTAGGGACTCTAGCTTCCAGACAAGTTTTCTTGCCATGTATTTCTCTTCTCAACCAGAAAGACATTTAAACTGAATATCTTTTCTTATCCAGAAAATTCTATGATGAAATCAAGTACCTTTTGATTCCCTTTTTGATAAACTAAACAAATTGAGCTTCTGTCTCTTGCTATTGGATGTTTTCTTTAATCCTCAAGCCTGTATCTTCACTGCGTCAACAACATTTTTAAAAACAGCAACCACAACTATGCTACTGTGGAAACCCCTAACATGGCTTTCTTCCTCCTTCTCCTCTCTGTTCTGTTTGTAGACTCAATGATTATCTTCACCTTCTACACACAGCATTGCATAATTCATACTCAGCAGTCAGTCCCCTTTTGAAGATCATTAATATTCAAGATACAATCACCTTTCATACAAGTGTGGCCTGCTCTTTGATTTCAACTGTTTCATGAAATATTTCACTGAAATACTGAACCATTTTCAAAAGCATTTTGTTTGAATGTGCCCAGTAATTATGATTATGTTGTTCCCATCATTATTTATAATTCTACTGCTTTTTTTATCCATACTTTTCTTCATTTTTCCAAAACATTTTGTTTATTTTGATTTCTGTTGACATCCCTCCTACCTTCCCTGTTTTATAAGTGTTTTATTTTTAGCTTTTTTATATTTATAATGGCAATTTCATCTCTTTCTCAAATGTTATGAAATATAGTTAGAAAACAGATTTATCTTTTTTTTTTGCTTTTAGAACTAATGTTATAAAAGTAATTTAACTTTTACATAATTGCAATATACTTAATGTTAATACGTAAGAAAATTCAGTGTCAAAATTTATGCAGACGAAAGTCAACTTAGACTGCCTTTTCTAATCAGTAGAAAGAGGCACACACACCATGAAATTCTTCGAAAGCCCAGACAGGTCTATTAGAATGGTCAGATGTGCTGCTTTTGGCAAATATTCTTCTTTCAGTTGACTACAAAGGAAGCTAGGGTAGTCAGTTTGAAAATGAGGTGTCTGAAGTTTTGTTAGGCAAGCTTCATCATAAACATGCAATGTGAAAAATAGTAAAATGTGTGTAATAAAAATTTTCAAACTTTCAAAAAATTTTCAAACACAAAATACTATATTCAAACTATTTAACTCCATTTTTTTTCAGAAAAGTGGTTATGTAAAAAATTCTCTTTTCTGCACTTCTATGTGTGTGTGATTAAGGTCAAACCTGCTGTATTTAGGAAAAGAAATACATTTTTTTCCTCTGCTTCTTTTTCATGAGCTTAGACTCAAATGAATTGTGGATGATGTGGTATCCAAACCATCATTTCATTACAGCATTTAACATCTCTTATTCTTAAAGACAAGTAGGTTGCAGGCAATGACTTCAAGGACATATTTARATCCAGTAGGGCTACCCACAGTGCATAATTCAGTTTACAGTATCATTTTTACAGGCAAAGAACCTTATGATCACAAGCACTCAGTTTGACTCTTGGAGCTGTAAATTAGAAAATTGAATACATACAAACTAGAAATAATTGAAAGASCAGATACGTAACTTCACAGAGGCTTGAAAAAGTTTATTCTGAGAATTGACTTTTACTAGTTACTAACTAGTTACTAGCTGTTACTAGTTAGTCATTTCTCCTATGCAAGCATTTCTAGATAAAAATGATTAAGCATTTCAAGAATGGATCACCTAAACCTACCCAATCCTTCTGGCCATACTGCAAACTGACTGGAGCCAATACATGGTTTCTTATGTTACTCTGAGTGAAATACTATTGTTATTGTTCTGTTTATGCATAGGTTTACAATATAAAGGATTTAATATTATTCTCCTTACTTATGAGAGTCTGGATTGCATATATTTACACAGTGAGTTTTCAGGCTTTGTTGGGAGGTGTCATTGTGTTTCTGCRTGTTTCAAGGAAGGAGAGGTAAAATGCAGGGCCAATGTTCCGAAGATTAACACTCCAATCTAGGCTATATTGTCACAGCTACCCATGCTAGCTACTCATGAAGGTCAGATTTTACTTGCTATTTTTGTAAAAATGCACTTGGCCCACAATGCATACACAAGCTTGAAAGTGGGGCTAAGAATCTCATATAAAATATCTGAGACCTAAACTTTAATGTGCTCAATAATCTACATGGAAAAATTCTCAACTTCAACAGCCTGGGTAAACTCCCCTGTACTATCAGATTTGTGGATCTCTTATATGCATGGAACAAGCACACAGCCCACAACTGAGACATGTTTTATGACAAGCATGCCAAATCTTCGGATCCTGTAAGCTGACATATCCTCTAGCTAATATATCAACTGGAGACCTAGTTTGTGGACATTTGTTTTTGATGAGAAAAATATAAAAATATATTTTTTACTACATTCATATTCTGAAGAAAGGTATTGTCTTTTAAAAGAACATTTAGGAGATATTTCCTCAGGATTTTCTTCAAAATTAAAATACTCAAGCAAGGTTTGAAATTCTTCAATTCAGATACACTATTGCAATGCTTCAGTTTGAAATTGGAAAGTTGGAAATAAGTTGTGTTATATATTCCTTTCTTCTATGCCCTTCCCTGACATTTCAGATCCTTTATTGTCTCCTGTAATACACTTCCTCCTCCTTCCAAGAGGACATAACTTATATGTAAATGGAGTCTGAGCTGAGAAGAAAACTCTCAGAGAGACTAGGAGAACAAGGAGTTAAAACACTTCCCAGGAGACATGTGGCAGTTTTTCCACACAGAGATATTTTTTTTGTTCTGAGTTTGAAAGCTGCCATATGTATATTTTCATGTGTGCTCTTACAGTTCCAGTGCTGTGAGACCATTAAAGGGAGGCTATTCTAACATTTCAAACCTATCCACATAATTGCTTCTGTGATTTATAATCTGCCTATGCTGTAGTCTCTCATTCATTTCTAGAATCTGAATGTATTGTGATTCTAAATCAATAGGAAGTTTTGACGATTAAAGAAAACAATATTATGAAACTACCGTCTCTGATATTCCTGACTGGTGAAAACATTTGTTTTTCTTTTATTAAATTAAATATGCTTAACTGCAACATTTTTAACTCTAAAATTAGCAGTAGTCTATATGTGGCCTTATTTTTCAGACACATTTAAATTTTCAATTGTCATTATTCATATGAATTTAGTGATAAAAGGAGAATATTGTCAAATTTAGACTCTTATAAATGGATTTATACTGTTGGATGGATTTAGAGTTTCAAAAACAGAAATGGAAGAATTCTAYGATAGGATTAAAATAGAAGTGAAATTACTTCTTACCTGACAAATAAACACACATTTTGCCAGCTGCAGACAGCATTCTGAACATCCTCAGAGAATTTTGACAAGGATACTGTGCACTTTTGCTTTTTGTTTCTGCTAAATCACAAAAAGTCTTTATAGAGGACCTAACCTATTTCACCATTGCTACTAATGACTCATAATAACAGGCAGATATAACAGTAGATATGAGCAATTGGGTTTTSAGTGTGAGACCAAAATTTGAGGAAAGCAATAATCATGCATCCTTTTTGTTTTAAATTGTCATTTCTGATGCTACTAGAAAGGCCTGAAATTTGTAAATTGGTGGTTTCATACAAAACCAAATCTGCACTGCATAAAAAGCACAAATCCTGTCACCATTCATATCCCTTGTAGAAAGGAACTTGAAGTGAAGATATTTCTGCAAATATTTCCAAACATCTACACATGGTTCCCTCTCCTACCTCTCCTTCCTCACACATAAGCACTCTCCATGTGAAGTTGCTAGGTTACTGCAGCAAAGGTTGTTCTCCATGKGCTTCCAGCTGTGACCAGATAAAGAAGTGTGATTGCTTTGGAGAACGCCTCTCTTCATGGGGTTTTCATACCACTTTGACAGGCTTGAGAGTTGTGAACAGTTCAAATGAGCATCAGAGGCAAGGGATGGGAGTCATCTTTTCTGGTGCTGTCTGGATAAGACATTGGATACACGAGAGTACACTGAAGCATGTTCTTTGTGTGATTTCTCTTTTATGTGTGTCTTTCACATTTGTCTCAGTTAAGCTCACTGACCTTACCTGTTGTTTACTGCTCTGGGAAAGCATTGAGGAGATGTTGACATCAATTACTCTTTACTCTGCAGCAGTGCAGAGAGGTCCAAGCGCTGCTCTGGGCTCATCAATGTAGCCAAGTGCCTGTTATCTGTGGGAGAACAGGGAATTCCACCTACTRGTGATTTTTTTTAACACAATCTTAACTTTTATTTGAAAATGCTAATTTGGGAAACTCAGAAAAGTTTCTCAGGTTGAGGATGAGGTTTTGGAGAGAAAATGATTCCTGGGTAACCAACAGAGATGAGATAGGAAATGGGGGATCCTTAGTTCTGATGAAGACAAGGTCTGGTTTACAATCTAAGTAGGGATAAACTAAGCCTCAGCTATGTTGACTAAATATAAATATAATTGTCTCCAACAGATCAGTTGAATCATACCCCAGAGATGCCTCTTTCTGTCCATTTACTATGCAAATGTAGTACCATGCTATACAAATAACAGCTGAGTTATCAAGCTGTAATTGATGTAAATGATGATTTAGTTAGAGAAAATGTAGAGACCACCTTCCCATTTATCTGGAGTCAATGCAATAAATACTGCATTTCAGTACTGTTTCTCAGACAAAACTTTCATTTTCAGAGCACTGCACACATATGGTCTACATTTGAGGAAATGTGTTCTTGAAAGCAGTAACTATCCAGAATTTTAAGTGATCATCCGTCTTAGTGGATGAACAAGTTCACATGAACTACAAATGCTATGCAAAAAGGGGTAGAATGAGTAGAATTCATTTTGCTTATGGATGTGCACATTGCAAATGGTAATGAGAAGATAATTTTCCCCCTTTATATAGATTTTTTTTATGACTAATGTGGATATTTCTCTTTTAATGTGGGCAGAGTGAGATAGRGCTCAATAGCTGTTTTATAAAACTAGACAATATATTCTTTGTGTAATGCTTCTGGATGTGGCCCTATCCTCATCTGTTTTTGCTGAGATTACTAATATCTACTTACATTGTCTTATTTTACATTTTTAACATCTTATTTCACTTTCATCTTTGACATTATCCTGGCATCTTATACAGTAAAGCTATGGAGAGTGAGATAGATTCACGCAGCTAATTGCAATTCATAAGCATAAACCCCAGTAGCACAGAGAACAATAACATAAGCACTGATAAAAATGACAAGAGAATTTTTTTAAGCCTCTTCCCTTTTTTATTTGTTTGAAGATGTAATCCACAGCTTAAATCCACATGCCCAAATTGCTTTACAAGAATTTCACTTCTCTTTTCCCTAGCTTGTCTTCAATTAACTGAAAACAGATTCCTAAACAAAACTGACTTAATAAAAAATCAGTTTGCTCAAATAGCTCTAGTGAGACCAGAGCGTAAGCTCAGCAAGTGTAAGCTCACCTGAAATAACTTTTTCCACCCCTGTCATTTTTTATAGTGACATCACATAACCGGCACCAAGGAGACAAATTGCCCTTAAGTTCTTAAAAGGTTCAGTGTCACATGTTGAAAGGGCTGATGCATTATATTAGATGTTTCAATATCCCTTTAAATGGAATACTACAGCCAGTGGTGTAGATAGAAGTGCAGAGCGTGCAATTTAGACATAGTGGTCTCTAAATTACAGGAGATAATATTCCTCACTGTCTTCCTATGAAATGCTTAAGAATAAAGAAATGTTCTGTGGTGATAATACACAAATAGATATTGGAAAGAAGTGTTAGGAAATCGTATAAGGGTTAACTTCATTTTCTGAAAATACATCTTCATATCATGTAGACATATTCTAAATTTCAGTGATATGTGAGAAATAAATGCAAATTGTTCATGCTATTTAGGGGCCAACACACATCATTAGTGGCAGTGTAATCCTCAAATGTCTCTATGCCATATTAACAATGATCTCCCTCCCTCCCTGGTGGGATGTTAAGAATGCTAGCTTGTGCCAAAGCTTTGGAGTATGACTGTCAAAGTGGGCATCCTTTGGCCTGACTTAGCAACCTTGTAGTTGCTGTAGGTATCCTCTGAGAGGAACAGTTCGTGGCCACTGTCCTGCTGGCAGAGGCACTTCATGGACATGAAGTATTTGGAATTAACCTCTTGCTTTGCCTAAAATTAAAAATAATCTTTCTGAACTGTACTATAATTACAAGTCTATTGTAATTACAAGTCTATTGTTATTTGTGTACTAGAGAAAAATCTCTTTCCTGCTCCTCCTTTTCTCTTCTGCTGATCTTTTGGCACTGTTCCTATCTCCTAGAATAAGCAGTAACTGGGAGGTAAGGCACTAAACTGGTACTTATTTTTCCCTAAGTCATGTAGAACATGACTTTGTACCTGCCAAATGCTTGCTGTGCACCAGTGCGTCTCAACTTTCACCAATCCCCTAGTCAGTAATACAAAATAGTATTGTATCATCCTTGGCTGTCAGTCAGGACAGTAAGAGCAGTAGTACACAGTTGTAGCAGGCAACACTTGGTAGCATGAAACTGCAAATCACAAGTTGGGGACCACTTAACCACTGGTGGCTATAGAGTTTCTCTCCTCATGTTGATGACAGAAGAAGGCTTAGGTATTTAACCCCAAGGCAGGATAATTGTGTCACTAGTAAGTGTAGGTAGATAGATGTCTAGGCCTTACCCATTTTCTCTGCAGCTCATTCCTGAATATCATCTCAACATAGTTGAGATGTATCTCAACTTGGCCTGTGAAGATCCCCTGCTTGTATTTCCTTTTCTAGGCTTGTCTTTGCCTAGGAAATGAGGGAAGAAATGGAAATATAGAACATGACTCCTCTAAATATCAGGGCACCTAAGATTTAGGCACTGAGCCCCCTGAGTTCTCCTGAAAATACTATTATCAGTCAAGAGATTAATAGTACCTGCTCTTATACTAACAAAATTTCAAATGCTAAAAATCCAATCTCACTCTCCACACTTCCTTTTGTAGCAACACTAAGAAGTTTAATAAAGACATATAATCAAATTCAAATTGTATAATTTCAGTTAAATCATTGAAATTACTTTGAGGATCAATTTATCCCTTAATGTTTTGTTCTACAGTCAAATCAGGACATTTTCTTGTTGTTGTTGTTGTTGTTGTTGTTGCAGCTTCAGCTTTTTAAGATTTTTAAGGGATTATTTTTAAGTTTCACAGACAATTATCTTTGATATCATCAGAACCTGCTAGTCCTGACTTTGCCTGGAGTGAGGATCTCTAGATTTAGGTAGGAAAATGGCTAGTCAGCTCTAGATGTCCTTTAGAACCATTTTAGGTTCTAAATTGCAAAATACCACTTGTGAATTGCAAACTCATTCAAAAGAAGTAAWATCTTCCCTTGTTGACCTATCTGAAAGCCCTGAAATTGATATGAGGGCCCTATGCAGTCTGTGTAGAAGCTGCCCCAAAATGGTCCAAAAGGACAGGTTCACTGATAGGAAAGTAACAGAGATTTTGAAATACTAATTCTTCTTGCTGTGCTCTGTGTGTGTGTCTATGCTGTCTGGTGGGTGACCGTGATATCTGTACATTCATAGTCATGGTTTAATTAATCCTCTTACGGATAGAACCTACCATGGCATTACGGGAACAAATATTTTTAGCTTGCATAAGAAGTCAGTCCTGCCCACACACATKAAATACCTCAGCAGACAACTTAGCTACTGCAGGTAGCTAGGACAATAAAAGAAACTGAGGTTTAGATTATAGTAATTAAAACTTACCATTAAAATAAAGCCCCATTTGAAGGAACAAGAATAACTAGCAACATAGCCTCTTACAGAAAGCACAACTATTTCACTGTATTCCTGTGACCCTCTCTGCCCCCAGGACAGAGGTCCTTGCCCACTGACTGTGATTTTTGCAGAGGTGTGAAAAGAAGCTGATTTATCCGATGAATTCCTAAGTCTGAGACATGTTGAAAGCTAGTCACAAGGACTGAGGAAGAAAACATGTGAAAGGCAGGATTTCACATAAACATTATGAACAGCATCACTCTTTTTCTGTCTCTCAGGCAGCTTTGTGTCTACTCAGCACCATTAGGACAATAGCACTTATGAATTTGTTGCAAGTACCCAAATCCTAATAAAAACTGCTAAGTAAAAGTGAGTCGTCCTTTACTGCCGTTCAGAAAAATGACAAACTCAAACTGAGTGTCTGCTGCTGAGCTGACTCTATGTTTGTAACTAAGGATAGCAACAACCCATAAGGACRTCTGAGTATTACCTTCTGGCTACAAAAAATGCCTGCACTAGCACTTTGCATCCTTTCTTAYACACTTACAATCGAAATAAATTATAACCTTGAGGTTTACATTTTGATTTCTAGAACTCAGGCAGGCAGGCGCTGGAAATAAGAGCTCAGAAGCGGCATGTGGGTCTAGGACAAGAACTTAAGAGGAGTGCTCAGCAGGAGTGACATTCTTTTGAATTGTCAGGGCAGTTCTGGGCATGGTAGGTACCCTGGTGCAACTGGAGGAAAAGTAGTGAGCAACTTGTGCAATTAAGGTTGCTTAACCCTTTCTKTTGCAAGTGACTTTCTCCGAAGCCTTAAAGGCCATTTTATTATTCAGGGCAAATACATACCGCTTTGTGAGAAAATTATTTTGTGAAAATATATTATTTCCTAGAGATAGAAAGGTATACACAAATTTTTGTTTTTCTTTTTTTTGAGACTGTTTTTTTTTTGAGAAAAGGATTTCATTAATGAAATTTAACTCCCTCCAGCTCCCTCTCCCCCAATACATGAAGAAAGTAGCTGTTAATGTTTTGGGTGTTTTGGGATATATTAAATATTTACTTTTTTTTTTAACTAAATAAAGGAAAACTAATTTCATGCATGCCTGATCAAACTAAAGTCAATTTTGACTAAAGTCAGTGTGCTGTGGCTGCCAAGCTATGCACTTTAAAGGAGGAAAAAAATGTGTTTTCTAGTATGGGCATAGACAAGAAGAGGAAGGACTATTTTCACTTCAAATTCGTAATACATTTCCAGTTGAAAGCAAGAGGCAGCTGATCCTGACTCATATGCATAGATGTATAGGCCTGACTGACACAGCCCCACAGCCAGCTAGTCTTGAAAAGCTTTTGGAGCCCTTTCTTGACTTGTTTTTCCATGTCACTCACTGCTCCAGTCATGTAACTTTAGACATGGCTCCAGCCTTGTAACTCTCTGCATCTCAACTGAGATTGAAAGCTGAGGCTTTCCAGCTCACTTCTTGCAGTTTCCCTTGCAGTTTCACCTCCAAAGCTTCTATGAATCACCTTTGCCCCTGCCTTGTTACTCTGTTGTCATGCCTTTAGAGCAGTCTCTTGCCAAAGCTCATGTGGGGCCAATATAGGGTCCTGTCTCTGCTGGCATCAGAGGGTTAGACAAGCACCGAGAGAGACGAAGATAGAGAAAGATCCTGTTTGCTGTATCTCAGCATACCTTTCATCTGCTTCTGGCATGGCCATAGGACCTCCCTTCATCCTTCACAACCATGACCACAAGGTCTGCTGAGAGCRGAATTCATGTGGTGGTCCCAAGACCACAAACAGAACTCTTGTGGATCTGACCTATAATGCTTATTCGGCATGGGATGGTGGAAAGAGCAGAATAWCATCTCAGAGAAAGGAAGATCAATTTAGCAGCCCCCTGTTTTTGTATTCTTGCTTGCTCTATGGATTGTGATGCTTCTTTTCAAGATTACACCTACTGAAGTTTGCAGCCAAACTCTTCTTGGTGGTGGCCAGCGACAGGACAAGGGATAATGGGTACAAATTAAAACACAGGCAGTTGCATCTCCATGTGAGGAAGAACTTTCCTGTGAGGGTGGCAGAGCCCTGGAACAGGCTGCCCAGGGAGGCTGTGGAGTCTCCTTCTCTGGGTGTCCCTGCTGGAGCRGGGAGGTTGGACTAGATGACCTCTAGAGGTCCCTTCTAACCTCAACCATTCTGTGTGATTCTGTCATTATTTGATTATGCTGATAAAGTGTCATTGACCTGAAAAATCATTCCACTTTTCTCAGGAACCTTAGTTGCTCTAATAGAAGAGAATTCCTCCCCTCAAACTCGTTTTCTTCGTGTCCTTAGCCCATTACGGTTGCAGCAACTCCTCTGCTCTTATTTATTTGCATTCTGCTGAATTGCAGTACATTTCGATTCTTGTTAACTAAAAACAATGTCAAAAAACTTGGTCATATGGGTATGTTTTTTTCTTCAGTATTAGCTGAGCTCCTGTTGGGTAGATACAGAATAATACCCTGGAGTGACTTTGACCGAAACTCTGCCATGATTATCCCCTAGAGGCTGCTGTACTAAAGAACTTGCAACCAAAGCAACCGTTCAGTGAACTGTGTGGTCAGTCTAATGGAGCTTAGAGGGAGTGTTGGTTTCTTTGTGCAGCAGCTGGACATGGGTAAAAGTTCTAAATTGTTTTTCTATGGTGTGACAAGAGCTAATGATAGATGATTCCCTAAAAAATTAAACATCAGAAGGGCCACACATCAGGAGACTGCTTGAGCTAGTATACTGCTGCTAGTGGTTACAAGTTCATTCCCAGGAAAAAAAAAAAAAAGAAAAAGAAAAAGAAAATCAGGGCAAGTATATCCAATACTGTCCCACTCCCTCCAATATTCCCCCAGCCTAAAGTATTCTTGGCAGAGACATCCTAAGGCACCTAATGTGCCTTGTCTGTTCATTAACTAACAAAGATTTCATTCCAGGTTTTTTCTAGTCTGACTTGGAATCAATATAATTTTTTTTGTCTTTTAAAGCTTGCAGAATAGGAAAAATGAGGCATTTTGAAACAGAGTATCATACATTTAAATACCTCTGTAAGAAGGCAAAGAATCACCATCTCTACCAATATTCAAGCTACAGAGGTGCTTCTATCCTACCAAAAGAGAGTTATCTCAGGCAAACACAGGGAGGAAGAGCCATCTGACATATTTTCTTGCATTTATGTCTTTTCAGTTTTCAACCTGGCAAATTACAGCAAATATATATATATATATATCATATCCCTTCTTCTGTGGATTTGTGTATTTAAGAATCAATAAGATAAAATAAAAATCCTTCAGTGCAGCATTCCAGCTCAAGCAATTGCAGTCAATTAACTGATATTTTGGGTAAAAATGAACAAAGGCTTTAATATTTAAGATATTAAACTTTTATTAGAAAATGAAATAAGTATGAATAGATAAGGAAAGTAAGATCCTTGCTTCTCCTGGAGGTGTAACAGGCCATGGCACTCTGTTATATTGTCTGTAAATTCTCCTCTTAGTGTGTGGCAGTGAGTGCAAGTGCTTGCAAAATGTCACAATTTCACACTAGCAAGGTTTCAGGAACCTACGTTTTTCCCTCAGGGCTTGCTATCTCAAAATGCTTAAGGTATATTTGTATGTGTTTATCCTCTTCATTTTCATGTCAGGGAGACATGTCAGCATTTTGCAAAGGAGATAGAAGAGATGAGGGGAGCAGGCTGGAAATACTAAAGAGTCATCTGCCACCTTCATCAGCAGGATGCACAATAACATGTCAAGGCAGCCACACATCTACAGTGCTTACTCAGCATGCCAAGACAGAACTTTCCTTGCATCACCTACAGATATGGATATATAGGTATATCTGTGGCTGTGCCACCTCAGCCTACAACTTATTAGGGAATGCCAAATTAGTCAGGCCAAGTGTAGAGCAGTGTAATGTCTTGGGGATGGGGCAAAGTTGCTTCTTTGTGCTGCACATCTGATCGAGAGGTGTTCTCAAGGGACTGCTAATGGAAGTTGGTAATGTTTTAGAAAAAGAAAGCCTGTAATTTTTAGTGGAATTGTTATGTAGACTAAAAAAACCCTTCCTCTTTCATTCTCTGTAGACAAAGTTGAACCTCAATGACATCAGCCAGTTCAGGATTGAGCTGATATGTTTCTGTCTGTAAGTGGCTCAGATTTTGGAAGGATTCTTCCAAAGAAATAAGCTTCTAGTTATTATGAAGACAATAGAATGAAGACACCATATGGTTGTGTTCCAAAAGAGTGTTATAAATTTACAGCACTCATATAATGTAATCTGAAATGCCAAAGTTCAGAAGTAAAAAAATACATTCTTTCAATATCTTTAACAAAAAGGGGAATTGCATTAAGATTCACAGGAGGCTGTGAAAGCATGCTAGAAAACAACGTCAATGATGGTGTCATTGGCACATAATTTGCAAACAGCTTTGTGGGAGATTTATTGCATTTGTGTAAGTATTTCACCATGTATTCAATGTGGGTCACTTGTGGGAAGAGGATGAGTGTGCCAGCTCAGTAATCCCCATATAAAAATAAGAGTAGCAGGCCAATAATAGATACTCATATCTTGAAGAGGGTAAGAGCATCTTATTTACTGTTATGTGTTGCATTCACATTCTTTTTGTTCTTTGAAAAAGTTCTGGTTGAGATCTTTGCTTTAATTACAACATTTGTACACTGCTCYAATATCTAATTTTAAACAAAACAACGTAACAACCTACATGTGATATCTTGATACTACTTCTATTTGTTGCCCTTTCTTGCTGTGACTCATATACTACGAAAAAGAGATTCCAAAAGGACGCATGTGCAAGGCTCACAATAGGCTATCAAATCGCAGAAGAGAAACACTGGTCACATATAAGTATGTGGTATTTTTTTCCATGTCTAAAAAAACATTAAAATAGCAAACAAATTTAAACCTATCTCCCTTACTAGCCCTGGGCTAGCAGAAAGGCTTCCAGCTCAATTTTTGGTGGTAGTCCTATGATTGCCCAGAATACTGCCCCAAAATGGGACCTAGTTTACCATAATTTGATGACATGATTAAGCAGACAACCAACTAGCCAGCGACATTTAACTTTAAAGGGAAAGACCTATCTCACTGTCAGCTACGTAGGTAGTGGTTAGCTGACATGATACTGGACATAAGTTACCCAGAAGAGTCAGTCATGCAGAGCATCATGTTAGCTAATTTGATTTTTGGCATCCATATTCAAAGGAAAACTGAAGTCTAATCAAGAAAAAGCCTACAAAGTCTTGCTTTCATTTCTGTTGTGCATGCTGTAATCTTTCAGACCCTCTGACACATTCATCTAAGGCCAGCCTAATCAACACACTGCCGATTACTTTGTGAAAAGGTGCAACATGCCTGAATGGGAATGAAGGGAAAGAAATTCATTGCAAATGCTGCAACTTTCTAAAGTCCCAGTTTTGGGAAGAAAAACATTAGTTAAAAGTTTTTCTATATTTTGCTGTTTCAATTTTTAGCCTGTTTTCCAAAAAAAAAGAAAAAAAAAAAAAGCCCTATTTTGCTGCATGTCCCACCTACCTGTCCATCAATACATTTCTCTGCCAGTTCTCACCGCAGAACCTGGAAGAAATTATTTCAGAAGAAATAGTTTCAATGAAATTTGACAGCAGGGCAAAATTTCAAAGAAATCAGATGTCCAAAGCTATTGAATCAGAAAACAGACACATATTTGTTTGCCCAAAGAAAAGATGTATTCAAGCATAACAAGTCCTTGGCTTAGTGGCTGGTGATCCAGTCCATGTACTGCTCAGTAACCAGCACATAGATAGCGCAGGCCTGGACACAGTCTTGCACTGAGCTTGTCTCAAACAGAGAGCAAACATGCTCCCTGAGGGAAAAACGTAGGTTCCTGAAACCTTGCTAGTGTGAAATTGTGACATTTTGCAAGCACTTGCACTCACTGCCACACACTAAGAGGGGAATGTACAGGCAGTATATCAAAGTGCCTTGGCCTGTCACACCTCTGAGGGTAGCAGAGTTGAGAGAATCACCACTTAAAATTACCTTATTTCCCTGCTATTGTCCTGTGTTCTGTGTGACAACAGAACAAGTGAACAGATTGCATGCAGTCCTTCACTGCCTGTGAGACCTGGTACAGCAAACTTGTAAAGTTTTCATGTAAACACAGTAGGTGAGAGTGCTCCTACTCAGATCATGTGTGCTGGCTCCCCTTCCCAGACCCACTGCAAAACCTGAGTACCTGCAGTCTACAGTAGATGATGCCTTTGTTCTTCTCGTGTATCAGAGCCTAAGCTCTGAGCTTAAATTCTGAAGTGAGCAGGAGACCTTTGAGGAGAGGCAAAGGGATTGACAGTGGTTGCCTGGAAATAGCCAAGAGATCCAGACACACATAGCTGGTTACTGTACCCCTGTGCTTCTGGGTTTCAGTGARAAGAGTGTGTGAAGTATAAAGCTTCTTTCCTGTCCTTGGAAGTCATTGTCCATAAATGAACTATACACCTGTTCCAAACCGGGAGGCATCAGCTGAGGGCTGAGGAAAGTTAATAGTATCTTGTCATCTATGGTCCTGATAAAACACGAAGATGTGATCAGGGATTTTAGCTTGCTTTGCAGATTGCCAAATATAGACTAAGAGGTACTCAAGGTTTTGTTTCTCCTTTTGGTAGAGAAATTAYATGTTTTTTATAGAGAAAAAAAATGCAACTTGAATTGCCACCGTATGCACCTGTGCATTTAAAATTCTCAGTGTGACATTACTTTCTGAAAGCAGATAAAATAACAACACAGGGAAAATGGCAGTGGTTTCCTCGTGTCAGAATTAACCTTGCTGATTCTGTTGTGGCTCTCTTCTATCAGCTGCTGTGTCCTCACTCTTYGTCCAGCAAAGACTTGACTATTTTGTTTTGTTTTGGAGCCTGTGAACTGTGGAGATAAAGTGTTGCAGTGCAACTGAGTGCTGACTCAAGGTTTCAGTGAATGTTTACATGGAAATGGCATGTTGCTGGGAGCCCCCTTCTATGCAGCAGATGGCAACCAAATAAAGTCCTAGGGATGCTTCATGTGGCACGTCACCATAGCACCAGACTTTCTTGGATGTCAAAGTATTATTATGTTATTTCATTTGTCTTGGCAGGATCAAAAAAGTGCATAAATAATATACATATTATGTCCTATTTATCAATGTAAGCAACCATGGTCTTGTATGAAACAGTCCCTTCCCACAAACCCTGGCTATCATGCCATTACCTGAAGGTAGAAATGGAGAGAGGAGATTCTGTCATTACTTGTGAGTGAAGATGAGCCCAGAAATGACAGTGACATTAATCAAAAGTGAACTTCAGTGGGCTATTCACCAGAAAATGCATGGTTAAGTAATGAAATCCTACTAGACTCTTAAAAATTGTAGCTAATGCATCTTTTCACACATCTATTTTGTGTCAGACTCACCGCAGATAAGGGAAAAATCTCTGCTGTACAGGAGCTTGGTAAAAGAGTTGAAAAAGGGAATTCCTATCTAGCAGAAGTTTCAGTGATTCAGGTCAGTAAAGCAGAAAGTAAGGTCTAAAAATAGCCTGATCTGGGCASTACTTATATTCTACCCTGGATTCATGTCAGACAAGTGCTTTCAAGAAGAGTGATCCTCGTGTTCTTAATATTTTGCTGATATTCCTCTTTTGTGATASAGCCAAACTGCCCATTTGAAGCAAAATGGCATAAATGTTCTTTACTATTCCTTATATATTACAAATTAGGGAATACTGAAATCATGGCATCTTAACCATTACTCTGCATTTTTCCTCCCTCAAATTTCATCCTGATTTCAACAAGGTCTATGTCAAAACCATCAGAAAACAAGTAATWATAATGTAGAGGGTTTGGAAGTTTAGGTTTTGAACAGCACAAAACATGATTTTGTGAAACTATCAGGTCAAAATTTGAAGATAGTAATTGGTAAAATGGCATGGAAGACAAGTATAAAATTCCCAAAATAATAAAGCTCTTTTCAGGATCAAATTTTACTTTCCAAGTATTTAATCGGTCTGTTGTTAGGAAAAGAAATATGTCCTGTAACAGCCAAGGAAGATTAAAAGTGGAGAAAAATACTGTTCATATAGGCAGATGACCATTTACTCATTATTTGCGACTGAAGAAAGCAAGGACATGTTTGAGAATTAATGAAACCATATGTGGAAGAGAAAATCAGAAATTTCCCCAAGGAAGCTTTCTGTCCCTTCTCCTTCCTGTCTGTAAATGGCAGAAAGRACTTGGAAAATTCAGATCTACTTCCTGATCTACCTTATAAGCACAAAAGTTTGGGGAGCCTGCCTGGRCTCTTTTCATTACAAAACATTTCTTTATCATGAATCTTGTCTTGAACTATTATGAATTGATTATCTTTGCTTCTTTTCTCAGTAGTTTTGATAAATTCAAACAAGATCATACAAAAATTAGAAATAAAGATTTCAGAGGATTTGAGATTCTCCAGGATCACAGTTTAAAATATCTGTATCCATATCAAATGTTTCATACTCCTGGTAGGAAAATGCCCATAAAAATAGAACCTTGATTTTTTATGGACGTTGGAGGGTAATATCCATAGCAGTGGTAGCCCCATGATACCTGTCAGGGAATAACACATGCAGGGCCTCCTGTTCCACAAGGGAGGGAAYAGGTCATGACAGGGGCACATATGTCAGAGGCACAGGCACCGGTGGGTCTGTGCCCTCTCTAATATRCACTATTCACATGGTCTGAGCCAGGAAAGAGTCAGCAAAAGGATCCACTGACAGTCCCAAACAAGGTGAAGTGATCGACAAGGTATAGGGTCCAGAAGAGGACAAGACAGGCCTGAATGTTGRGTAGGTAGATCCAGAATCCACCCAGGAACCATGCCATCAGCCTGCTCAGTGGGCCAAGACGACAGGAAGAAGGGCAGGAGGCAGGTCTGCGACATAGATTTCCAGTCCGGGTAGGAGACCTGACCACTAGTAGGGCACAGAGCAGAAGCCACATGGGCTAGTTCTATGGGCTAAAGCAACCAAGGTGGGGAATCCCAAGGAGATTGGTTGAAGCCATCAAGTCTTGTTGATGCCTTCAGGACCCTGACAGGCCTCATACCACAGTAACTGATATCCTTGCTTAACAAAATGCTTTGCATAACACTTAGGAATGAATGGGCCAATATCTGAATGCAGACAAACTTTAGGCATCAGAGATTTATTTGTACTTTATAGCAATACACATTAGTTCTGCGAAAGTCAAGGCTAAGTAACAAAGGTGTGCTTGTGTTAAATCTTTGCATCCTTAGTGTCTCTGGGAAAGTCTTGTGACAATTTGGTGCTATGGAATCTCTGACTGGCTAAAGAAAGCCTTCTTAGCATGGGTTCCCAAACTTAAAACAAAAAACAAAAATCTAAGATAATTCATTGTAAAAGATAATTGGATTTAGTATGTCTATATTTGTTACAATTACACCAAGAACTGTCTTTCAAATGAGAAATATGAAGCATACRTGATTGAATAGTCATGACACACTATGCATACCATGCACTTGTATCTTTTATTTATCTCCCTGCACCTTTATTTTTTCCCTTTGCTTGTGTTCTTGACTGGGCATATTGTAGATCAGGTCTTTCTTCTGGTGTCCAGGATGAATCAGTAGAGCAGAAAAAAACTGATGTAGTTCCACTAAGTACTGAATATACAGGAATAAACTATAACACTGAATGCAAAGTCTGAGGAAGTATTGAATTTCAAATTTCAAAATGTTACATTTCAGTGTATGTGTGGGAGGTAGCTGTGGAATTTAGACTACTCCAGTAGAACAAAAAATTCTGAGTAATGGGCCTTGCATTCATGATATTCTGTTTCTTTCTTCTTGTCTTTCTTTTTTCCCCCTTTCCTTTCTTTCTTATTACTATTTTTATACTGCCAGAAAATTATTATTAAGGGACCAACTTCCATCTTGGTGTGTAAAATTGATCAGGTTCCACTCCTGGAATCACTGAAATCAGTTGTTCTGGGAGCCTGAAACAATGCTATTAAAACAGGAGAAAATTCTGATATGATAACCTTAAGGTATATAGAGAAGAAGTCCTGTCAAGCTAAAGCATATACAATCTTTACTAAGGGTTTTTGGCATAGACAAATACTTCAATTTTCAGTTTCAGCAAATATTTGCAATTTAACAACAAAATACTGTTTGTATGTTTCTCTAAGCAAAAATAGAGAGTAGCTAAGTTCCTTTCAAAAGAGAAATTCAATGGGGTAAATGACATTAGCATGTACAGCTTCAGTTTGTTGCATACAACTATAAAATATTTTTGCACAGGCCTGGAACAGCTTGACTTCCCGAGCTGATAACGTTTTAGTGAGAAAATAACTTCAATAATCCCACTAAACATCATAAGCACATATATTAGATTAGACTGTCCTAGTTACTTGGTTATTAGAAGACTTCTTCAGGAATCACACCTAAGCCACACTAAAACATCAATTAAAAATTCCTGAAGCTTAAACATAGCATAATTACTATAGGGAAATTGGTGATTAAATAATAATATTTTAAATAAATGCCAGTGCTGAAAGGCTTTTTGAAACTGTATTTTAATCATGTTTGTCTCTGTTAAGCCTTAGAGCTAAATAGACAAACCTGTGCAAAACAAGGGAATTGTTTTTTCAATTAGGAGATTGTCCTCAGAAAGAAAAAGGATGGAACACTGTCTTTGCAGTTTCAAAATTATTCTTCAGATTAATTTCAATGGATTCTTCTCTATTTCATTTTCTTCTTTTTTTATATAGAATGTTTTATCTGGCTTTTCAAATTGATTCGACTGGTTAGTGTTCTTTATTTTAGCTCCTTCAATGGAATGAAATTGGCACCTCTAGAGAGAAAATTCATCCCTGTGTACAAGAACTATCTAAAGTAGATGGAACGAACTCTACTCTGGAGCTGCCATCCATTCAGATGATGAGAAGAATCCTGCCCATATCTTTCACCTAGGTGGGAACTCTTCCTCTGACAGTAGCAGTGCTATTATTTCAAATTGGACAGCAAGAGAATAACTTCCCTACCAGATAAGGTACCTTTCTGCTCTAGGCAGTGATTGACAAACTATTAGAGATGGCCATAGTTCTTTTTCTCCTCTTTCTCACTGCAAAAATAACTAATTTTACTTTCTTTTCCATGCAGCAGACAGCTCCTATTTGAGTTTCATAGTACTTTCTCTTCCCAGACTTGGCCATGGCATGATRTAGATATGGTGGGAGGTGGAAGAAATGGAATGATATCCTCTCAGGCTTGAGAAGACATTGAAGATATATTTGCCTCTTTCTTGGCGAGCACTCTTACCACTTGCTATCTTTGGACTTTCTATGGAATAGTTGTCRCAACCTCATTTTAATATTCCAGCATTTTAGGGKTTTTTTTTGTTTGCTTGYTTGTTTGTTTGTTTGTTTTTGAAGTCTTCAGTAAAGCACCTGAAATTATCAATGAATACTAGATAGACTCTGAATAAATCTCCAGAGAACCTTTATATATTGTTGCTGTAACTTCTAAATCATGTTTGGTCTTAAGCTRGAGCCAAATACCGCCCTGTGAATACCAAGGGCTATTCTGGGCATGAGCAGAAATGAGCAGCCTGGAAAATTCTGAAGTCAGAAGAAGGACTTTCTGAATTTAGTTTAGCTTGAGAGCTAAGTAGCAATTGAACAAAGGCTAAATGTTCAGTCTAATTATTGGATTTAAGCACCTAGATCTTATTATTTGTTTATTATCAAAGGGATATCAGACAAAAAATAAAGAGGAATTAAGCACTCTTCTCCAAATAGTTGTTATTCTTTTGTACTCTGTTATTTCCTTTGCCCATCATACAGACAAGAGAAAACTCTCAGGAAAACTGAGTGAAGAAAGATGAAGAGATCATCCCTTGAGTTGAGTTAAGAGAAGAAGTATGAGATAAAAAACTATTTCACAGGCAATCAGAACAATGTAGCCATGGGAAAGCACCTGTTCTATAGAACAGGATTGTATCCCAAAGGACTGAGATTGAAAGTTTTTCTTGTAAGACATCTTGAAAACCAGAGTCAGTGCATTTTATGCACAGTAATACTAGCAATGACAAATACAGATTTGAAACCTTCCTGGAGATATACTGAGGAGTTCTCTAAAAATAACAGCCCCAGGTAAGAATATAAAGAGTTTTCCAAGAGCTCAGCAGATCCTACTGTGGAAACCAGTCAGTACAGGGAAGGCTGCTGATGAACCTTCTTTGGAGCTGTGAAGACACTAAAGATCACTAGTACTTACTTGACATGACATGACATGACCTGTATGTCCTGCATGGCTGAAGGGCTGTGTGCCTCTCTCTCCTTCCTCCTTCCACATTTCAGACTGGGGCTGGGGCCACTCTGGAACACTAGTAATATGTTAAAGAAGCAGCCTTCAAATTTTAATTTCCATACTTTAGACTGATTTTGTGTAGGTGTTTTCTACACTTAAGCTTCCTGATGTGCAATCAATCAAAATCATGACTGTTGGAATAACATCAGGCACAAAGTACCCTTTAGGCAGGATAAGTGTTGCAAACTTGATGAATATGTTTGCAACATAAACATTACATTGAAAACAAGAACTGAAGTGAAAACTTTCTTGCAGCTCGATGTGTTTTGGGGAAATCAAAAAACAACATTTAAGTATAACCTACATTGAAAAAGAAAATCATTTCAAATTGCTCTTCACTGCTCCTTCTCATGCCCAAGAACAAATTGTCATCAATGGTAAAGGAGAGGGTACTATTATTCCACATTTTTTCCTGTCACTCTTCCTTTTTCTTCCTGATAAGTCTGACAGTGAAACAAATGTGCATCTTTTGTGAAATCCCATTTGCACTGTGGCCATTACACAGAGCCTCCACAGGAAAATTCCCATGGGCTTAGGCAACTCTGTAGGATAGTCAGCCGTGTAAATTATTCTCACAGACAGGTGGGAAGTATGACCTTGAATCTAAAATATGGATGTGATAGCCAAAAGATTTTGATTTTTTTTCCAGCTTTACCATGGGCTCCTGTTCTAGCTTCCCTGCTTCCTAAGTTCATAACTGAATTTCTGTATTTGTAAAATAGAGCTAGTAATATTTCCTTATATTGCACATACTCTTTGGGCAGTGAATGAATCAGCTTCTTTAAGACCTTTCTTCAAATTCTTCATGGGAAAAAAAAAAAATGAGAAACATTGAGAACTTTGCAGTCTAAGTCTCCTTAGATACATCTTAGTCACTGCTAATTTTTACTGTTCTATGCAGTATAGTTCTCTGAGTTTTTATTATTTGTATGTTTTTCATCTCAGACATAATGACAAGCAAGTAGATGTCAGTTCATGTGAGAAACATTTAATAGGGTTCACCATCCAGACAAGTACTTCCCTGCAGCTCTAATTAATAATGATAGAGTAAGTGTTGCTGAAATTCCTGGCATCTATTAATAACTTATCAGACATAAAGATAACTTTTAAATATATTATGAAGTGTGTCTCTTTGTATTTCTAGCCATGTGTCATTCTCCTCAGCRTTGCTAGCAGGGTCAAAGTTTTTGAGAGAAAGAGAGTTTACCAGAGATATGTACTATTAATGCTGAATGAATACTGTGTAAATGGGACAGCACATTGTGGGCTTTTTATAGACTTATTGGGCTCTTCTTTTGACATAAGCAGGAGTCAAAATTGTTTACTATGTGCTAATTCTGTTGAGTGAAATGGCAACTTAGCTTGTAATAGCGACTTTGATATGAAAGATATTGATGTGCGATCTCACTTGGGTCATTTAAGCAGATACAAGGAATGGACTGATGTTGCAGAAATCTGTAGTACTGGAAATAAAACTGAAATTAAGCTATTACTGTTATTAGACTTATCAGTAAAGCATATGTTGACAAAATAACATGAGCAAGATAACTTTCTCAGTTATACAAATAGACTTACTCACACAGTTGCCAGTTTATTGAAATCTCCTGAAGGAGTTATGATTTGACCCTGATCATCATGATTTAAAATGTACTTTCTGAGCTTCCTTGTAATGTTCAGAGTTAAAAAGTGAGAGATAAAGGGAGTAACCATGACTCACTTCAAAGCTTTGTTCATCTCTAGCTGGTTATGGAACTGACAGGGGAAAAAAAAGTTATACAGGTTGTTATTTATATATAGGCTGTTGTCTTCTCTTGTGTAGGCTGGATTCAGGCTTCTTTTAAGTTACACCATGCCATACAGCTCATCCCAGCATTCCAGAATTGCCTGGAAATCAGAAAAAAATGGTGCCTTTCTCTCCTGCCTTTGATATCTGCTCTGCCTGCCCTAAAAAAACCTTTGATTTGTGCAGTGCCCTTTTCAGATGCATCACTGTTGGAAGAAATCAGAAATCTGGCTCAGTGGCATCCTGGTATATGGATTCTGCAACAGGAACAATCCCTGAGAGAGCTCCTGAGCTGGCTGTTGATTCCTTTATGGGGGCATTGCAGGGCAATGGTAAATTATGCTCTTGATGAACCAGAAGGCTTTAACTTCTTGCTCTGTAGCCCCAGGAGTACAGAGGTGAGTATCAGAGGAAACACCCACTAACTCAGTACCTGAAACATGAAAGGTTGGGCAGTCTGCTGAAAGGCACCAACTCTCTTTGTTTTGTGGAATGGTGCTTGTGTCAAGACCCTGAACCAGACAAAGCTTTGAGGTGGATATGCCTGTATCTTCCTTTTGATGAGATAGTCCAGGAAAGAAAAAGGCTTAACTTAAAAATTACCCAAATTTCAGTTAAAAATTAGCAGAACCAGAATTTAACTTTTTTWAAAAAATAGAGAAAATTCAAAGCAGCTATGTAAGACTGAGCAGAAATGTACACGTTTATAAATGGCTCTCCTCCTCCTCCTGGCTACAGTGTCCTTGATTTTAGCCACTTCAATCAGTTTGAGTAGCAGAAAACACTGTTTCATCCACTTTGGGTCTTAGGAAATATTCTGTTCACCATCTCTGAGGCCTGTCTGGCTCCTCCTCAGTACAGCTTCTTCAAATATCATATCAGTACATCTTTTGGACCTTCTTTGYTTGAACAGGTCAGATCTCAAAGGACACAGTAGCATCTTTTCCCTGTAGATGTTTCTACTTCTCCTTGTCACTTCCTAACAGTCATCGAATTTGACACAAACTGAGAAATCTGAACAGAAAGCAAAGAGGCAGATACCGTCCAATATAGTGCTATAACTGCAGACAGTATGTAACAATACATCATATGCAAAAGCATATATCTGTCAAATTATAAATAAAAATAAGTTAAACAGAAGTGATTTCCCCTCACTTTCTGCAAAGATGAGTAAGCTGCTTTGTGAATATTCACCAAGAGGCAGTGATATGCTCAGTAGATACAGAATAGCTCCCTCCTGGATTTCTCCAGCCTTGTTTGTGAGGTGGACATTCATCTGCTGGTACAATGAAGTCTTACTGTGAGCAGACAGCAAGCCCTTGCTAGATATGGGGCAGCAAACTTCAAAAARGTCTTGAGCGTACGTACAGGAGTAGTGGTGGTGTGCCACTCTGATTTTTCATCCCACAATCTCTGAATGTTTTACCTGGAGCTGCAGAAGAGAACAAATGAACCTACTCTGGCACTAGACAATGAATGAGGAAAAAAAGGTCATATACAGGACTGAATTTTGGGTTTTAGGATAAGCTGCCCCCCAAAAAAAGTTAAAAAAGAACTCTCCCAGTATGTAATTCCAGTTCTTTGGCCTAAAGGTAAGATGAGAAGGGGAAATAGATGTACCACAAACAAAAGTATGCATGGTTAGAAGGTCATGATCCAAAAGATATCAAGTAGTCTTCAGTGAGAAACAATGATACACTTAGCTGTTGACTATTTTACATTTGTGATATACACTGTGGCTGAAAAAATATATATAATATGTATTTTCATGAAAATACATACAGTCATAGGCTGTAAGCTCTTTAGCTTTATAGTCCTGCAGAGAATATCAAGTTACAATATGATTCAGAAATTACTTAAATTTACAGTTCAGTTGAAAATGAAACTCAATGAAAAAGCATGATTTCTAGGACAAAACTTTGGTACTGACTCCGCTTGGATAAAGAATTTCAAAATTTGAAGGCCTTGTTTTTACTGTAAATCAAGGGATTATTTTGCCTCTCGAATTGCTAAGGATACAGTTGCATTCTGAGTTTTGATGTTAGCAGCATCTACTACATCTTCTAGCAGAAACTACTGTAAGTTATGGACCACCATGATCCACAGAAAAAAGTGAACATAAAATGAGACACACTCTTCTGTTCTGCACTTGCATATAGGCTGATGTCCACATGCACACAAGAAAGAGAGAATAAGGATTGAATCCTGAACATGATTTCCATGCTTTTTCTTTGCATAGCTTGCCYTCTGATCAAAAATATCAAAAATATAATTCAGTTAACAGAAATTAACTGTTCAGAAGGTAGGGACATTAATGGAACAGCTCTCGTATGAAGAGAGGCTGAGTGAGCTGGGCCTGTTTTCTCTGGAGAAGAGAAGGCTGAGAGGGGATATGATTAATATGTATAAGTTCAGGAAGGGAGAATGCAGGGAGGAAGGGGACAAGCTGTTTTCACTGGTGGCCAGCGATAGGACGAGGGGTAATGGCCACAAGCTGAAGCACAAGAAGTTCCGTCTCCAGGTGAGGAGCAACTTCTTTACTGTTAGGGTRACAGAGCAGTGGAACAGGCTGCCCAGGGAGGTTGTGGAGTCTCCTACTCTGGAGGTCTTCAAAACCCGCCTGGATGCCACCCTGTGCCACATGCGGTAGGTGTGCCTGCTTGAGCAGGAAGGTTGGACTAGATGATCTGTAGAGGTCCCTTCCAACCTTAAATATTCTGTGAATCTGTGAATCTGTGACATCCAGATCTTCATTAAAATGTATCATCCAAGTTTAGAAAATTAAATGTAATGATCATTAAATTCTAAATAATAGAGACAGAATAATAAGAGGGAAAGATACTTGCCATTAGCTTCACAACCACTATTTGGGTCTTCCACCACAAAGTTTGATGCTGTGTAAACCCTCAGTCCTACATTTTTTATTCTGAAGATGTGATGCAGGCTGCCTGGAGCTTCCCTGTTAGTTTAGAATTGACTATCATGGCCAGAAAAAGGTGAGGTAAACTCTTTGCTGGAAGCGACCTTGGAAAAACCTGAAATGCTCTGCTTTCTGCGCTGTGCTGAGGAAGTTGACTTTCCTCAAAATGTCAGTCTTGGCCATGCAAYCCTTGTTCCACCAAGAACAATGTTGACTCCAAAGTCCTGAGCAGATGGGCTACAGCAGCTGTAGGTTTTATTTGCATATATTTACATTGATGTGGCAACCACGATCCCTTTAGACTATGAAAACTGATTCAGTTAAAGTTTTTTTTTTTTAAGAAATCTTTATATGAATCCTTCTACACACAGTTCATTTCTCTTTGAGTTCCGTTTTCTTGCATTTCACCTATCTTCTTTATCCCTCTTACTTTTTTTTGTTCTGCTTATTAATATTCAGACTACCAATTTCTTTCTACATACATTTCAACTTTGCCATATTCTATTATTYCCATTGTACATCCTCTTTCAATTCTGCATTTCCTCAAGTATGAAATATGACTCACACTTGCAATAGGAATTGGACCATGTTATCCCTCTTGAGCCTGTGTTTTTTTTGATGTCAAATTCAAATTTTTTAAGGAGATTTTTATTTTTCATTTAAAACTCCTTTCTTCAAAAAGTGAATAATTTGATAGACTGCATATTTGTTGCACCATTATTATTGATTATATGTTACTTAAATTATTCACCAAAGAATATTCTTTCTTCTGTTTAAATCTTATGAAGATAGTAATTCAGAATACAGAGTCAGAAGAATCACTTAGAATGATAAATGACTCAGGAATCACAAGCGACCAATCAACTAATAGGCAGGAAAGAAACATGTTTAGATAGTGAGAGTAATGTAATGAATCATCCTATTCTTGGTTGTTATAGTTTGATGCTATATTTAGTGTTGGCAAAGCAATTTTCTCTAACATAAAGGATATGTAATGTATAATTTACAATCTAATGTAATCTAATATAATCTAGAGTGACTGACAGTCACAAAAATAGACAAATAAGTTCCTCCTTCTCCCCTTCTCCCCACCTCCCCGAATTATCCTGTTGGAAGTCCTAAGAAATACAGAATTTAGGAATAAAATTTTAAGCAGCAATTAGGAGATTTAACTCTCTATTCACAAACAGCAGAGTGCAAGAGTTAAAGGAAAAAAGAAAAGGCATATAGCCCTAGGGAGATTTTTTTGCTAGTTTTTGTTTTTTGTTGCTTGGTTCAGTGAATTGGATCACTTTTAATGGTTCACTTAGCTGTGACTATGATTGAAAACATAGCATAGAGAAGATGCTGAAGAATGCTCCATGGTCACGTAAACATTAACACAATTTCCATGCCATTAACAGAAAAATAATACCTAAACCCGTAGGTATTCCCACAGGTGTAAATGTTTCTTGTATTGATCTCAGCAGTTGCATGGCTACCAGTCAGCTGCATGGTTCTTCCCTGGTTTCTGTGAAAAGATGGGATATGCTCCTATTGTTAAAAAAAAAAAGAAATATTTGATAACAGTTGTGCAGTGAGTCAGTTAACTCTTCAAATTTCAGAGAATAATGCAGTTTGGTGCAAATTTTCCTAGCCAGGCTGCCCATGTAATGACTATGTCTGGCTCAGTGGCAGCTGAGCTGAATGAAGATTACTCTTCACTGGAGGTGATGCATACTAGTTCACACATTCTTCTGGAGCTCTAGAGGAAATCAAGACAGATTCCTGAATCCGAGTTAATGCTCTATTAAAAAATAAATGAATGAATGAATGAATGAATGAATGAAAGAAAGAAAGAAAGAAAGAAAGAAAGAAAGAAAGAAAGAAAGAAAGAAGAAAAATACTTGGTTAATGCCCAGAAGCTCTTATTCAAAATTGGCTTCCTGAGGACAGAAGAAGAAAAAGCATACAAAATTCAACAGAGC
>NW_020454738.1:831529-890587 GCF_003342845.1 Nothoprocta perdicaria
TTTTTTTTTTTTTTTTTTTTTTTTTTTTTTTTCCCCTCAGTGAAAAGTGATACAGTAGACAGTTGATTATCTTTCCACAGCATTGGGCTTTTAACCCTGGCTACAGTTTCAATGAGAGTTTTAGTCCCCCCAGGAAATAGAAGCCAAGCTGTCCCTGCATTATCACTGCATAATACAGTCACCCTGTTTGCTCCCAAACAGAGAATCAACACCATTATCATACCAAAGCACAAGCTTGTGTTTTCTCAGCTGTATAACTGTTTGGCTGAAAAAATGCCTTAAGCTATTGCTCTTTTTTGTTTTTTCATTCTGTCTGAAAAAGTCACATCATTTTCAAGAAAGTCAAGGGCTCTTCAAGTGGAAACAGTGCATCTTTGTCTGAATTTCCTATACAGAAAGAATGAATTTTTACAAATGGAAAATACAAGGCAGTGAGACCGTATAATGGTACAAAATGACAAATGATGAATATGCCAACATGCTTGGGAAGGAAAAACAAGTACTCTTGACATCACCTACCTGATAACTGAATCTGTATTTAGGGGATTACATTTTTAAAAGATGGAAAAATGCTGTTTTAGAAGAAAGACCATAAAGTGTGAATAGACACAACTCATGCTAAAGAGAAATATGTTATTACCTTTTTAGAATAGCTTTCCTTTACCTGTAACACAAATTTACTTTTTTTGTAATGTACCATATAAAATATAATCATGGAATTTAAAGGATAGATATCTCCAGGGTGTAGTGACTATTTTGTGCCTCTGTCACTRCATCTTGCTGGGTATACTATAATGTGATCCTGTGAATTAACTCTTAACCATGTGTGCCAGAGGTTCACAAAATGTTGTGATACTTGTATCTTCCCACTCTGACTGAAAGTGGTGAACATTTAGCCTGCTCTTTGGAGGGAGTGTGATTGATTTGGTATACTGGTGGCCATCACTACTGGCAAATAAGTATTGCATCTGTGGATACTAGGGCTGAATGCTACCTAAAATCTGTTTTCCAAGGGAAAATCTATGAGAATCTAAAAGGAAAAAAGAAGTTTTGAATAGTGATGAGAATGGGATTTAAAAAATATGAGTTTTCAAAGAATGAGTATGATCATTTGTTTTGATTTTCCTGAGTTATCCTTGCAACATGCCACATGCACTCCTGCCGCAGGCTCCCAGCCTGGTCCCCAAAGTGGATTCCCAACCTTGTCTGTCTTCCCGCCAGAATGGCTGGCAGAGACTTGTCACAAAACCAGACCTGTGTGCATGGTCAATGTCAAAGATGCTAGCATTTGAATTTTCCATCAGGAAAACTTCCTTTTGGAAAACTTCTGGCTGGATGGAGTAGTAGAGTAGCATTTGTTGTGGAAATGTTATTTCCCTTCCCTGGAATTGAAAATTGTTGGGGAAGGGGGTCATATTTTCCTTCTCTTGCTCAAGAATGCAAAGTATGCACAGTAGGAAAAAAAAAAAAAAAAAAAAAAAGTGCTAGCTATTAGCGGTATTTATGAATTTTGTCATATCTGGTTCCTGATCAGAAATTCTACTAGTGAGCATCTTTGTAAATACTTCAGTTCCCTGGACATCTTTAAAGAATTGCCTTTGAATGAAAAAACAAACCATAAATGACTGTCATACTTTTCCTGGCTTCAATACAGCCAGCATTTAGTTCTGCATCAGCAGTGGGTAGAAGGTTTAGCAACTCATGACTTGGCAGAACCAGCAATAGAAATAGAGCAAAAAATTCTGGATGAATACTTTATTCACCAGAAAAGGCAATTTGGGACAACTAGGGCAATTTGTGAGTCTCTGCCATGTTTGGTAGAAAAGAAAAATGGTGTATGTATGAAGAAGTTTTCAAAATTTTAAATGAAATAATTCTTGGTTATTTCTTGTTTGCTTTGAAAGATGCCCACCTTTCTTTTAAAAAAATGGAAGATGAAATAAATATTTCTGAAAAAGAAAGAGTTCAAAATATTTTGGTTTTTGTGTTCAAATAATTGAAAAAAAATGTATGTTTGCCACTTTTTCCTTTATTCATCCAGCAAACAACTCAATAGTCACATTAGTCTACGAGTAGTTGCTTGGTTGCTGAGTAGGACATGTGGGACTTGATTTTAATCCAATTTCATCTCAAAAGGGAAGAAGGTCACCAGCCAGATCATTGTCTTCCCAGCCCACCTAGGGCTGCTGAAAGTGAGCAAAGAGAGGACACTACAACTTCCACAGGGCTGGTTAGGTATAGAACTGCCTCCTAACAAAATCTGGTATACTATATATATATACCAGATTTATATATATATATATATATATCAGATACCATACATACTTTCTAGTAGAAGAATAATAGCTCTGATAGCATAAGCTTTTTTTTTTTTTTTTTTTTTTTTTTTTTCCCTGTCATTTTAATGTACATAAATCAAAGAATATGGACATTAAAATCTTGCAGAGGCAAGCAAACATTTATCACAGCTTGGGAAATGATAGCTTTAGTTACTGTTCCCCTCCTCTTCTACTCCCCACCATCAGGGTTTCAGCACTGGACTGCTGGGCTGCCTGRTAATACTGCTTGCTACAGTAAATGTAGTCATTACTTTAGTTCTTTATTAGTGTATTGTAGTGGTTTGTAGTGGTTACACGATAAACATCACAGGGCTGGCCTCAACATCTCCCTGCTACAGGCTGGTTCTTGGCTTCTTCTCGATTCCTCCTTATTTCTGAAATGAGTATTCCACAGAGAAGAAAACATAATTAGAAAATATATTAAGGCAGGTTAGTTGTGTCATAGAGCACCTTTCCAGGTTTCCTAGGGGTGAAGGAATGCTACTGGATGTGGAAGGGGGTATCCCAACAATTAGAACTGGTACTGATGGTTTCCTCTCTATAAGGTTTAATGTATACAAGCATTTCATGAATATCCTGTCTTCCTTTGATGTTCATTTAGAGGAACTTCACTAGGTTCATTGATGTTACAGCAGTATTACATAGAGCACAAACCACTCATTTAAACAGTGCACATGGCTAACAGATTAGGAAATAAATCAAGGGAAAGGAGTTGCTTATCATACTTGGCTCCTGTTGAAGACAGACCTCATTCTGAACAAAAAATTCCTCATTTACTCACTCTAAAACATTGACAGAGCATCTGAATAATTGATATTATTTATGGTTTGATTGGGAGCAAGCCACTGTCTCTCAGAAAACTCCAAAATAAAACTGCAGAAAGGAAGTTCTGCAACATGCAGTCAAACACAGAACAGTTAATTTTTTTACAGAAAGGAAATTACAGGAACTGCTTAGTGTCCTTTCTGCAAGTGATAAAGTTGAATGAGGCAGAAATTCCAAACACAGAGCAAATGGAGCCAATATGCTATTGGGGTTATAGGCTCTTCAAATAAAATTTTACAAGGTCTACCTTTTAAAAATCAACCACCACTAATATTTTATACTTGGTAGCTTGATAATGTCAACCTTGTATTTGTAGTGTTATTGCAGATCTTGCATTCTGTCTGTAAGCAAAATTATGGAAAAGATGGTCAGTGCTCTGGTGACAGTCTGTATTGTGGGATAGTTTCAGATACAACTTTAGATACAACTGTTTGGATGCTTAAAATCAAATGAAGATATTAGCTAATGTGGATGATTCGTGGTCTATACAAAACAGATATCTGTTTGTTGTGTCACACAGCAATATTTTACACTCAAAGTTGGATGTATAAAATTTTGCTCTATAGTGCAAAAGGAAAGTAAGCACTTAGGAATAACATACACAAAGCAGCCTGAAGACTGGAGAGTTTCTTGTGGAGATAACGGGGAAAAGCTGAGGAACTCCAGAAAAAGGGCCATGCCAGTGATATAAGAAACAGATTTTCTCCTTAAAACACAGGAAGAAGCTGCAGCATCTGATAGGCAAGTGGTTATAGCACTCATCTGAAATGTGTGGACCAAGATGAAACCTTTTCTATGCTCATGTCAATAAGTAAATCACTCAACCACCATGAAATACCCTGTGACAGGGCTTCCTCAACCTATACCTGTGCTTGTGACAAGACAGTAAGAACCCCTTTACATTCCAGTGGTTAAGATTCCCGTTTGGAAGAGGAGATTGTTTACCAAGTCCCCAGCTCAATGCATTTTAAAATGTTTCCATACCAAGTGGAACATCTTCAGTGGGATAGGTGGTTGAGAGAGGTCTACTTCAGAAAAGTCTAGGATTTGGGGCAAGTGGACCTTTTGTGGGTAAAAGAAGGCACAGGTGAATGTCAGCTAAGGCAGAGATGGATCGTGACAAACCATGAAACCCACTACTGCTTTGCTTTGTACTTGTTTTAACTCTTGTAGTCTTGGTGCAGTAGATCTGAGTAGTTTTCCATGCATTGGGTGGCTAGAAAAAAACCCTATTTTTAGAAAATTGCACAGGATTTCAGACTTTTATCAACATAGTTCTCTGTACGTAATGGAGATACCATGGTAAAATTACATAAAATGATCGAAAATGAAGGGATCAGTTGTCACTCACTGCAGCACTTTTGCATTTATTTATTTGTAATGTGTTGTTGGAAGCAATCACTTTCTGTTTGCTCATTTAAAGCTGTGCCATGGCATGAGAATGGCTCAACGATAAAACAAGCTAGGTACCTGCCAAGCATATTATGTTCCTCTGATTCCAGCCCAGTAGGCTGGAGTTAAAATAATCCAGCTGGCTCAGCAATTGTGTGAAGGCCATTTATGGCAGCACTGTGTAAGTGGCAGGAAGGCTAACTCAGGGCTTCTGTTATTATTTTGCCCTCGGTGCTTTCAGCACTCTAGGACCGGATTTGCACAGTCAGAAATGCTAATTCTTGTGGCTTCAGCTTTGTGCTTTGTGCAGCACATTCCAGCTGTTTATACATGTCTAATATGACTCCTATGGGCATTTGTGAGGGAAAACAAGCTGCCCCTTAAAAGAAGGTAACAAGTAATCTGTACTCAGCTCTGTTTTACAGAAATTGCAGTGGTTTGGTTCCTACTGTCTCCCGGCTTGTGGCACATCATCTGGGACACTGCAGAGTTTCACTGGGTTTTACAGATGCTCCGTAAAGGTGTAACTTGTAGGATTTTATTGTGTGAGACACAGAAATGCATCCCCACTGTGTATCTAATCTGAAAGTATGAATTCATAGCATCACCTCCTAAATACCTCTCTTCTGTCTCAGATGGGGTGTATTGCATTTTGGGCATGGCAGTGGGCATTGCAGTGCCAAGCTGGAGTGGAGTWGTCACTGCTACAGAGATATATGATTCTGCTTGGAAAAGGCATGCTCCCTGCTGAATGCTATATGTGCTGAGCAGCAGTACTCAGCTCCTCAGAAACTTCCTGCTTGAGGCTCAGGACCTGCACAATAGAGTMTGTGTCATTTGTTTGCATTTTTATTTGTGTCATTAAGCTCAAGAAAACTTTGAAAGCTGATAGTATTTAAAAACATGGTGCACAGGTGCAAAACCTCCTGAAATGGATCCTTTCAGACCAATGTATGTTCTGACTGCCTTGAAAAGAATTGCATAGAGGGTATTATTCAGCCATTGCATACTTATTTGCCATAATTTTTCAGAGTTTTGGGTGTGATTTGTTTTGCCTGACTGTAAATSAACAATTCATTTGTGGTGGCAGTGTCCTCTGAGGTGCTCTAAGGAACCAGAGACATCTCCAGAGATCTTGCTAACGTGTGCACTTGTGGACTAGCAAATGGAGGCTAGATACCTAACGGGGCATTAGATCATGCTTAGATTTAGAAAACCAAGTAAAGCCCTTTGTGTTTATATTGAGATGTAATATCTGGTAAACAAAAGAGAAAACCTGCCGTTGCCTATATAAAAAACTCTTTGCTTAAAAACTTTAAGACTGTAAGGAAAGAWAAAGTGCAAACTTAGCTGTGAAGGACAATATACCTTTGACAGGARTAACATGCATCTCATTAACTGACTACTGTTTACCCTTCAATGCAGGCAATAGTATAAAAAGCCTTATGACATTTTAGTCTTGGAATACGTCTGATTTTATAATGGACCAGTCAATTCAAATCAAAATGAGCTTTTACTATATAGAAGACATCTGATATTTGGACATTTGCAATTATAATATCTATGAAGATGTATTTTTACTATAGAATTATTAGAAAGGGCAAGCAGGGGAATGTTGAATAACATACACAAGAGGTTATGTCAACCAATGGGATACTATGCTCTGAGTTTCCTTTAGGGTTATGGTTACCAAACATAACTAATTATTGAATATTGTAACTAGCTCATAAGAGATTAACAGAGCTATAACTATAATCTTTTCAGGGCTCTTTTCCAATACGTATTGTATCTTGCCCTATCTCTATATTCTTTCTGATAAGCTGTGACTGTAAGTCCACTTATATTTTGTTAGAATTTTAATTCTTTTGCCAAAGACAGTAAATCATAATTAGAATATTTTTGTGAATACATATTTCCATGAATATTTTGATTACTTTACTTGTTATAAATCAATAAGCTAACAAACAAAAAAGAACTGGACTCAAGCTTTTCATAAATGTGTTTATTTTTCAAGCAAATATCTTCAGTTTTTGAAGGAGTCTGGAATATAACATATTGTGCCCCATTTCATTCTAGGTCTCCTACGTTAAAGCTATTGACATCTGGATGGCTGTGTGCCTTCTCTTTGTCTTTGCTGCGTTACTGGAATATGCAGCTGTCAACTTTGTTTCACGGCAGCACAAGGAGTTTCTGAGACTTCGAAGAAGGCAAAGAAGACAAAACAAGGTACAGCTGTTCTTTACTTAGGGTGGCTGAGTTTGCCCTGACAACATGCTGACAGTCTGATTTCTCACCTCAGTTCTTCCTTCCCTTGAAGGAAAGTCTCAACTCAAGGTTTCCTTTTGAGTGATTTACTCCTTGACAGAGAGCTGAAAACTGGCTACTGGGTTTATTTGCAGCTCATTGACCTTATTAATAAATGTCAATAGATTGGTCACTGATTCTGAGATTTTTATTCTCTTCCCCTATTTCCTGAGACAGCTGTACCTTATTACCTATTCCAGGCCAGACTGCTGTTAGATTTTCCTTCCGTCCCCAAATCTTATGCTATTATGGGATATCAGCCAGCAGATAAGGTGCAGTTGGAAGTAGCAATGTAGATAGTGTACCAATATATTTCTCTGTCATCATCCAAACCAAACCATGTTTGAAACCTATCTTTTCTAGTCCATCCCTAGCTAGTCATGTTAAATTGGGAAATTCCTTAGGAGGGCCCCTTGCAGGAGTGATCAGCCATTCTACCCTCACTTGAAAGCCATCAGTGACTGGGATCATTCCCACCTTAAACCAATACACGAGATATTGAAAAACAGAGAGTAGGATTTTTTTTTCTCTATATTCCACTATTTCACAGTTTGTTTTTGATACAAACCAAAAATTGTTAACAAAAGGACTCTCTGTATCACTATCAGATTATTTTATACCAGTGACTGAAATGTCAGATGCTCAGGCTTGTTTTTACTCTGAAGTCAATCTAGAAAAATTTTTAAGAAGTCTGTCTGTCTTTCCTCATTTTTCATTTAGCAAACTAAAAGACAAGAATAGACATTAAACTGAATTGTAGTCATAATTCCTGCAACTATAAGAACTTTACATTATTCATCCTTCCTGCTGTCACTGGTTTTCTGTAAGAGCAGAAACATGAAGGTTTACTGCTGCCGGTGAACACTTGCTAGGTAAAATAAATATTTGCTTGCATTTGCTTGGTAAAATAAATATTCAGTTGAGCTGCACAACAGTTATAAGCAGCAAATAATGGGTTCCTTTACAAGAGGGATGACAACAATGGCACAGGGCATTTTTGTTTTGACATGTCTGTCTAATAAATGTTCTGTAGCTAATGTATTATTTGATGGATGCTCTGGGAAGCAATCCAGTGCTGTCCTCTGGCTTAATGTTATTTTTAGGTGAGYTGAGATTCCTGCTAAGATTAGATTACTAGAGAGAACAGAGATGCTTGCCAGTCGTAGGCACATACWCCAGATGTGCTGCCACTGGATGCCTTTGTTTCCATGAGCTGCAGAACAGCGGCAGAAAATGCTCTATTTGGCCTGCAATTTCAGTTTCAGATACAATGTTTTCTTTAGAGGTGAACAAGTTAGCAAGACATCAACATCTGTAAGGATCAGTGATGGCCTTGACATCATTAAAAAAATGATGGAGCTTTGGCCCACAGAAACTGTCACTCATCTGCTGTGGGGAATGATTACTCTGATGACTATTAAAACAGGGTCTATAACAAAAAAAACAGATCTGCACTTATCTAAGCCTTATATATGGCTTCTATACAARATGGGAAATGCCCTAATGAAACACAAGGAAATAGTCTGCTGGAGAAATAGATGGCTCCCCATTAGCAAAAGCTTGCGTTCACTTTCCTATAAATCTGGCCACTCACTTTACAAGAAGAATAATTATTATGGCCAGCTTTTTATGATGTAGTGTCTGCATCTCTTTACTTGAGGTTTCTTCCTGAGATAATCTTGGTTTATTTTGTCTTGAAAGTGAATCACATAGTTTTGCATGATGGTCTTCTCTAACTGAGCGTTCTTCTCTTTGCGTGTTGTATGTGTTGTTCTGTTACCATTGTACTATGCCCATTTTTGCTGCTGCTGTCTATGCTGACAATCTGGGGACAGGCACAGGCTGTGACTGTTGGGAATGAAAGCGTCGAGTCCGTGCGGCGCATGAATGGCTTGCGGAGCAAAGAGTCATCAGCGCACGGGACAGTGAATCAGATCGGCAATTCAAGTTTGAGGGTAAAACTGTAGTGAGAAAGAGAAAGCAAGAGAGAATTCCAGCATTTGCAATGATGTCATAAATCATTAGAATGGATGATTTTCATGACATCACTAGTAACCTCTTGTATTCTCTTTGCTAAGTGTCACCACAAAATATACAGTACTGTCCCCAGCATGAACAGCAGTTTCATGCATATCTTCCTTTTGGCCCATCCTTGTGCTTGCTTTCTTGTTTCTATGAGTGGATTGTGCCATTCCCATTCCAAACATCCTAAGGAAAGTGCATGTGTATTCCATAGCCTGGTCCTGTAATAAGTGTAGAGTGAGTGGGACAGAAGCAAAGGAAATGTCTTGAGACAGGAAATCCTGCATTGTCTCACCTTTCAAATGAGAACATGCCAACAAAACTATAATGCATATTTAATTGGTATGATACTTATTCCTGCACCATCAACATGCAATGTTCCTTCTCATCATGCCATGAACCCTACTTAGTGGAGAAAGAATACCTGTGAATCCAAAATACATTCTTTGGTTTCTTTATTCTTGTCGGAAAAGAGCCATGGGGCCAAAGTCGTTTACACAGTGTAATGCATAGCAAATCTGAAGAAATAGCATAGCAGCTGATAGATCCAGATTACAGGTGAGTAGCAAAGATAAACAAATCAGKGTTGTAGAGAGAAATGGGCTTGGTGTACAGCCCTCTGCTTGTTACTAGTAGCTGGAAAATGAAATTTGTTCATTTAAACAAAATGGGACAAGAATTTAAATATTTCACAAGTTGATTTCCTAAAGCAAGCACATTGCTGGAGCAGCTTTTGAGTTGTAATGTGTCTCTGACTTTGATCAAGCTCTATGAAAAGTTTTGTGATTGTAAGATACAAATGATTTCAGTGAATTTAGTGCACTATAAAGGGAATTGTTAGCTTTCAAAATCACAGCAGTAAAGTTACACAGTTACTGTTAAACAGAGAAATTAGGATAGAAGKTTTGAAATAGGATAAACTGCTGACTTAGAGACATGATATCAAACAGTGGAAGAAAGCTTTCATTTATGGAGCCCTTTCAAGGTAGAAATAATCATATTTACACATATACCAAGCCAAACATAACAATTGCCAGGAATTGCCAGAGTCTTTCTAGAAGAGGCAATCAGTAAGACCATGCTGCTGTTGGACAGCTGACATCATGCAGCTGTGAAACAGTCCAAGTAAGTATTCAGCACTGCACATGTCATTGATCACTTAGGGGCAGAAGCCCAGCTAAGGTACATGTAAGGACCTGTTATTCTCTGCCTAAGGCAAGTCTGGAGTAATCTCTCTTCTATATTTATAGAAGATGGCTTCTTCTATATTTATAGAAGCTAGGATGGCGCACAATAACGCCATGACTCGGAATTATTTTTACTGCAAAGTCTCAGGAGCTAGAGCTCCAGTGGTGTTGATTTCTTCTAGAGGATTCCCAGCACAGAAAGTAGTTTGTGCTTGAGAGGTGAAGAGAGGAGACAGACTAGGGCAAGGCTATATCCATGTTTTACCCATATATTCAGCCCATATATTCAGCCTGAAAGGGCACAGGTTTTGGAAGGGTTGCTATCATAGTACCAGCTCAGTACATTTCTGCTCAGGGCATCTGCCTGCTGAGAGGAACATGGACTGTAGTGCCAGAGAAGGCTTACAAGCAAGGAGCTTGACTTGCTGAGTTATTGCTTACAGCACTAAAAATTTACAGTAAATGCACATCCAATAATCATAGCCAAGAGGAGGCTGTGGAAAAGAGGGTGACTGAATATTTATACTGCCTCATTCTGTTCCAATTTGGGGAGACAAGGATAGGAAATAAAGCACATCTGGCCAAAATAAGTGTATTAAGCTGTTAGATCTACAGAATAAGGAAAAGACTCTTTTCAGTTTCGTAAGCCCGCATCTCTGTCACTGCTTTCATTAYGGGCTCTGCTGGGTTTTGTTCTTCTTAGTGTGGCAGCCATGAGGGCACTGCATGAAAGCAGAAGAAACCTGAACAGTGGTTAATGTTTCTTTGGAAGGCTTAGGTGGTGTTGCTGATGGTCCAAACATTGCATTTACAGCTGAACCATTGACCTGTCACTGCATTATGGAAGATTGCACTATCAGAACATTTTGCAACATTTTAAACAAAGTAAAATCTTACATCCTCAGCTAATCAGCTCTTCAACCCATTTGCATTCCCCAAGCAGTTTCTGTTAGAGATAGTATTCAGTGCTTGTCTTAAAGACTTGTGTAGCCTTCATGCACACAGTGGAATGCATCCAACAACAGAAGTATGTCTCTGATACGTGGAATGATTGCCTATTTATTACATAACACACTCTACTCCCTTTCGTATAGAGAGAGTATAGTCTTTAGAAGCCAAGAGCCCAATGGTATTGAGGATATAGTACAGTTTCATTACATTAATATTTAAATTTGTGTAGTGCMAGATCACCTGAAAGAAAATTACTTATTTTTAAAATATGATTTCTAATAATCAAATGAGATTTGCTTATTTTTCAAGATAATGGGATTCAAAGGAAGCAGCAGAACTCTGATTACATAGATTCCCATCCTTTCTGAGACACTGATTATTATGTAACATGATCAGTACTCAAAATGAGTCACAGTACAACAATACTCATTACCAGCATCTTGAAGATGACTTACCCCTTGTCCTAAATTATGCATGTGATAGCCAAAAATAGGCATCACGTTTGGGACTGTTAGAGTTAATAGTGATAATTTTACAGCTTGAACAAAAAAAAMCCCATGCAACTGGAGGCTGTAACACTGTAACAGACTCTAGTCCCATGTGCTGGGGGCACAGAGCAATACAAATAGTAGTGCTGTGTCCTGTTGGTTTCACATGCATGCAGATTAGCAAAGGGAGGTACAAATGGTGCTGTCAGATGAAGGAGCTCGGAGTGAGACTAAATGGTTACAGCAAAAAAGAGAACTCTGCTTAGTAAAGATGGAAACATTTGGTGAACAGTTTAGAGAACTGCTGTTCTCTGGGGGAGCTGTCAGTGGAGAGACAGATGCCTGAAGTGTCCAAACAAAATCATTTTGACTGTCAAAATGATAAAATATTTGCATCTTTAAAAAGAAGGAGAGGTACTCATTGAGCAAGACTGCTTTTCAAAGACAGTCTCTGCCATTTTGAGCATATTGAGATACCTCCGTCAGACCTCCAAACAATTTTCTAAGATTTCCTAGATTTTCCTGCTGTAAAAGGCAGTGCCTTTAGCCTGCCTTCCCCTTTAAAACATTTGGTACTACTGTCCCCAATGGAAATTTTTATACGCTAACATCCGTGTGTACAGTGCCTGGCAGTGTAATGCACAGTTTGCGTTATGTAACCTGCTGCATCATGTGAATAATGGAAGTACTCAAGGAAAACCCTTTTTGCTGCGCTATTTTTGGTACTCACAGATCAAGCCCAAGCACACGAGTTTCATTGTGAAAAATAGGAATCCAGGGTGAATGACTTTCTCTCTCTCTCTCTCTCTCTCTCTTTACTTAATGGATTAAACACAGGGTAGATTGTGTTATGGATAAACACCCTCAAGATATTTTGGTCACTTTTATTTCTCCAGGGCAAACTGCATTAGCACTTTTATGTAATGACACTAAAAAAATCTAGAAGATAAATACACCAAAATGATCATTTATCTTGATCAGCTCTGCCCTGCTCTGGTGAGGCCACACCTGGAGTATTGGGAGCAGTTCTGGGCTCTGCAGTATAAGAGGGATGTGGAGCTTCTAGAGAGGGTCCAGCAGAGAGCAACAAAAATGATTAAGGGACTGGAGCATCTCTTGTGTGAGGAAAGACTAAGCGAGCTGGGCCTATTTAGCCTGGAGAAGATTGAGAGGAGATCTGATCAATATGTCTAAGTACATGAAGGGTATAATGCAGGGAGGAAGGGGTCAAACTCTTCTCAGTTGCGGCCAGTGACAGGACAAGGGGTAATGGGTGCAAGCTGCAACACAGGCAGTTCCATCTCCATGTGAGGAAGAACTTCTTCACTGAGGGTGACAGCCCTGGCACAGGCTGCCCAGGGAGGCTGTGGAGTCTCCTTCTCTGGAGATCTTCCAAACCCGCCTGGAGGCCGCCCTGTGCCCTGTGCTCTGTGTGTCCCWGCTGGAGCAGAGGGGTTGGACTTGATGATCTCTAGAGGTCCCTTCCAACCTCAACCATCCTGGGATTCTGTGATTATAGTTGGATATACTACAGTATGCATTTTGAGCTACAGACATTGAACTTGTCAAACTCCAGACAGGGACAATGGACATGTGTTACTAAGTCACCTTGTGATTTTGTGTCAATACCTGCTTTTAAACTGTGACTATGAATAGTCGGAATGGGTTTAGTTAACATCAGAATATTTGTATTGTTTATTAACTAGTGTTGTTATAAAGGATTGAAAGGTTTAAACAAAAACATCATTTCAAACTAGAAAAATGTTGCCATAGAAGATTTAGGTTGAGATCTAGATTTAAGTCTAGAGTAATGTAAGAGAGAGAAGAGTATTAAAATCAAAAAAAAGTATGAAAAGAAGCAGATTGGTCATGGGGGTGCTATATGAGCAAGTCTGTCTAGGTGTCCCAGAGTAGATGAGAGAATAGAAATACGATAGCAACTAGCAACAGAGAAAATAGGGGGAATTAAGTTACTAAGCTTCCTGGAAAAGCAAATAAAAAAAATTTAAATAGAAATACAAACACAGACAAAGAAATAGTGTAAGCTTTTTTTTATGTATATATATATATAATCTACTGTTTGCAAGGGTTGCAAAAAGCAAATGTGTATTATTTTCTCAGACACAGTAAGATGACAGATTGTATATTGTTTCACCCCAAATCAAGAAACAGAAGAGAAAATGGATAGTCAAATTTCAAGGGAGAAAATATTGGAAACCAAATAAAAAGTTGGGCAGATTAAAGATTCTGTAATTAAAGGCAGACTAGTTTATGGAAAATGTAATATCAGTTTGCAGAAGAGATTATTGAAGCAGCCTAAAAGTTGAGAAACAACTCCAAATATCAAATGCTTCATATCTAAACATTATTGAAAGCTGGAAGAGAACAAATAAACAGCTGGAATCAAGGTACCAGAGAAGAGGCAGACTAGCCTAGAAAATAGAATTCTTAATTCTGTTAAAAAAAAGTCTAGATCAGGGGTAGTGAAAACCAGAGAATTAGAGAAATTACAAGTTTTAAGCCTGTAAAATTCGTGAATCATCATATCCACTGAATCAGAGAGACTCCATGGTTCAGTACTGGCAGGAAACTCAGGTTGGTATACTGAGGATCTGCCATCATCCAAACCACAGTAAACTCATTATTATTAATTGAAAACAAAAAACTGCTACCTCATATTTTCAGAGAAGAAAAAATATTGCTAAGTGTGCTGATAACAAAGGTTATCTCTCTACTGAGCGTGGTGAGTTATCTGGCCATGTTGGAGCTGTTGCTCCTTGTTACTGAAGTTACCACTTCTCAGGCAGATAGGAACCACTAAGGCACACTGTTTTGGGTATGTATAATGCACTCATATTTTTAGTACAAATATTATTGAAACTTTAGAAGATAAAGCACAGGAAGATAAAGTTTTGTTCAGAAGAATCATAACTACTACAACATAGATTAATCTGTGGAAACAAGGCACAGAAAATCAAACTGTAGGAACCAGGCATCGTATCAAAGCACCAAACAGGGTATGATGTAGTATGATGACTCATGCTGACCACCTTCCAAATACCATAGCAAATTACAACTTAATATGAAGTAAGATATGAGCAGAATATAAGTGTGGTAGAATTAACGCCACAGAAGAATATATTTCAGATCTGAGGCTGTAAAATGACTACACTCCATCACCTCAGGATAGATAGAACTAGAAAAAAAAATCTAGGTGTATCTGAGAAAGTTTTTATTGTTTTGTTTGTTCTTGTTTATTTGGCAGTGTTCCTTCTGCTTTAGAAACTCAGAGTCCTCCCTTGTACCTACCCAGCATGCTGCGCATGAAACGATCAGTTCTAACCTGACAAGCCTTGAGGACTGAAGTTTGCACTTCACTTGAGTGAGTTTGTCCTGGTAGTTACTCATGAACAGCAGGAAATATGCCAGAAATGAAGTCTGCAGTTTTCCAGCTCATGAAAGGTGCTCTCCAGCTGGGTGCAAATGTCTCATTTTTTATTATACCTAGGGGAGAGTGCAAACTGAAAATAGGGCAGAGGAAGCTAAAAAAAAAAGCTAGGAAGACACGTTCTTATTTTTGGTGTTTTAAAGCAACAAGAAGTAGCTTTTCAAGAAACACATGCTAGAGGAACAAACTTGTGTTTTCCAGATTGTTTTTGAAATTTATGATTTTGTTGTTGAATCTGTTCTGTGTTTTCTTACTTTGTTCCTACTTTCATCTGCAAAAACAAAGATGAGGGACTTCAGGTTGACTACATTTGACCTAAACTGTTGCTGTCCAACACTCCAGAAAAAGTGTAAGAAGTCAGTGCAACCCTAGGACTTATCCCTTTTTGTTTTAGGCTCCATGAAAGGTCAAGGAAATGACTTTGCCCCTAATTTTTCTCCTTTGCTCCTGCCTTGTAGGTATTGCATTTTTATTTGTTGTCATTCAACAATAAGCCCCTGACCTTAGGGTTCCTCACTGTAGTGATAGTCTAGCCCTCTGTGCTGTGAGGGAGTGAAGAGATCTGTGAGAAAGACAGTTTCTGAGTCCACGTTGCCAGGGTTTCATCAGAGCACTTTATATCTGCCCTGGGATCTGTTCTGAGTTTTGTTTTCAACAACTTAGTTTTTCAGCATGAATAAATATAAATTAGTGTTTCTGCAAGAAAAATCAAAGGATAGCACTCTTAGAGCCAAGCATAATATGGGCTAAGGATATCAGCTGTATCAATGTATTTCAACCTTAACTTGAAACAGTGCTAGTCCTGCATATCTCCAGAGATACCACACCAGTGGTATCAAATTACATAGTAAATTGGTGAGATGGGCAAGTGTTCAGTAGGATCCACAAAATGCATATTTACATCTGACCCAATTAATCCTGTTCTCCACAGGGGGAAGAAGCTGCTATTTGAAAGTAATTAATTGTGAAGCATTCTGTAATGATGTTGTCCAAATGACATTGTGCAAAACCAAATTGTATTAACTAGACTGTTGAAACCTCATGCTGTCTGAAAGTCTGAAAAAACTTCATGTKTTCCTGTGAAATCTGCTTTTTGTAGTGCTTTTAAAAATGTGATGTTAAAGCCATTTGTTTCTCTCTGATTTTTCTTTCCAGAAGGCAAACACTATTTTTTGTAACTCTTATTTAAGTTTACAGCCATTGCTTAGAGCAAAATGACCAATCAAAGCCTCATTCTGACACTTTTAGTTTGATTTAATGATTAATGATAATCAAATATTTGCTTCATTTGATCCACTGCTAGATAAAGATACTGTTTATTATGAATATGGATATCCATGCYAGAATATTTCTCCTGGATTAGCTGGTTTGAAATATTTGTAACTGTATGGAGAAGCTATYATCCTTTGTGGCACAAATTTTCCGCGAAGTTAACTCAAATGCKCTCTGTTAACTTTCACCACCTTTATTATTTCATTTCTCCAGATGGCTTGCTCTTTTAATATGGTTTGTCTGAATTGTCAGGTTGACAGGAAAGAGGTGTACAACAGATACTCTTCCAATAAACAAGTTTTTACCATATTTTCTGTTAAGATTTTGCAAAACATATTCCTGATGGAATTCCTTATGGAAGGTTGGTGAGGCTGCAACTGCCACAGCACTTCTCATATGAAATTCAAGAAAGGGCATCTTTTTTGTATTTGTAGATATTTACAATGACATGCAGGTACATTCATGTGCATGTTCTGAAAAATACTTTGTGCTCTTGCCTGAGTGTTTCCCCATCTTATCTAGGCTGCACCCCCATTTCCTGTAACCTTCCAGTGACTTTTGCAAAACATAGTTGCCTTTCTTCCAAGTTGGCCTTTAACTAGGCGGTTATTTTATTACAGTTTTTTTATAAGTCCTTGCATAAACATCTGTGTATGTGCGTGTATGTGTATGCCTAAGGTGAAAAAAGCAGGGGAGAAACATATTTTAGGAATTTCTCTCCCTACACTACGTATGTGGGACTGACTCCCACATAGATCATCAACYTTCTCTTGCTTCTGTTTATATTACCCATTTCCTCCCAAACTCTCATATTCTGGCATGTCCTGCCATACCTAGTCTTCAGGTTTTCTGTATTAATTCTGTCTTTCACTCAGTATCTTATATTTGGATATGATGCTTTTCACTCCAGTCAGCCTCATCAATATTTCTAGCAATGATTTCCACTGAAAACAAACAAACAAACAAACAAACAAAAAAGGATTTGTTTTTTTCCATTTGTTTTCTGCCTTTAGAGTTACTTCTCTGTGTAACACTTCTAGTTACTTCTCAACCTTTTCTTCAGTGTGAGCTTAGTTGTTCTCCTACAGCATTTCCAAATATGTTTTTTGGCTTCATTCTAGTAGATGGATTCTGCATGCAACATCTGTTTTGAGCTTCACCTTTCTCCTATCAAGAGTTAGCTTTCTTGACAAAAATATTGCAGAAGTGGCCACCTACAAAACTGCTAAATAAGACAGTAGAAATAACAGCATTTTATTATAGATGTCATATTATGCTTGAAAACAATAGCTTTAATAATGCATACAGAATATACAGAAAGATATAATACTGGATTTAGATTCTTGTTTTCAGATCTCACATCTTAGGTAAAATGAGCTTGTAAGCCATTTAAACTAAACACATTTCATCACAGTTAATGGCAGAAAGAACCTTTCTTTTGGTTGTTATCCAAACTTGGAAGTCAAAGTGCTAACTTTGAAATTCTGGGGAAGCTGTTCAGCAATTAGTTGTGTCTCCTCACTGTGAGAAGCTCGATTCAGAGACCATTAAACATGGCAAAGGCTCTGTTCTATCACTCTAAGGCTTAGTCTAGTCCAGGAAGCTGCCTGTGGCTGCTGCCAATGGAGGAGGCTTGGAGAAGGCATGAAAAGTGCAAATTTACAGCAACATATCTTCAATATATTCCTCTAAGCTCCAGGAATTTTCAACTCAAGGGCCTTCTGAGGTGGTATTTCACTGATTTTAGCCTTTACTGTTTACACAGAAAACACGCAGTTCCATGTAATAATTTATGAAGTATTTAGTGTTTTTCTTATATTGGCTAGTTTGTATCAGCTCCTCAGCAAAAAAGCAGAGCAGAGCTGAGGGAGAAAAGAGGAGAATTAGCTCTGTAAAGGATTTTCAGTATTTATATTTTCTTTCCTCACTTGTTATATTTGCAGTCATACAAAAGTATGAKCAATAGTAGGAAGAATGTTAGCATACTTAAGGACTTCAGTATAAGCCAGCTTCAGCTTGCCACTACTAATTTCTCAGATGGTGGTGAGGGGGCCTGTTAGTGGTCCTTACAACCTGCAAACAAGGAAGAAAAGAAAAGTGGGAGGCACAGTAGTACAAAATGAGCACTTAAAGTTATTATCTGTTATTTATCTGGCTGTAAAAGAAGTAAACATTTATGGCAACACTACATGAAGGGGTCCATATTTTTAAAGATTATTTTCTTCCATAATTAAAATTTATCAGGAAACATTCTTCTATATCAGTTCAGCTGTACCCAAGCTTCACCTTTCATGTAGACTCCAGCAACTGATTAGCTAGCTGTTGCAATTCTCTTTTAATATGTTTTTAAGCACTGCCATTTATTCCTTATTTTGGAGATGTCCTAGATTTTTCTGTCATGAGCTACAGACGAGTCAGTTCTATGTTTTTCACTAATGGGTTGGTCTTTTATTATTCTGCCCTTGTTGCTATTTTGCTGGATGTTCATGTGGTAGAGAAATAAATTGTACTTTTTCTTAGAGACCAATGGGACTGTGGGAAAAGAGTAATAAAATCTCCAAAGAGTATAGCTTTCCACAGGCACGGAAAATGTTGTGTTGCTCTCTTGCAGTAAATAAAGACTTTTTTTAAGTTTGCACAAAGGATATTTTTCTCCAAATGCACGACAGCTCTTTTTAGATGCTCTGGTGCTATACAGTTCTGTTCCTTTATTATTTCTAGATGTTGGGGGTGCCTGTTTATGTTGTCTGTCTCTTATTTTTTCTTTGATCTTTCTTCACTTTCCCTTAGGGCTTATCTTGTGCTATTTTGCTGTAAATATAATCTAGGGGAATTTTGCTTTTTGATATGTGAAGATCGATGATTTGTCATCCTTTATTTTGGTGCTGCATTTCCCTTTGATGGGTTATCTTGCGTGCATTTGTGTAGCCTGGCTTGACTAACAGATTTATGTCATGATAAASGATTTTTCCATCAGATACCATGCATGATCTTGAGAATTGTTATTTCATGAGTATTTTAAACCCCATATGGTGCTAGTAGATTGTTTCAATGCATGTGGCAGGGCACCCCAACAAAAGTTTTCTTAGCACTTCTTGTAGCCTGACCTGGCTCTCATAAGAGTTCTGCCAAATATTTACCTCCTTTAATTATGAGGCAAGAATTTGCTCTCCTGTAGTAAGGTCTTATTAAGTAGACAGGAGATAGGAAGGGATTCTGGGAGGCTTACTGAACTGTACTTCATGTGCAGCTAAGGGCTGCCTTAACCCAAGATAGACGTCCACACTCCCAAAGCACCGTATCTCAGCTGGTAATTGGCAGCCCAAGGTGGAATGTGACTTTTGTCCTTTTTTTATCCACAAGTCCTTCCCCTCTTGTCTTCCATGTCAAGGTGAAGATAACTTAGGAATTGGTACCAGCCTGAGGATTTTTATTTCCAGGAGACTTCAAAGCTTCAAAGCTGAGAGGCTTAGACTTTAGCCTCTTTGCATGTATAAAGCATTACTATGTAGAAAAAGCTGTTTGACCTGGCAAGTTATTGATTTCTATCCCATTCTTCAAACTACAAACACAGAATTACAGGATTGTGGAAAACAAGAGCAGAAGAATCCTTAACAGACAGCTGGTATAGCCTGCATCAGGCAGCACATTGAGAGATTCACAGTTGCTGAAAATATTAATCAATGCTCTTAAACAGTTTCTTCTGTAATGTGCCCAATACATCATGAGCAAATTTAACAAAGATTTGCAAGGGACTGTTCCTCGGGGACCTGAATTATATATCTTTGTGGATCGGATGACCTGGAGCTGAGTATTTCTGATTTACATCCTGTAATTCTTCTTGACTTGCAAGTACTCTTGGAACAAAGGTCACTGAAAAAGACTCTGAACAATTATTTACCATTCTGGACAGGAATAGCAATAGGCTCTTTCTGTCCTAGGGCTCTTTGATTCCTCTCCCTTTTGCTGCAGTACAGGTTACACGGCAGCAGAGACTCAGATACTGAAATAAAGCTACAATAGTTTGTATGGCTGTAATTTGAGCCATTATCCTGTAGAGCTGTCTGCTTTCCAAGTCTTTGCTCTTATCTTTGCTTAGCCCTGAGGACTGCCCTAACACCTCTAATACCTTCTAAAGATACCTCCTAATTTTAAAAGTCTTCCTGAATGGAGGAAGCAGTTTTTCAACATTGTAGATGAGCAGTCAGGATTAATCTAATACTTATTTTGACAGGGATATAAAACTCATATATGCATGATGCAAACTTAAAACAATCTGCTGAGCAATTAGCTCAGCAATCAGTCAATTACAAACTGTATAATGGAAGAGCAGCGATGCAGATTAAAGTATATAATGATTTTCTTTATTAATAGAAAAAGAAAAGCACACAGAATTTTAATTACAATCAGGAAATTCTATGTTTACTGCAAGTATTCATTGGGCTTGCTAATGTCACAACTGTGGTTTGATAAGGAATGACCATGCAAATCAAGACTAGAAAACTGGTAGATAGAAGTKCAGTAACTATTCCATGTTGGACATGCAAGAGAATATGGATCTGAAATGGGTTTCTGTAAGAGGAGTTGACAAGTTAGAAAAAGAGCAGCCATATATAATCTGTGATGGCAAAAAGATCACATCATTTATAACCTTTAAAGCAACAGGAAAATTGAACTCAACATCATCTTATAATGATCTAAGAGAGAACTGTCTCTCTTTTTTTTTTTCTCCTTGGTTATATATAGCTGTTAGAGAAGACCCTGCTGAGCAGAAAATGGAGCATATGATCAAGGGCAGTCCAGTGAGTCAATTTACTAATACTGTACATTATCATTTTAAATATATAGCACCAGCAGTATGAACAATAATGAAGCTTCGTTAATTTCTTTCCTTAAAAATTGAAAGAAAGATGTGATTGGAATTGTCACACTTGGATATATTAGCCATATTGTCTTATTCCTTTTATTGACATTTACTTTATGAGCCTTTCCAACACAAGGGAACTGAAACTATCTATTATAAGTATCTTTTTAAAATACCTTGCACACACTTACCCCCCAGGTGATGTCTCAGTGGTCTACCACTTTGAAATACCTGCTTCCCTCAGATACAAAGAAAGTATAACAGCCTTTTATTCTTTTGGGAGAAAATCATTCAGTGCAATGGCATGGAGAGGCACTCTAAACGAATGAGTTGTGGTTATCTGTAAATAGTCCAGCCATGATGCTGACTGGAAAAAGAAGAGACCGTGGACAGTCCAACCAGCCAGCCATCAAAAGGGCCATTTTATAGCCTAGTACTCTATCTTCTCATGCCTTAGAGTTTCAATGATCACTTCTGAGGATGGGAGTATTGGCAATATTGTGCTTACTCAATGGTTCTTGTTTTATTATTTTTATTATCTTTCCAAATCACATGAAGAAAATATGTTTCTTCAAGTATTGATCAGTAAGGTGCTTATCTTCTGTAATATCAAGTTGAATGACAGATGAACTGAAGATGCTGTTAACAGTAAATTTTCTTTTCTAGTAGAACTGCCATTGAATACAGAAGGCAGTTCTTTAACTGTATAATATCAGGATTCTTGTATAACTCTTGTGTCCAGACACCAGATGAAAATCCACCTTTTGGCTTGTAAAAACATGTTTTTAAAATTCCAGTCAGATTTGAATGAACAAAAACTTAGTGAAATAAGAATCGAATTGACAAGTCACTACCATTCCTTTAGGGATAACAAGATCACATAATCAATTTTACTGATTTTTAAACAACTCACTGTAAGGAGAGAACTAAGAGTAAGTGGTGATGCATATGCCAACTGTTTGYTGAAGAGAAGTCACAAAGATCAAATACTGCTTATCTGTTAAGCCAAATTTCCTGTAGGTAGTGTGTAAACTAATACATAAATTATCACAATATTGCAAATTTAGCATATATAAGAAAAAGCAGATGGTATTTCTGTTAGCAGACATACCATTAGAGTATTCAAGAAGCATGCTAAGTCTTTAATCTATTACTATCTGAATACATTACCAGTTAGTGCGTTTTCACTAGATCAGAACAACATGCAGCATGCATGACTGACAACTCTTTTCACTGAGCTTTCAACTTAGAATAAAAGCAAAATGCTGCTTTCTGGTTTTGCAGCATTTACTGTGTTCATTTTCCAGAAGCCCTAAATGGTTCATATTGCAAGTTTTGAGCTGTCAGAACAAAGACACAAAAGCTCTGTGGGCCAATATACTTTGCAAGAACTCCAACTTTCCAATGCATCAGTAGGGCATTGGGAGGAATGTAGGGAACAGTAGTACAAATGAGTAGTGATACACTTCAAAATACTTTGTGCTCCTGGAAGCTCTTTTAGAAATTAGAATGTGGGCCTTAAAACAGAAATTGACGAAAGGAGAGGAGAGGAGAGGAGAGGAGAGGAGAGGAGAGGAGAGGAGAGGGGAAATGTTCCTAATAATTAGAATAAACCACTCAGTTCAAAATTGGTCTTGGCAAGGTGGAAAAGAGTACTCTCTTTTTTTATCATTTTCCTTTTCTTTAGAAGAATGGAATTTAGTTGCAAATAGCAGAAAGGGATGAGACCAAATGCGAGCTGATGAAGAAACTGAATTTTGCAAATACCAGAGGGAGGTCACAGATTTGGAAAACAGTAAGGAAGCAGCAAGGAAGACAAGAGCAGAACTGGTAGTTAATGAGGCAAAATTTGCTGTATAAAAACTAGGAAAGAAGTCAAGAAGAGCGGAGACAGATGCAGGAGAAAGAGGTAAAAAGAGACTGAGAGCAGCTATTGAATACTTATCAGTCACTTAATTGATTTGGRTGTGTTTCACATTAGTGGTTATAAGACTCTACTTGGGTTCTCAGCTTGGGATAAACAAATCAGATTAATGTTCATTCAATGTTAGTGCACAGAGTATACAATATTCTTTGTGGACTATTTAGGTAGCCACCGAGACCATCAAATTGTCCACTTCTGGTAGAGCTTTCCTGCCTGGTGCTAAAGAGGCCACTGGAGGTCCAGTGAARTAGGAACTTACACTGCTGGATCTCTCTTGGCCTGGGGGAGATTCTGCACTGCTTMATTCTTTGGCCCATTGGTATATTTAGCAAGCATTAATTTTCCTATGTGTTATTCCCTCATAAAAACAGGACTTCTAAGTCAGGTAGTCTTAGGCCTTCTAAATCAGTACTCTCTTTTCAGTATAGTGAAGTGCATGCTTTTCCAGAGTTCCAGCACTGCCAACACCGATTTAGAGTTTATTACTCCAGGACACATAAAAGATGAAGCACAAAATATGCACATTTTGGGCAGACATTTTGGAGTTTTTGTTGTGCTCTTCCTTCTAGATAAAATAACCAGACATTTCTTTTCCCCATTTTCCTTAACATTCTTGAGCAATGTTGGAGTTTACATGTGTCTTACATTTTCTAAACCCATACTCATAGAGTTTTGCTTTTTTTTTAATCTGCTTCTCAATTATATCTCAGRGTACTGATTTTTGTCATATACTATCAAATCTATTGTTTCAGGTTATCCTTTAATCAGTTTTGTCAAGTAATAATAGTCTACCACAAAGTGATCTGTTGCTTAGCTACCAGTCTGTCTGGGCAGATGGGTCTTCTGGATAAGTGCCAAAACTCTACCAAAATGTCTTTCCATTGACAGAGAAGACTGAGAAGGTTTAATAACCCTTTTTCAAGTGTCCTCTGTCCCAGTTTCAGTCCTATGTGAAGGTAACAAGAAGAAATGCTAGCATTTTGAAAAGATACTTAAAATGGAGGTTGCAGTTTGATAAATGTTACAGAGAGATATATTTTATCTTAACAGGAATACACAAATCTTAACTAGGTAGATTTTGCCTTTAGGGAATCCCAATGAATTAGATTACTAAACTAAGTATATACACAAGAAAAACGGTCTGTGTGTACGTATATATATATATATACACATCTGTCTTTCTGGGTTACAGAATTTGTGAGTATATATATTTGTATATGTATAATACAGTAGAAGGAAAACTATCAAACTCATTTTAAGTGAAACCTTATTTCATTTCCCCTGCACGCGTATTTCAAATGACCTTGTAGGATTTGTGGACTTATTACTTACCAGATCAGAAAAAAAAAAAAAAAAATCTGTTTAAAGATTAGACCATCAAGTTGCTATATCATTCACTGCCATTGATTTTTACCTCATAATGAATGTTCATTTTGCAGTGAATAAATAATATCAGCACTTTGTAAAATAACCTTTATAGAAGCAAATCAAAATGAAAATACAACAGTGAATATGTGCAGCATATTTCTGATACATTCAAAAGTCAGTATGTTTCTAAGATGCAATTTAATTCTAGAAACGAAGTCTAAATACAGATATCTGGCAAATACTTTGTTTAACTCAACGTCAACTTAACTTCAGAACTATGTAAAATCAGCTAGAGAAATACAGATTGCAATTTTGGCTAAAACAAAAAACTAAATAACATGCAACGATAGAGGGWTAATGTGTGTAATTGGGAAATTAATAGGAAAACTAACAAAGAAAAAAGTCCTAATTCCAAAATCTCGCTTGTTCAAATTCCTTTGTGAACAACTGTCAGATAGACATTGGTTTATCAGTTGAGTTGTCTTGTAAAAGAACACCTTTAAAATTTGCTTCTGAACRCTCTAAGATTATGCAGATACTCCAAACTATTTTTAGCCACAGAATTTGAATTATTAAGATAATTTGCAATATTTAATTTATTTTGTGTGGTATTTGCGTAAATCTAAACCTTGAAGTCTGCCTGAGGAAGCTCTGGTATTCTTTCTCTGGGTGTTCGTTGTTGTAGTAAATGGTTTGAAAGAAAGAACCTGTCTGTAGAGAAAAAGAGTGCAACCTTCCCCCTTCTCCTTTCCCTTTCTCCCCTCTTTATGGTATTTACCTTATAGAATTTATTTAAAATCTCTTGAAATCCTTACCTTTTACCAAGAAACAGTGTCATGGGGAGCTTTCAGAAGTCACTGCCTCATGCCTTCTGCCAGGACACACTGCATATTTGTTCATTTCAGGCCATTTGGCCATTTCAGGCCATTTCACGTGTCAGGTTGCTGACACCTTGCAAGCTTCTCTCCAGTGATTATTGCAAAGTAAGACTGTCACTTGTGAGCTATGCCAACCAAGAGCTCTGCTAGGCAGGCTCTGTCTCCATAACATGCGAGTTGAGGGCTGTGAAGATGAAGGAGAAGTCCGCTTACCCGCTCTTCTCACCCACTTCTTCAGCTTCTGGCACACATAGAGCAGGGACTGCCAGTGTTCAGCAGTGGGCACAGATGTTAYTGACTATAGTGTGTCCTTCCAACGCTGCCCACATTGGAATTCTGAGGAAGGTCTCCTTTCCTAGGACAGACTGCATTGTTKTTTGGTGGGCTCACCCTCAAAACTTGAGTTGGATGAACTGAAATCTGAATTGACTCTGAAAAAAATACCTGCAATGCTTTCTTTTTGATGGTAATCCACATAAATCAGACCATAGGTGTCATTTCTGGACTGTATACACACACACTTTCTGTTTGTTTGCTTTAATTTTGACTATTCAACAAATAAGATACTCCAAGAAGTCCAGGTCAGGGCACATGTCCTAACAAAGTAATCTAATTTGAATATAGGTGAGGCAGGAGGCAGACACCAGTGAAAATAAAAGGCGCAATTAAAACATCTCCCTCAAATATCTAAAATTGCTTGGGGGAAAGTTTGAGAGAATCTTCTGGAAAAARTTGCAAGGAAGCTGCTGCTCAAGTAACTCCATCAGTGGCCAGGATCTGCAAGCTCACATGCTACTACAAGAAAGCAAGGCCAGTTTCTCAGAAAACTGTCACACAGGTTGGGCACATAGACCCCTTGTCCTGGAACAAGATTTTCTGGGCCATGTTGACACTATAGCAGGCAGCAAATTTCAGGGCAGGAGAATGCTCAAGTCTGAGGCCAGAGCTTAAGCACTGCAAACAGGCTGGATCTGCTTATGGTGCAGCCTGATCTGTTATGAGGCAGCTGTTTGCAGAGAGCAAGAGGAAACTTCATTGCAGGTAAATTTCCATAAGTATTTTCATTTTTGGAGCATGTTAGAAAGTATAATCTTGCTTTGCATTATGTTGTTTTTACTTAGCATGTAGGCAGGTAAAGGGTCCCGTCTGTTTTAATTGCATGAGCTGATGCTGCACTAACCTCACGGAGGCTCATGCTGTTCACTTAATCAGAATGGAAACAAGCCGAAGCAAAGTTCGCTCCCCAAAGCAGTCATGTCGTCCTTGCACTGSTTTTTTCTCTACCTTTCTGTCCCAAATTCTTCATGTTTTTCCCTACCTACTGTGCCCTTCTGTCCTCCTTCATGTGCTTTGATGTTCCCATTAATTATTATTTCACACACTAATTAAAATGTCAGAATAAYCACATGTTTAAATACTAGCCTTGCAGTTTATACAGAATTACACGCAGACAGGATGAGGAGAAAGTAGTTGCTCTGAATCCATCAGACTTCTRGTCAAAGCAGATTTTCTTTCAAATCTAAATCATTAACATGCATTTGTCTGATATAAAACAGACTAATGTGCATTTACCATTGATAAACTGACCAGTCACTCCTTTCATCAGAAAGACACTGACAGAACTGCTTATCCAAGAGCAGTCAAGTCTCCAAATTTCACTGTCCTGAGAGAACTTAATATCCAGATGAATGATGCCTATACAAGGACACTCACACATCAYTGAGCCTGGATATTTTAAAGTATTGCTTTCATTTAGAACAGAGGGAAACCAAGACACAATATTGGTGTGTCAGAAATAAATCTGCCCTTATTTAGAACTTAGAATTCTCTATTATACTTTGCAAAATARCAGTTCACCTGGGTACTCTTCCCCTCCCAAAATTAAAATATTAATTGTATATTATATATAAAACATGAGGTTGAATGAGAAATTTATAATAACTGACTCTACGAAATCTGAAGGGAAGAAGTCTTTCTTTATGAAAGAAAAGGAAAATCATCCCTTTTGTACCAATGATCACCATTAATGACTGTATAATCTCTATTATTAAGGTAATTATTGAAAGAATTCAATTCAATTCAGTTCCAAGATGTTTCAATCCAGGAAAATATTTTTGCACCACAACATGTTTAAATAATGTTATTCTTTCAGTTGGATAATGTTCAGTTCTGAGTAGCGGAGGGCGAAGGCACATTAACTACTGTTTCATTATTGTATTAACAACAGTTCACTTGCTGTTCTTACAGAAYGAGTAAGTGAATCATTTATGCTTCAAAGGTTTTTCTCCTGTTTATTGGAGATAAGAGAGGTGTTATTAAGCAGAACTCTCAAAAGCAAACCTAAATTTGTCCACTGGAAATCCTTACTGAAGACATCCATGACCAAATTATCTTTTGATAATTAAAATGATTATGATATTTATAACACAAGGTTCATCTTAGTTAGATTTTACAAAGCATGAATGTCCAAATAAGTGATACAAAAAAGCTTCACTGAGCAGGAAAATTGCTGTGAAGAGATGYGATAAAGGGATGAACATTACTGTAATACACAGAGTGGTACCCCTAACTGAGCAGGATCACAGGAGTTCAGTCAGGGACTGCTTAGGGTTTCGATGAAACACCCTGGTGGATATYTAGGAAGAACAATATTTAGGCCAAATTCAGGGGGCAGTCTGAGTTACAGTTTTAGCAGAACTGAGATGAGGAAATGACASCTTTACATCACCTTTTGTTCTTCTGAAGCCTGAACTAAGTGAGGAGATTGAATGGCATCTATTGGAGAAAAATGAGCTCCAGGGCTCCCCAGACTTAACCAAACTAGAGAAATCTGTCAGTGATCYCATCCTTACCAAATATCACCCAGGTCTTGCTCTTTGTATTTTCATCTCTCTAAGGAATTGGAACATATAGGTTTACTACCTCAAAGTCATCTCTTCCTGCATTGGCAGGACTTAACCTCAAAGTAGAGCCATGTGAGGAGAAAAATGAAAAAAAAAAAAAAAAAAAGACCTTCAAAATACTAAAAACTGAACTAAGTTTTCACTTTCGGTAATTGCAAATTAACCTATTCTTCATAAATTTGTGCCATTTTGCTATTTTCATTATCTGAACATCCTTGCACAATAATTTACAGTTAAATGAAAAATAAATTACTTCAAAAAAAGGACTAACCAAAACTCGTTTGTTTTCCTCACTTTGTATTAACTTTAACTAGGATTTTATTATCTCTGTGATATGCTCATTCAAATGTTCATCAGCTTTTCTAAGCTGAAGAAGACATCTCAGTTTCTCTTGAGATGAGAAGATGTCTCTTCTCATGCAGAAGAAATTGTTAGTCATCCTTGCAGCTCCCCTTTGCACTTTTTTAAACTGTAATTTTTCTRATGTCTTTTCTGCTTTTCTGAGTTTGGATGACCAGAAATGTCCCCTGCATGTAGAAACTGGGCACACTGTGCTTTAAGTGCTTGAAATGTTAGAATATTTGTTTTCTGTTTTGTTCCCAACTGACTGGCTGTTGCTTAGTGGTGGACTAATGTTTTCTGAATCATCTACACAGTGGTTCCCAGAACTGCCTCCTGAGAAAGAACTGATTTTGAACCATTAGTGCAGATGTTAGGGTTTATCTTTTGCAATGTGCTTTAGCTAGTACCCATCAAGACTAGATTTCATCTGCTGCTTTTTTTTTCTTTTTTCTTTTTTTCTTTTTTTCTTTTTTTTTTTAACTTGATTGCTTAGTATTTAGAGCTCCTTCCACAAACCTGGGTTTAGATTCGTCACTTCTGGATAACCTTTTTCAGTGAGGTGTTTTAGGGATGCTCTCACTCTGGAACTCATTTGTAAATATTTTTCCTGTTACTGGTTCAAGAACAGATCTTTGGAGGATCACCACCTACAACTTCCCTATGATATAAAACTGATCTCTTCCCCCTAAAGATTATTACTACTACATATTACTATGTAGTAATGTACTACATAGATTACTAGCTACTCTATGTAACAACATTCCCTCTTGTCTCTAAATAATTTTAAGACTCTTCTGTGGGGAACCAAAATAGAATTGAAAATCCAAGTATGTTACCACAGCTGAACTAATTTCATCCACATTCTCAGTGACTCCTGAGAACTAAAACTATGCGAGCGTGATTCTTAACAAAACCATAATGTGAATTATGTAATGTACTGAGAAATGGGAGGCATTTCAAAATCATAAAGATGATTTAGGAATAAAGCCTGCAAAGTTATTTTGGTATCTAATTCATATTGATTTTATTTTGCATTCGAGTCTAAATTTATTGTGGTTTTCTAATTTTGTGCTTATGAATGCCAAAAAGGAAAATTTCCCTGATGTTCTTTAATCTATACCTAAAATTAATCTCCTATGTCCTTGAAATTTAATTAAACCAGATAGTCCTTTAAATCGTTTGCCCACCATATGTTGGGTAAGAAGTAGCAAAATTAAATGAATAAATCACATCAGAGAGTAAATTAAATACAGTAGTTGAAGCCAGCCTCTTTCTCATTTTACATGTTGTTGAAAGAGTCAATGCTGACTAAAAACACTTTAAAACAAATGTTCTGGACAGAATGCATAGTATGGTAAGCTATGCATGCAAGAAGAGGTAAGAGTTATCTATTTTTTTCCCCATTTCTGGTTGCAGTAGTATGAAGTTGATTGTATTAGTTACATTCTAGACCTGATGGAGTAGAAACAAAAACTTTACAAAGATGGAAATTTAAGAAAGAATACACAGGATACTGTGACAAGAATATTAACTCTCTATTTACTCCTGGGCTATTAAATAAAATTAATAATCAGAAAAAAAAATCACTTCTTTGTTGATGAAAATTCTTTAAAGCCAACACCTAAGAATGTTCTGTATGGCAACAGAAGATAATATATATATATATATATTTTATAAATTAGGTAGTGTTGAAAATATTTCTATAGAATTTGCCCTACATAGAGGAAATATGTTCAGTTTTCCCAGAATCATGGAATCACAGGATGATTAAGGTTTGAAGAGACCTCTAGAGGTCATCTAGTCCAACCCACCCTGCTCACGCAGGGACACCCAGAGCATGGGGCACAGGTGTCATCCAGGTGGGTTTGGAAGATCTCCAGAGAAGGAGACTCCACAACCTCCCTGGGCAGCCTGTGCCAGGGCTCTGTTACCCTCACAGGAAAGAAGTTCTTCCTCACATGGAATTTTCAAAGGCTGATTCTTCTAAAATACTCAGGTGTGTGAAAATCTGAGGGAAAAATAGCAAAATATTTTCCTATTACTACATATTTCTTTTCCATTTCTTATGCTATTCTGTGATAATTTACCGCGTCGTCATCAAGACCAGACTGAGTTATGGCTGTATATAATGCAACTTCATACTGCTTTAAGTGGTTAAAGACATTCACTTCCATGATTACTGGATAGGACAGTACCATTGGTGCCTATTGACCTCTATTTGGTCTTCGATTTTTGTTTTAAAATCTGTAAAGCCATAAACAGCCTGTGATGTAAGAAAGTGAATACACTGAATATGATCTTGAGAATGATATGTGACTCCATCATGCCAGAGGGTAACCCAGACCAGCAGTTTACAAAGCCACCATGTTAAAGAAAGATGTTGCCATTTTGTTACAAGAAGATGTTTGGGATCGTGCTTGGGTAAAGATGCTTCCTTCCTAAGAAGGTACTTCGGATTCTCAATGTCCTATATATAAAAATGAAATATTCTCTGATAAAGAATCTAATTTTGGAATTCTGTCTCCATGACTTTGCCCAAATATGCTTTCTATGAAACAGAATTTTGGAAGACAACCTGCATTTTTATAATATARTTTTGCACTGTGGTTAAGGTGTTTTAGAAAGTGGCTCTTTAACTATGTCTATATTGCTAAAATAAATTACATTAAGGACAAGGCCTTGTTCCTAAGGCCAAGCATCACACTGGCTGTTGACACGCTGTGGCTATTGCTTAGTGATATCTGCAGTGAAGCAGACGTGTGTTGGAGAAAGGTCATCAATGAGTGACACACCACAGTGAGCTAACCCACAAGCAGCATGGAGAAGGAAGTTCTAGTGCTAGAGTTTACTCCCTGTCTCTCGTTTTTGTTTAGCAGCAGAGAGGACTCTGCAGTCTCACAGGAAAGATACTGGCCAAAACAGAAGCATGGGTGTCTGCAGGATTTCATTTTGAGTTTTCAACAATGCTGACCTATTTCAGGAAAAAAGGGCAGCACCTTGAGGTCTTTTAGGTGATGTGTGATGAAGCCAGACAGCTCAGACAAGATCAAGTCATACCAGTGAGACCATGGGTGCTGACAGTTCTTAGCAGGGAGACATGCACCAGACCACAAAGTGCCATAAAACATGCATCAGGGACAGTGACTATAGGAGATTTGCCCTGCTAAAAAACATATGGCTGTAAGGACTGAGGCCTTGCTTGCTTACATAGGCAGCTATATAGTGAGAACAGCTGCATTCTTTCAATGATTCTCTCTACTGGTAAGTCAAAAATCAAAGTCAAATCAAAATCAGAAACAAGCAGCAGAGTAGAAATACAGTGCCATTGTCTTAATTATTCAATCTTTGTAAGAAGAGATTCTTTTCTGGTAAACTTTAAAAAAAAAGCTGCAAAGTGCACATTTTTTGCAACCAGCAAACAGCTTCATGTTCTGAAAACAGGTAACAATCTGATTCAAGCATCCACTGGGAGAAGGAGATTCAAATCTCCTCAGGCAGAGAAGGAAATTGAACATATACTCATCATATCCTAGATGAACACTGCACTATTTGTGTCTTGGGTAAATTCTGTACCTACTGAAGTCCTAAATAAAAAGCTGGCATGGGGATGGCCATATTTTTCTCTCATTTTTTGAGAAAGAAATGGCAGAGCCAACTGTCTGTTATGGAAAATTCAGGGCTGTAAATCCTGCAGAGAACTAGTGGATACTTGAAGCTAAAGGTCAGGTACTTAAGACCTCAAAGAATGAGATTTAAAGACCCCTATCCTTAATCTTAGATGGCCTCCTGTGTGAGTTACAACAGTGTAAGCTCAGAAATAGGTCTGTAGCACTGAAGATGAATTGCTCAGACCTACACAACAAAGCTGTGACCCAGCAGGACACAGACATCTGGATTCTGCAAGTCCTGGGTTGAGCTCAGTATGTTTTATTTCCTCTCATAGATTGCTCTCAAGTAACAGAATATATTTTTAAAAAATGAATAAAGTGCATATGGTGACACAGCTGCTGAAAACCTGTTACCCTTTCTAATCGCCTTTCATTTTCTGGGTTTGTATTTTAGCTTTCAAATTCAGTTACAGAAAAATGTGGTAAAAAAGGCAGCTTCCTGCACTATTAGAGGGCACCGCAATGCTACGAAGTTATGCAAAAGAAGCCTACTATTCMGAACACAGGTCTCAGTAGGTTCATTTTTAAAACACTTTATATATTTATATTCACTTTGATGAGCAGAATTTTAGATTTTTCACAGAGGGAATGAAAAGAGCAAATAAATAAAATTTAAAAAAAAGGACAACATATTTCCTTCTCTTAATGATGGTGAGCTTTTGAGATGAAAGGGATGTAAATCCTGGATAACTACTCAAACAGCCTTTCAGTAGTGCAATTATCCACCTGCTCATGGGTACACCACGGAATATTCTTCATGCTGAAGTGATCGAAGCTTAAGAACTCTATTTATTGCCTATCCTCCTTTCATGCACATTCAATGCCATCTCAGAATGATCGTTTCTTATTTGGTAACCTTGGGTCATTCTATTACTTATTCACATTTGTATGTCAGCTTCAAGGAGCCAGGTGGTATACTCGATTCCCATGTTAGAGCTAAAGAGAGAGAGAAAAATGTAATTATTGAAAGAAGTGCTCCTGTCAGAGAGCAGTGATTTACATCCTGGATTGATGTAAATTATCCTCTTCTCCTCCCTTCTGCCAAACCCTGAGGTCAGCAAATGTGGACTTTTTAATATCTTGCCTATCTAATATGTTTTTTTTTTTTCTTGCAGTCTGTGATTCTGTTAGGATCAGAAGACTAGGGTAGTGAGAGATGTGAAGGAGTAATTCCCATGAGTGAATGGGCTCATTGTCAGCCCAAGGAGAGGTCATTTAAAGCCAATGCTGAAATATTTGTGAGTCGAAGAGAGACTCTTTAACTAGGACAAAAATAAGAATGGAGTTGCTTGTTTGCTGGTTCTGCATCCTTCATGGAAGGCCACCAGTAACTATAACTCATACATTATTGTGCTACCAGACAGGAGAAATGTCTGTGATAATTTACCAGGACAGTCAAAGGCACTTTATCACGCAGTTACCATGACGATAAAGTTCAGTGGTAGTTTACTCACTTTTCCAAAAACAAGTATTTCCCATTCCCATTATTAGCATTCTTGCTAATAAGTACTCAAGTGCTTTGAAGCAGTTCTCCTCAGAGCTCTCCTGTGAGTGAGGAGAGGCGATCTATCCTTGTTTCACAGCTCAGGCGCCGATGTGCAGGGGCCATGACTACGCGGAGCATTTGATAAACATGTGCTTGGAGTCCATGGTCCCTGGGCATTCAAGTCAGCTTGGCCAGAGTACACTCCACAGCCAACATGAMAAAATTTCCTTTCCTGAGGAAGCGGGATGAAAGCGATGAGGTGAAGTGTGCACAGTGATGTCTCTACCCTATGGAGTTGGGATACAGCCTGGTTAAGGCTCAGATCCACGAACAGTAGTACTCACCTAATTTCCATGCATTTTTGTGGGACTTTTAATTTTCTCTAAGGTGTAGCTCAGTTTAGCACTGAGTTTCTATTGTTGCTGTCACTGTGGCTACAATGGTGAAGCCTATCTTTGAGGTATGGGTTTTGTTTCACAACTTCATCAGCTAATTTGCTAGGTGCTTTGGAGATGTAGACTCCAATTACTCAAGTAGAAAATGTACTGTCTAGACAGGTCGTTGTGTCTTATATGTCTTCTTTATCTTCCAGGAAGATGAAGTTGCTCGTGACAGCCGATTCAATTTCAGTGGCTATGGAATGGGTCACTGTCTCCAAGTCAAAGACGGCACAGCAGTCAAGGCTACTCCACCCAACCCACCTATGGCACCACCAAAGGATTCAGAGTCCATCAAAAAGAAGTTTGTTGACCGTGCAAAAAGGATTGATACAATATCCCGTGCTGCGTTCCCACTCGCCTTCCTCATTTTCAACATCTTTTACTGGATTACATATAAAATTATAAGGCATGAGGACATTCACAAGAAATAGGCAACTCTCATTTGCCAGGACTTCTTAGCCAAAGTGATGATACACATGTAAATAAACAGTGAAATGTCTTTCTGTCATTTGGACTAAGGGTTTCTTTTTCCCCCCCAGGACACTGAAGAGAAAAAGAACAAAAAGAAAAAAAAAGTATAGAAAGAAAAGTGATTGCATGAAACAATATGCCATGATACCAGTCAATAAGGGTTCACTATATGTACTTTCAGTGTTTTTCTTCCAGATTCAGCATTGATCACATATCTGTAAATGGGGCCAAATTTTATCTTAAAAAAAAAAATCAGAAAAGAAGCTATTCTCCTAAAACATCTACCAAGAGACTGTGGTGGCTACAGTACAGTGAGTTATAAAAGGACCAAACTTTTCAGGATAATGTTGCCTTTCTATTTGAAACAAGTCTACTGAGCTACATTCCATGACCATGTCTGTAGTTAGTGGTTTCACCAAGGAGTCCTTTTGTGAGTTGTAAGTTATTTCTACTGACATGGAAGAGAGAGAAAAAAAATTTATACTTTACTATCCTTGTGAGTGTGCATTTTAATATTATCTTGCTTTACTAGAGTTGTAATTTTGGGATTGAAGTTGTGTGTTGTGTGATTTATTTGATAGCTGACACTCCAAAACCAGTGAAACTGCCCGTTTTATTTTTGTTGGAAGACAGTGCACTTATTTCATTTTATTTCTGCTGATTTTACATGCAACTTGAGGTGCCAAACTGTATTTTACCTATTGTGCTACCCTGTACCACACTTCTTAGTAAAAACTTGTTTCCTCAAAGGTGTAGCTCAGTTTAGCGTTGAGTTTCTATTACTGCTCTCATTGTAGCTGCAATCAATAGCTCTATAGGTAAACACAACTTGTTTACAGACCTCTAATTTATATCTTTACTCAAAGTGGCTATCCATTTTAAATATCATTAATTTACCTAAGAATTTTAAAACTGTACTGTGATTTTCAGAACCTGTTACCTTTTGGTGCCGGATCTGCGTTATTCAAAATCTTGCTACATGTTTTAAAGTAGAAAATTTAAAAAAAAAGAAAAAAGATGGTATTTTTGCTTACACAGAAGAAGACAACCTGTAACATAAAATGAATCAAACGTTAAAATTTTACACTTGCTGTAAAAGGATTTACTAAAAAGAAAAAAAGTATTTGTTCAATTTCAATAAAGCTAAATGTGCTACTAATTTTTTTTTTATTATTCTTTTCTTCATACGCAGCAGGGTGGTTTGTTCCATGACCCAGCTCATCCACTGTTCTGTCAGCAGAAAGAGACTGAAAAGCATCCCTCTGCTGATCTGTTTAGCAAGCCAAATTTTACTGTCTGTTCTGCAGCATAGGGTGTWTTGTAGATTTTAGGATTATATTGAGTGTATCTCAAAAATGTGGCTAGGATTTGGTGTGATAYGAAGCTCTCCAGAGTTGAACCAAACCCACACAGCTTGTCTGCAGCTGCAGAAGTCAGGTCTGTGGCATGAGGGTTGGGGCATGAGGGATGCTACCTGCTGCTCCCCAGATCTGGGCCCAGAGAGGAGTTCCTGTCACCTTCGCACATGCTGCTCCCTGCTCCAAGCAGTCATCCTCTGCTTCTTTAGGCTTTCCTACAGCTTTGCATCTCCTGTGAGCTGAAGAGCAAGCTCGGGTGGCCTATGGTGAGGCCAGTACGATGCCAGAACTGCTTCTCTTTACTGATGATCCAGGGTACTGTGCCCCACATGGACAAAAYGGTGCAGAAAAAAAAACAAGTTAGCTTGCATACTATTTAGTCCCCTTCCCTTGAGAGGCCAAAATAYGCACAAAGTACAGCCTATAGCTACAAAAGATGGACTTTTGTTCTTCTGCTCTTAGTGAAATTTGGTATAGGGACCTTCAGCCTTTAACTACCGTGCTGCATTATTTCCTCAGAATCAGGAAAGGAATTTAGCAAGGCTGTTTTTTGGGGAGCAAAGCTAAAGATTTAGCAAGTCTTTTTTTTCCAAAACAATTAYGTAAATCAATGGTAGAAATACTGTTGTGTGTTTTTTTCTCCCCTTAGCCTCCTTACTTTCATAGCCTCTCCTGTCAGCCACACATGTGGCTGAATGGGTAATAGCCATTTTTCACTTTTTTAAGACCACGGATCCCGATGTGGGTGATAATCTTAGAYGAATGAACCTAGAATTAGTGTGACAGTTCAGGAAAACCCACTCACTTTATTTTGCTTGTCATAGTAAGTTTTTGAGGTAAATTTAAATATTCTAATAGTTGTAATTTTGATAGTGTAATTGCTTTTAGTCCTTTTCACTGTAGGACTGAATCTGATTAATGGATAATTCAGCTGAAGAAAACCCCAGGGCAATCCTAGTGCCATGGGCTCTAGCAAGAGCATCATCTCTGTTCAGGAAGTAAGGAGTCTTCACCTGAGCAGAAAGGTCAGAGCTCACTTTTATTAGCAGTGTTTTAAACTTTAAGGTATAACACCAGTATTAATATTAATCCTCATTGCTCAAAGATCTTGCTAATGGATGTCAGACCCTACTGCTTATAGCTCCCCCATATGACTACAGCCCACTGCAGCAGAGTCACAAAACTGTTCTCACCTGTTGGATGTTTGCAGCTTCCTTTTTGAAGTGAATCTCATGCGCTTCCAGCATCCACCTCACAAACTCATTTGCATGCATTAGTTTTAGCTAAACTATTTAGTTTGTAAAACTATATTGTGCTGATGAGGTTTGAAGCATTCTGGCAGTAAGCATGAGAAGAATGCTCTGCTGCTGCTGCCTTACATACAAAATCAGGTCCAATCTTGGGAGTTCTCTGTGCACAAAACTCCCACTGGGATCTTTCTTTTTGATGACAGTGAGAACTTTTAACAAAATAGAATTAATTGTGAATTTTGAAATTATCTGACTAAATTTGGGACATAAATCATGTATTTTAACTGGACAAAGACAGTAGGCACAACAATTAGCGGTGACCACCCAATACAGACAAATTCATAGCATCCTTGCTCATATCCCTATAAACCAGCTCGTGCAGAGATGGAAACCAAGCTGGCATTGACTGCTTTCTTCAAAGGACACAGATGACAATGGTGAGATGTAATCTGGACTGATAAATGAAAGCAATGGGGTTTGCAAATGACAAGTCAAATAACAAAAGTGTTGGGATTTATAGGAGATCAAGGACACAACTTCCCTAAATGAATGTTAAGAGGGTTATCAGGGAAACAGGACACAAAACCCAGTCACCCCTGTACTCAGAAATGTGGTGGAACTAAATAGTGAAGCAGCTTCTTTTCAAGTACTGTAAGAGGGAAAAAAAGACTTAGAGAATAAGTACCAAACAAATACCCTTCACAGAGTAGGAGATCCAGAGGATGGAAGGAAAGAGATTTTATTCATTCTGAAGAGCTTCTGTATGTTTTAGAAAGAGTGTAGGTTACAATCCTRGCTCATAAGAAAGAAAATGAATCCCTCAAGCATTTAAGCTACTTCSATTTATTGATAAAACAATTATAATGACTTCAAATTTATCAGGAATTTAAAAGGCTTTATACTTTAAAGAAGCTGACATCAGGTCATGTCTTTGGCATCTTCTTGTTACAAGCTGGGCCTAAGTGGTTCAGTACCTGAGGAGAAAACTTTAATCATCTTTCACTGGATAATGATAAAGCCAAATCAATAAAATGACCTTTAAGAAAAATCTGGTTGCAATAGGAGGAAAGTGACAAAAATGTGCAAGGACTACAAGATGAGAGATCTCTTTGCCCGATTTTTTTTTCTTTTCCTTCATATTTGTTCAAGCTGCAGAGCATCACTTACATGCTGAAACACAGCTGACAGATGTAGCAATAGGAGAGTAAGTGGATTTTGGAGTCTCAGTCATGAATTACTGGCAATTCCTAACACTGACTGGGGTTATTGCTAGAAATATATGATGCCTCTGGGGTCAGATTTTTTCCCATGTTATAGAAATGAGGAGTAAGAGCCAACTCTGCTCCTCCAAGGGTGCTATAACTTTCTCATTCTCCCTCATTTCTTTCCCAGCAAGAGTTTATTTATTTTCGAATATCTTTAGATTTGTCATTGACATTGGTGGCACAGGTGTTGCTAACCAAAGGTAAAGCAACAAACGAAATTTATGTCTTTTGTATCATAGTTGAAAATAGAAAGATTGAGATGGATCACATAGCTGTAAGAGCTATGCTACATTTAGTCCACAGTAGTGCAGCCAGGTCATACTGGGACCAGTAATATTCTCAGCCCAGACCGAAAAATTCTACAATCTCTTGGTTCCGACATCCTGAGCTCTGCTGCCTGAAGGATGCTACGCAGAGTATATACCATGGTCATAACAGGCTGGGGGAAGGGACTAACCATGTGGGAACCTTGCAAAGCAGAAATAACACCACACGACTTTCATGGAATCACAGAATCAAAGAATGGTTGAAGTTGGAAGGGACCTCTATAGATCATCTAGTCAAACCCCCCTGCTCCAGCAGGGACACCCAGARCAYGKGGCACAGGGCTGCATCCAGGCAGGTTTGGAAGACCTCCAGAGAAGGAGACTCCACAGCCTCCCTGGGCAGCCTGTGCCAGGGCTCTGTCACCTCCATAGTAAAGTTCTTCCTCATACTTCCTCTGTTTCAATWTATACCCATTAATCCCTTGTCCTGACAACTGGTCAGCACCAAGGAGAGTTTGGCCCCATCCTCTTTACATTCTTCCCTGAGGTACTGAAAGCATTGTGAGGGCATTTGAAAGTGATTTTGAGAGTGCAGGAAAGAACTAGAAAGGACTCTCGGCTGAACTGGTGTCTTTGGCTCAATAACAGGGCTCTAGATCAGCCAGAGGACACATTTCATGGATATATTCAAAAAATCTGACCCACTGCAGTATTGACTTTTCTATATTTAGAAATAAATTTAATGTATGGGCATAAAGCATATATGCACAGCTTTCTACTCCTTATTCCTTTAGAATTAAAATGTGTCATGGAAAAAAGGAATAGAAGATCCAGGATGGGATTTGCATTACACAAATTTACATGACAAATAATTTCAATGAATCTATTCATTTTCATTATCTATAATATGGTATCCCTGGGRAAAAAAAAAAGGCAAAAAAGAACAGAAACAGTTTTCTTTCAGAATTTCAAAAAGTTCTTTATTCTAATGCTTTTCAGTGTAAATAAATCTTATCTTAATAGATTTTAGAAAAAAAAAAAAAGTCTGTTCAGAGCAATTCCTGACGAGGAGAATAACCTCAGCAAAGACACACTTTCTTCCATTAATGTCCCTTGCAGATTTCATTAAAAAAAAAAATCTCTGGTTTGTCAGAAAGAGAAAAAAAAAGAAGATATTAATGGCTTTTGAAGATACTTCTCCATGGAAAATGTGAAATGTCATCATATTTAGAACTGAGCCACAGAACAAGAGCAGTCTCACCAGTTCCAGACAAACCTTCGTCTAGCCAACTTACTTCTAATTCCAATCCAGTGCTCACTGAAATCACAAGGAGAAACAAGTGCTTCATTGACTTCAATAGCTTTTAGATCAGTCCCTAATGAAGGATACGTTTCAAATGCTAAGCAAAAGAAATAATCTAGGAAGGAAAACATACAGAGTGGATTATTTCTCTGGAGTATCCTCTAAGGAGGAGTAGAAATTGGAGTCAAAATAAGCATCTCAGATAATTAGGAAAACTGACTTTGTGAAATGCATACATTCAGTTCTTTAAGTTCCACTGAAACAAACATGCTAAATTAATATCTTTGCAATGGAGAAAGCCTGTGAGGCAATACTAATGAAAAAGCAGTGAATTCTGGGAATCCTGACAACACTTATCTTATGCTATAGACTATGTTTTTCCTGGGACAAATTATATAAAATGCTCTATAGTCTTCTGAGCAGCTGTATAACTGATTCCAAAAATAGCTTTTCCTGCTTGCTAGAAGATCTGAATCTGACTTTCAGCAAAGTGGATTTCTATTGCTGGGGACAGCAGATAGTGGGTGTCATACTAGGGAGATGGCAACCAGAAGCACTGGTCCTCTTCCCAATAGCYAGGAAAAAAACTACTAGATCTCTGAGGGGACACTGCAAGAATATATTCCTCAGCAGCATTTAAAAAAAGTGCATTTGCACATAAGTCTCACAATTTCTCACTTTCTCTTTGCTTTGGCATAGAATCACTTACATTGAGGTGGTTGGAGTCTTACCCCTGACACCGCAGCAGCAGGATCAGGCCTGTGTCTCAGCATGTTGAAAAATGCTATCTTTATCCTCTGCTTTTTCTGGGCTTTCCTTCTCTCAAATTCAAGTTGTCTGTATCTGCCTTTCAAGGTCACTGTGACAGGATAATCTGGATCTGCCTCTGGAAAATAGCCCTGTTGGTCACTGCTCTGTGCCCCTACAGGTCCCAAGGGGAGAGGTGAGGGCAGAGAAGATGCTTTGCACCATGGGTGTCAGAAGGAGTAAGTGCTCTCAGGGTTCCTTTCCCACTGCTCTCTGAGATCTGAAACCCGTGACATGCCACACAAAAGGCTCTCCAATGCCTGTGAGACATGTCCTGATGCTGAATATGCTGTGGATGCTGAGCCTGACTCCAGAACTGCTCAGATCTCTTTACCACCACTTACAACATGACCTGGCCCCAGTTGTTCAACGAGGATGGATTGGCAGCTGCCTCTCCATGGGTTCCACACAGTGAACCCAGTGCTGGAAGTACTACTAGAGAGTAGAGGGTGTAGAAGGGTGTGACTATGCCCCACTATGCCATATGGCTGTGCACCACTTCAAGAGACACTTCTGGAAATTGTTTGACACCCTGGAGCACCCCAAAATCACCTTCCTCGTTTTTCTTTTCTTTCAAAAAAGGAAGGGGTTGTTTTAATTCATCAAGAAAAACTAAACTGCATGAAAGTATCACAGACATCTTCAGTAGGGCTAAAGGCCCTTGAATGAGGATATGTTTCTGCAGCAGCCCTGGTCATGCCAAGGTTAACTATGGGCTGCTGTGGAAACAAATCCTCCCCTAGGCTCCTCTGCTTGCTCAGCATGCATCACACTCTGAGCAAGGCTCTTCCAGGTCTTTATCCTTCAGCAAGGGTTTTCAGTGACCCAGAGGACAGAAGAGCACAGCAAGGCACATGAGGAGCACTCAATCTGGCATGAAAGGAATGGAGGGAGCTCGAAGGAAGGTGGAGGTGAGGGGAAGATGGGAATGAMCCAGACAGCACAGGCACCATCATGGGCTGCTCTGCAACCCTGTCCTGAGGCCAGAGCCCCATTGTGCCAGTCACTGGCAGATAGGCACCCTGAGCAAATCATGTCAAGGAAAACAGGAGAAAAGGAGTCTCCCAGTGTAGGAAGTGATCCAACAAAAGGCTTTAGAGCAGGGTATCTGTAGGTCTGTGAGCAGATCCCTCTTCAGGTCAGACCAATGGGAAAAGGAAAACTCAGTAAGGAATATTCAGATSTAGAGTGTGCTTTAGTACAATATCATCATCAGTCTTCTGCACTGGGTAACAACCCACTAATAAAAAAGAAGATCCCATTGSAAAAACAAATCAGGACACATGCAGCAGACAAGAAGGAATCATAATGTTGTGTATGAAATCAGAGAGAGTCTTTAGCAGGGATTTTCACTCAGAAAATGAGAGCACAGGCCAGTTATTTTGCAGAGGAGATGCTACCTCTTTGCATTGTTAGGCCTCTGTTTAATGTTATTAAGATGCATGAGAGTCTGGAAATGAAAAAGCCTGCCACTGTGTGGCTAAAAATGCCCCCTTAGCCATTGCTTGGAGCATGAAGGAGAGATGTGCATGGTTGCTCTGGGGGGAGAAAAACAAGAAGAGCATGGATAAATGCCTGTGATGAGCAAATTAACCCTTAGCAAAGGAGCACATTTTTCGCAGTAATCAGCTAATGATATCAGGCCTCTAGGACAGATGTGGGAGATCATCAGTGCTGCTCCTAAAAGGGCTTGCCAAACAGAAAAGGGCTGAAGAGAAGGGCTGCTATTGAGCCATTAACTTAAAAAGAAAGAGCTGAAAGAACTTCCTGCTGCAGGGAAATTCATACCCCCTTCTGTATGTATCATACTCATTGTTATACGCCCTGAAAGCATATTCCTTACTTGGAAGAATGAATTTTTTTTCTTGTATTTTTTTTTCTTATGCTAACTCTACACAAAAACAAAAGAGGTTTTGTTTTTCACATTGAACTTAGATGTAATTCTGACCTTTACAAGATGATGGTGAAAAATCCAGCAGAAAACTTCAATATGGACAGGATGTCAGGTTGCATCTCAATTGTCTACTGTTACAGAACATTTGCTTTTCACTTTTGAATCCAGTGGCTGTTTCCTTTAATCACCATAACGAGAGCTTTCACCACTGACCCTTCTGTTGTTAGAGTGCAATGTTTGCAAAACCATATATTAAAAAAAAAAGCCTTAATTTAGTATTTTAGTCAGATCCTTCCTTCCTTCCTCCCTCCCTCCTTTCCTCCCTTCCTCCCTTCCTCCCTTCCAGCAAATTCTTACAGTACTTTAGTGGCCTTATTCAGGGACCAGTGGTAGAGGCTGAAGAAGTTCTTAGTATTTCCTTTTGATTTATTAACATTACTTCAGTTTTTAATTTACAGGTAAGATGTGCCCCACTAATATCAGCAGTMACATTTTATGTTAGACATTTTAAATGTAACCTATTCTGTTTTAGAAAACACTAATTCCCATAAGTTTGGTGACTGTATTGCAGGCATCACTGAATCTAATAATGTAGAGAAGCCCATTTCTGATACATGAAGAGTTTTCATTGATTTCAAACAGCTGCACTGCTATTCTAGCTGTAGCTTTCTGTATTAATACCAGTGGGCAGGACTGATTTTATAACACTAAGGAAACAGGGGAGGATATTTTAGCATAAAGTAGATTTGCATATTTACTGCTATAATAGCAGAGAAAATTTCAGTGGAAATTAATGGTTTCTGCAAATTGAAAATACTTGAATCGCATTTGTGAACACACATACAGATACATACACACACACCCCTTTCACTTTGCTTCCCTTAATCTTATTACAGTATCTCTTTGGCTGATGTCCCTGAAAATTTCACCTCCTATCCAGTGCTTGCCTGTACTTCAGCACAGAACAATCTACCTTATTTATCTCTGACCTAGTTATGGAAAAGGTCCAAATGTTACCTTCAGCCTGATTAATCTAAGTCTGATCTGCTAATATACTGCCATGGATTAAATATATATAGCATCTGAAATAGCTGAGGCACCGTTTAGACATCCTGTAAATGGCAGCACTCAGATATATCTACAGCAATTTCTGCTAAACAGGCACTTTGCCCAGTGCTCTGTGGCAAGGTTTCTGGGTCATGGATGAAGAGTCTAGCAGGAAAATGTGATTGTGAGTACTATTGAAGCACAAATTAAAAACTGAGCTAATACCAATAAACGAGAAAGGAAACGTGCACTAACAGACCTAGAGAGAGCTGTTCAACCCCTTCCCAAGCTGATGCTAGTAGAAGAGCCACAGTCACTCTAACAGAATTCCAGAGTCCTGGCTCTGGCTGGGGAGGATGCCCTGCAAAGCAGCCCCTGAGTATGGGAAGCTTGCCCATGCAGGGTGCAACTGCAGCAATGCATGGGGTCTATGGATTGTCTAGGTTAAGCTGTGAGCAATGTTGGTCCTTTGAATGGCCACAAGGAGACTGTATTAGAGGCAGTTTATTGTCTCTTAGAGGTTACTAAAACCTTTGTTTCACGCTAGTGTCCTCAAACTGTGGTTAAATGTTTGCATGGGTAAGCATCACTGTTGTAGGKGCCTTTTGTCACTTTTGTATCACACACATCTCATCACTGGTCACTGAAGACCTGATGGATCTACCAACTAGTGTTCTTCCAGCCTGTACTGGAACAAGTGAGAAAGGACCTTTGTAAAACAAGACAAATGGAGGAAAACCCATCCCACGACACTAGGCAGCACAAAGCACCGCTGAGCCATCCAGGTCCAGTTTTCCTGCAAACTGGTGCAACACCTAGAGCATGGATTTGTTTGCTGCTCTTATTATGCAGAAAAATGGCAACTGGAAAGCTAAGAGAAGCAGGTCTTGAAGAGACCTGYAAGACAGAAAGTTCCATCTCCATATGAGGAAGAACTTCTTTACTGTGCCCTTTACTTCTTTRCAGAGCCCKGGAACAGGCTTCYCAGAGAGGTTGTGGAGTCTCCTTCTCTAGAAGTCTTGAAAACCCGCCTGGATGCCGCCCTGTGCCCCGTGCTCTGGGTGTCCCTGCTGGAGCAGGAAGGTTGGACTAGATGATCTCTAGAGGTCCCTTCCAGCCTTAATCATTCTGTGATTCTGTGAGACTTAGAAAAGAATGGTAGAGTGCAATCAACAAAAGAACAATTGAAAATAATAAGTGGAGAAAGGACTTCCTTTTGCACATCCCTGTAGTGCTCAGAGGAACACAAGCAGAACTGCACCAAGGACATTATACTGGACTTCTATTATCAGTTACKCCTTAATGAAAATCACCTGGCAGATCCCCAATATCAGCTACTCATCTGAGGGGCATTTCTATTATTAGGATATTCAGCTAGGAGAATGGCCAAGGTTTATTTTAGTTCCATTACCAGAAAGCTTTAATGGGTATTGGAGAGCATCTCTGATTTTTGGAAGTATAAATGCATCCATTGGACATTCCTACAATGTTCTTCTGGTTTAAGAATGCCAGGCAGGATCCAAAACAGTAATAACAAAAAAGTTTCAACTGAAATTATGGATGATAAAGGCAACGGAAACTTCTGTTTGTTTCAGTTACTCCCCGTGTCCCCAACACTGGCTGAGGTGAGCCCTGGCCATGCAGATGGGTTCCYCCAGGGGAAGGATCATTCTCTACACCTTCGTTGGGATTATTTCCTCCTGCTTCTGTTCTCTCTTGCCTAGTCAAGAGCCTATTTCTGAGGCTTGGTCCKGGGAAAACTGTTTGATGATTGATAAACAGTTGGGAAGAAATGTAGTGACAAGTGTCAACAGATAGATTGATAGAAAGCTTTCTCATGCAGAGTATTCTCTAATTTATATAACCTGCCCCTTAAGAGGAAGATTTGGTTTCTCCCTGCAAACAATTTTTTCAACCTCATTAATAACCTTTCCCATTCCTTAGGGTTTAAAAAAAACCCAAGCATTAAATTTTAAAACACTGAATAGTGCAGGGGAGAAACAGTTTTAGAAAGCACTATTGAATTTCTCAGTGTCGGATGCTCATGCTTGTTATTACAGAGTTACAGAGAATGCTCTRTTAAAGACTTGCAGGGAACCCATTGCTCCTGTTAATTTCTAGAGAACTGTTGTTTTCTCAATTACTGTGCTCCTGTTCCAGTGATGGKAGCTTATTGGGAGATTTTTTTCTTTTTTAATTATACTTTTCCAACTCTCCTTACTGGGCTTCAAGGACAGAGGATTTTTTTTTATTATTTTCATGCAACATTGGAGCACCTAAATAGTCTGATACAGCTTAACAAAAATCAGGCTGCCTGTAGTGAATAAATCCTTCAAAAACAGTGATATTATTAGCTCTTCTGTGCCACTGAACAGACRAGCTAAATGCTAAAACCAGAAATTTCATTAAAGATTAAAGGAATATCATTTCACGTTTCACCTACTCCATTAATATCAAATAGGAATTCTATCTTTAATGACACAACTGAAGTGCAGTGTAAGATTTTAGATATACTATTATTTAATCTCTCTTTCAGAGAAGGAAAAAATGTTCAAAATCCTTGAAGGGATGCGTCTCAGCATGACAATATGTTTTGTCTGACCATTTTAAGTCACTAAGAACATCTTGGCCTTGTGATTTTCAATAGCTCCCTTTCTTCATGCTCCACTTGAAATATGTTAAAGGAGACATAATTTTCAGGAAATGCCAAGCACTTATGCTCTGAAAATGAGGCCTCAAAGATTTCTCTGGTGGAATACCCTAGAACTGAGGTACTCAAAATCTTTAAGTGCTTTTAGAATCTCTATCTTTAGTATCACAGTCAAACTTTTTTTTTTTTTTTTTTTTTTTTTTTTTTTTCCCCCTGGAGTTCTGCCCTGTCATTCATTTCTAACTCCCTTCCTCATGTTTTTTCACCAACAGTACTTTATGAGCAGACCTCTGACTTTTTTCCAGGAGTATGAAATACCCAAGAATATGATAGATTGCATCTTGTATGCAGTGAGAAACTCAAGGAACTACAGAACACGAAACTGCCTCTTAACAGGAAAAAAAATGCAAAAGATAACTCTCATAGACTTTTCTTAACACATATCCCACTGTAAAGGCAAATCTAGTAGGTTATTCCATCATTTCAATGATGCCTATGTATCTCAGACCTAGCAGAGTTAAAAAAGACTCCCAAATCTTTCCCAGGTAACGTGTCTATTCTCCATTATTCTCATGCTACTTTCAGCAAAGTCTTCAAGAGACTGTTAGCATCTAAGAAGCTCCGTCACACAGCACGGTCTAAGTCACAGTTAGTATTCTGGCAGAAAAAAATGCACATCCAGACATGTTTATCAGATCAGTTTAAGCATCCTGTACTGGTAACAATAAACTGCTCTACACAGTACTTTGCGTTCTCCATTTTCTGCCCTTTCCCAGTGTTTAACATCCTTGCTTTTCTAGCAGTACATTGGAGTAGTCCGGGGTAGGCTGCAGAGCTTTGTGAAAAGGCGTGCGTATTTTTCCCTTCCTGTGAAAAAGGGAAAACTGACAGCACCACTCTGGTCTAACAGCTGAACTTTCCTTAAATACATTTGGGGAGTAATGCTGAAAGGATTGCTTCAGTAAGTACCTTCCCTGCAGATGTCTTTATCATGGTTGTGGTGATAGAATTGAATAGCTTTTCAACCCATGTATCTGTGCAAAATAAGATTTCAAGTTCCTATTTTAAGGAAAGCACAGTAATAATGAATAAAAAGCAATGAAGGTAAAAATATGGGTGTCTGCTACGTTATGACCCCAGGGCAGAACTCTCAGGAGCTGGAGTGATACTTGGTCTCTCTTGCACCTCAGGGAAGGAGTTGCCAGCCCAAGGCTATTTAAGTGGTTAATATGCCCCCTTTCCCCACACTCCTCCTCACTGTCTCAGTCCTGCAGGACAGCATTAAATAACAGCAACATATCCTTTCTTTTGCCCCAAGCTTCCCTGAACTGGAACAGGGCTGAGCTACAGGGGCTGCTTTTAAATTCTTTTTAGGCTTAACTTTGCAAGGAGGTTGCACATGGCCTGTCTGTCTGCGCTCCCTCTCCTCAGATCTCTGCAGTCCTGCAAGGGCAGGTGAAGATTTGTCCCTGAGCCATCCCAGCTGCCTTGTCCACGTGGCTCGCAGATGCTGGGGCAGTTCAGACAGTGATGCCAAACCCGCGGTGACAGGTCATTGGGTCCCTATAAATGTTAATGTGATGTTTGCTGCGCACGCTGTAGCACCACATGTACCGCAAGCTGTTTCTTCTTGGCCGAAAGCTTGGAAGATAACCCAAGCTTCCTGGGAAACGGGGGCATACTCTGCTGTCACAGACCAGACTGGGGAATAGAATGGGTTTCCATTAATTTTCAGGAAAGTCTCCCCAAAAGATCACATTATAGATCTCTCAGCTTCTCAAGGCAATCTGTTTTCTGCAATTTTTTGTTAAGGTAGGGGCGTACAAAGCAAAAAGATCTTGAATCTATGGTCTGAGGCTTTGAAAAAGCATATCCCAGTCTCTAAATATGCAAGAAAGACTAGATAGGGGTCAGTCCTGAATAAATACAACACCTCATGTACCAGAAAATAATCCCCACACCCTAATATTCACTCTCTATTTAATTCTCTTGTCTGACCTTCAAATGCTTGTCCAAAGATTTCTGATCTTCTCACCGCTCTGGCAAGAATATTGCTAAGACTGGCAAAGGTCAGGCAACCTGAGCACTAAGAGAAGGGAATGAAAGTGCAGCTGGGTTCCCCTCCTGCACTGACTTTCCTTCAAACCCACTAATTGATCAGCGGTGCAAACAAATGGAAAACAAACAGCTTCTGCTGGAGGGCGGACTGTAAACAAATCTAAATTATTTGGCAAAGACAAGTCCTTTGGAAACTCTCATTTTCCTAACAGAAAGAAAGCAGAAGATTTGTAATGAAAGGAAAGGATCCTGTCGTGATTTCTGCATTGAGACTGCGGTAATTCAAAAACATGGATTTGAGGTTATCCTGAAATTGTTTCACAATCCCCACATAATCTTGCAAATCCTCCTACAAACCTAATGTTATCCTTCAGGAATGTATCAGCAAAAGGTTTTTATTTGATCAGTGCCAAAATCTTTTAGGAGTAATAAATTTAACCTTCAATTGCTACAATGATGTTCCTTAAAGACAACTGAATTCGTACTTTAGTAAACCAAAAAGGTTACATTTAAAATTTTTGGTGTAAGATGCACTCATTTTATCTTTCTGGTCTAGCAAGACCATCTCATTTGAATTTCTGTGAACTGGAGGCAACTTGGTCAAGGAAGATTCCTCAAAAAGCTGGTGGATTTCCAGGAATATAAAGTCTTGCGAAGTAATCCCTTTCTGAAGGATTACTTTAGTTTTACTATAGCTTTTTTGAAGCATGCAGACTCATTTGAATAATCAAAATTATTTTTTAAGGCCTCTTTTGATGCCAATGTCTCAGACTCTASCTTTCTCTACAGTTTTGAGCCTAATAGAGATGCTTTCTAAAATAACTGTTGCCTGAGATCTTCAGAAGACTCCTCATGTTCTTCAATTACTCTTCATATTGGAGTGCCCAGAAAAATAAAACAGTCTTTTGGGTGAGAAAAACTAATTCAGGAAAGTATAGTTTGTATATAGGCACACACTTTATCAGACACTCATTTGGGCTTGAGAGAGAGTCACACCTGCTCTTTTACTGATGGAGTAGTGTGTTAGAAAGGAACTCTTGGAAATCTGATAAATGTTGAGGAGGACAGACAGACATATTGATCCCCCCATATAATTTTTTCCTTGGAGCCTCTGTTAAMGAATGTGTTTTCATCACTCATTTATGGTGAATTCCTTCTTTTACCACTTGTAGTCATATAATCCTGTAGTTCTGGCCAAATTCAACTTTTGCAATTACATTTTCCAGAAACAGAGTAGGCTCAAATCAATAATTAAACAAAATTAGTTAGCACTTCTTATTTAAATTGTATTTTTGAACGTAGACTTACTTAAAGCTGACATAATTTATAGCCATCTCCTTCAAGCATGTTCAGTCTAAACTATAATTTAAATGAGCTGGGGAAAAAAAATCACTTCTATAAGTTGAATCAATATGTCATGAATTGACATACTGCATTAAGCAGTGCAAATAAAATTGGATAGAGCAATTATACATCCTAGGCTACAAGGTGACTGCTGTGTTCTCTGAACCTCAACATTTGCAGCTTAATGAATGGTGAAGAGCTGAACAGCTCTTGGTAACTCAGTGGTCTGCCTGCATTTTCTGAAATGAAGAAAAACATTCTTACTGTTATTTTTATGGTCTAGGGCTGGGCTGCTCTTAGGAATTTTATTCAAAATTACAACATAGTTTCTATCTAGTGAAATTCTTTTTTTTGGATGAAGATACTTTTTCCTCTTTCCAAAGGAATACTTGTTTTTTTAATTCACTGAGAGGTACTTCCTGCTGCTTAGCTCTAATGAGCTTGGTAAAGTAATGGAATAGACTCCTCAAATTTTTGACATAGTTGAGTTTTACTGGAATCTAGAGTTTAGCTGTGCTTGAAGAAATTTAATCATAACTTGTCTAATTGACTAACAGTGTTCATGTCTAATTTGTCCTAATTATAGTTTGGAATAGGTGAATAGTGTATGCCACTCTTAGATCATGTTATCATCTATCCCTAAGCTAAAACCCAAAGGATGCACTGTACTGCATATATGAGCTATCTTTAATTTAGCTGACAGGTACACTAATAACAGTGTACTGAAACCTATGCCCTGATATCTTCAAGCTGTCCAAGAGACACTGGTTGCCTCGTAACTACACTAAAATGAAGTTTGTACTGTTATATCTTCACTGCTATTATTGCTCTGATTGAACTTGTACTGTTACTGAATTGCTTGAACTTGTTATTATTATTGAATTAGTGAGGCTAAACCTTGCTTAGATGCACCAGCATGTACAGCAATTACATCTCTGGCTGCAACGCAGACACAGCTTTTGTGGGTAATATGAGTAATCAGTACTGATTTTCCGTCTGAGTCATTCGCACACAACCTTCTTCCTGGTTTCAGGGTGACTGCCCTTCTATACCTGCCACAATGGACAAATCCAGACATCAGGGCTCCTTGGGGTAGGAYCTAGGACCTGCACTGAAGGGATCTCTGCTCTTCATTTGCTAGTCTTTTGCTAGAAAATTTACAAATGCAGACCAGTCTGGGGCTTTCTTAAAAGTCCAGTGGTTAATGGACTTGTCCATTTGCCAAGGAGGGTGTTTGCAAGTGTAAAAGTTGGAAGGGACAGTTCCTGATGAGGGCCAATTAAATACATGTATATTTGCTTTTTGATGGAGCATCATCCTACTGGAGATGGTCAATGTTCTTTTAGAGAGCAGCAGTASAGGGTGAGGAAAGAGGTGGATGTAGGTATGTAGAAGTTGGCAGGGGTAAGAAGAGAAGGTCAGGAATGAATTCCCATTAACCTTGCACCATGTGAGTTATCATAGTCTCAGGGAAGGCTTCAGCACACACTAAACCTCCAGGTCCTACTCTTGTTTTTAGATTTCTTTTTCTGAAGGGTGTTTTTTAAAAAAGTATTGAAATATAGTAGAGATTATCCTATAATATGCACTTTAGATTGCAGACACAACCTACATATCAGTATTTTCTGCTTTTTCAGTGAATTGAATTTTCACTCTCATAACATCCTCTTAATAAAGTTATTGAATAGAATTAAAGTGCACAGTCTGACTTAAAACATGATCACTACCGCATCATAAGCACAGATGCTCACCTTAATGGCCTCTAATTGCATAGCTCTTCATATTTGAGCCAGATTCATTGTTCATATTTAATTCAGATTCCCTCCATTCTGTTGTCCCCATCATTTTACTGAGGGGTTGCTCTGATGTTCTGCAAGATAGTGGCAATATGCATGTGTCATTGTTTTCAGCAACAGGAAAATATACAGAAAACATACATGAAATATACAGAGGACAAAAGGCAAAATGCAGTTGGGGAAAGAGAAGACACAGAAGCTTAATTCTCCTTTCCGACTCTTGTTGTTCTCTTACTTTCTTACTTACGAATGATCAAACATTTGCCCAAGCAAAAAGAGCAGCAAAAGAAAGTCAAGATTAAAAGCCTGGAGTCAAAACATCTACAGGACAGAATTGGAATGGGAGCTACCAGGGAGGCAGACCTTCTCCTGCCAGGAGTCCTTTAAATTTGGCATGCATGAAGCACTCCAGTCAAGAAGATGAGCCAGTCTCCATGATTTTTCATCATCACCACACTCTAGTGGTAGCTAYGCTATACATTGGGAAGACAAAACTCAGGGAGCAGAACAGGCATCAACCCAAGCAGTAGCAGATTCTCCCTATTCTCTTCCATGCTTATACAGAGTACTAACTTCTTTCTAGGATACTTAAATAACCATCTACATCTTCTCACTTTTTTTCCCACAACCTATACCCAAGCAAGAAAAACAAGTTAACCATGAACCCTCACGTGTGTGTCCGCATGGCCAAGAAGGCCAACGGGATCCTGGCCTGCATCAGGGGGACTGTGGCCACCAGGTGGAGGGAGAAGATTCTGTACCTCTACTCAGCTCTAGTGAGGCTGTGCATGGAGTATTGGGTGCAGTTCTGGGGTACCCAGTACAAGAAGGTTGTGGAGCTTCTAGAGAGGGTCCAGCGGAGAGCAACAAAGATAWTTGAGGGACAGGAGCATCTCTTGTATGARGAAAGACTAAGTGAGCTGGGCCTGTTCAGCCTGGAGAAGATTGAGAGGAGATCTGAKCAGTATGTATAAGTACATGAAGAGGGAGTATAGGGARGAAGGGACCAAACTCTTCTCAGCGATGGCCAATGACAGGACAAGAGGTAAGCTGAAACACAGGCAGTTCCATCTCCATGTGAGGAAGAACTTTCCTGTGAGGGTGACAGTGCCCTGGAACAGGCTGCCCAGGGAGGTTGTGAAGTCTCCTTCTCTGGAGATCTTCCAAACCCACCTGGATGCCGTCCTGTGTCCTAGGTTGTCCCTGCTGGAGCAGAGGGGTTGGACTAGATGATCTCTAGAGGTTCCTTCCAGCCTCAGCTATCCTATGATTCTGTGATTCATTTCTCCTGCTGCTAGAGGAATAACTGTTTTTTCCTCTCATGATCAAGATTCTTATCAATTGTTTCAGTTTGAGACGTTAATAATAACCAATCTTTATTAGTTCAAAAAAGAGGCAAGCACTTTAAGTAAACTTGTGTTCTCCCTTTACCAGACCACCTGAGAACCCACACATGGAGCAACTAACTGCAGATACCCCCTTAAACTCAAGGCTTCAGAAGATTTAAGTATCCCAGGTAAACCTTTTGATAGTATCCTACTGTGGGCAGCAGCCTTATTGCAGAGACCAATACCCACGGTTTTCCAGGCCAGCATTTCAGAGACACTAGAAAGATAGCTGCTTTTTGGAATGAACTTAAACACAATGACTTAGCTGTTGATAACTACTTTTCTTCCGAGGTGAACTATATAAAGATGGAGAAGAGATGAGACAATGCGGAAGAACAGCTTAAGGGAAGCTGGCTTTATGGAGCCATTGAATTACCATGCTTATTAACCCAAGGTGTTTGTTGCTAAGGTTACATTTCAAAGAAAGTCAAACACTTTGAGGAATGAAAATGCACAGCTGTTGCTTGTAAACAGCCTTAAGTCTACCCTGCAGTGACACCTTGAGGGGAAAACATTAAAAATAAATAACTAGAACATGCATTTCCATTCAATGCTAAAGAAACAGAAACAGCAAGACTACCTGGATGCAGCTGCCTGGTTGCCTTGAGTAAACCATGACAGCAAGAGGCTTTATAGCACCATGCCTGCTGAACAGCTTCCTCTAAGGCCGTGCTGTCTCTCAGCTCCACCTGCACACATCCCATATATCTCTGTTCTCACTTTCCTTTTTCTATTTTTTTTCTTTTTTGGGAGATATAGCAGGTAGCTTCTGATTTAAAAAGAAAAAAAAAAGAAGTGCTTGGAATTGATGTTCTTTTTGTTTTACCTCATTTTCTTCCAATTTTGAAAARCTGCCCTTTCTCAGAGCAGGCAGCCTTTTATTCCTGTTGCAGTTAGAGGAGACTGCTCAGCCGCCTGGAAAGCAACGGAAGGTTCACGCGTAACCTGGAGGTAAGATCCTACCATGGGGGTCTGCTCTGGCAGACGCAGCTGAACCGTGAGCCCTGCGGTTGCAGCAGGTTGTAGCTGGCCACAGCCAGCTGCTCCGTTCTTGCCTCTTTGCCTCTAACAGGCTTTTTCTTTTGCAAGTTTATATCTGTTTTACACCAAAGTCTACTCTCAACTATAAGCTCTTGTACAGCTACTTCTTCAGTCATAACCCCAAAACTGCAGAAGAGAGATGCTCCTGCAAACTGCCACCACAGAGGGCCGTATCATTTCGCTGTACTGAGAGTAAAGGCAGATGTTTTGAGAAATGGCCTTTGTGGAMTGCTTTAAGCAAATTCTCTGCTGGATCCTCAGTCTTTGATGTCAGAGGGAGAGTTGGTTCTCAGGAGGAACAGTGGTAGATGACACTGCTTCTTTAAAAGGATACACATGCAGAATTCAGCACTTGCGTAAGTTTTTGACAGATTGGAAGTGTATTGGAAGAATCTCTGTGCTGTGCATTCAAAATGCACATTAACAATCTAAATACTTTACAAGCTCTCCTATGAGGCTTTGATTCAATGTTTCAGAGACCCCATTACACAGCTGTGTACGTATGTRTGGCCTTCAGTCTTCATGTTTTGGTAGTAAACACAATCATTTTGAGCAGAGCAAAATATTTGCAGAGGAAGAGGGAGCTTCTTCATATACTGTCATATAGAAAAACAAAAGATACCATGCACGTTTGCAAAGCAGATTAAGGGCACAAAAAGAATCTTGCGTTGAAAGTTACGTGCCCTAGAATACTTATCTGAATTAATTTTAACATCTAATGAGTATGTTTAATTTGTAAAGCCATAGAAAATGTTATTGATGTAATTTGTGAAGTTCACATACTAAGAAAACGAACCTTCATTCAAGTACTATATTCAGTTTAACCAGAACTGTGGAGCTGCTCCTAACTTTCATAATTAATCTATCTTGAATGCCCCAAACCACCTTAAAATGTAATTAAAATGAACGGCCTTGTGGTCAGCCAAGTAGTATGGTCAGCAAATCACTTACTTCTGCACAGATGAAATTCCACATGTTAAATTTCAATCAAGTTAGACCATGTCAATAACAGCAGTCATATGTGTCCTGTATTTGTTGGCCCTGGAATAGAACAGAAAATATTTATTCTATTCAGTGCAACATTATCTTAATTACCTCAAATGAATCTATCAAAAATAAATAAATAAATAAAATCCCTTTTTGGTCTGCACTTAAAAAATATAACGAATTATTTTGTAAAGGATTAGCTAATGTTTATAGACTATTATGGGATTCAGCAGGTCTGCCTGTTACTGATAACCCTCACTAGGAATTCTCACCCATGTGGAGCAGGAACAATAGCTGCTTTCCCTGCCTTTTCCATGCCAATAATGCCCATGGAGTATTTAATAAGCTCTTAGTGAGAAGGAATATGAGGTCTTTTCATCTGGTCCCAGATAGCTGTGCTCTGGCACCAAAGACGTGCTGGCTGCCTCTACGTGGAGCCAGGCTCAGGTGGAGCCCACGTACTTACAAGCACCCAGGTGGCTCTGTACATGTTTGGCCCCGACCACCACGTGTGGCTCAAGGGATGGGGGCACCAGCAGTCTGGTCCTCATTGTGTCTTTGAAATTCCTTGCAATGGCAAYAAAAACCCTGCATTTTGAGTAGATTTCTTATACCCCTTAATAACCATCAGCTCTTATGGGGTGGTCCCTCATGCTTGATCTCGGGGGGCATCATCAGCCCTCCTGCCTGCCCCCCAGATATGCCCAGCTTCTTTATCACCATCTGTTTCTACCCAATGTGCTTACGTGGACCAAACCCCAGAAAGTTTCAATGTCCGAGGTGCCTACATGACTGCAACGTGGCCTTAGAGAATTGACAGATTTCACTATACAAATCCTCCAGGTATGAGATGAACGGAGTGCCAGCCTTCACTAACGCTTACAGTTTCCTTTCAAGACAAGACGACTGGGTGGGTCTTCTGAAATTGGGTGAAAAACCACCCAATCCACCCAAGAAACACCCAGTTGTACAACTGCAACAAATAACAGCTAGCTGTATGTATGCCAGCTTATGCCAGAGGGATAAATGTTTTGGGATCTCATTTCATCCTCTTATAGCATTTTTTCCTCACCACTGCTTCTTCTCTAGTAATGGTTTTAAATAATGCATATGTAATTTTCTTGTTTTATGCTACGTTTTGCTTCTAACACAGGCCTGGGACTGAGCTTCCCTCCCTCGCCTGAAATTCATAATCATGAATACTGAGGTTTAATCATTTGTTTCCGTAGCATTTGAATATTTAGAAAACCTTGTTTACAGCACACACCATCAGCATCTCTTGACTAATCAGATGGTCAGATACTATCACGTGTTGAAGTCTCCAGTGCCATCTGTAGAAAGCCCTGCAGGTTGATGTGCCATGCCAAGAGATTTTGCGTAACAGACCTTATTTATCAGATGAGTTTGTAGGCAGCTCATTACCAAATGATGAACCTTCCTGTCTCTGGTTAATTATCAACTTCCATGTCTGTTGGATGCGATCAGCTCCCTTACAAATGAACTACTGGTTCCTATGGGGGAAAAAAAAAGAGATTGATTGATTTAATTTGACATTTTACTGAATCATTTAAGAGTGAGACAGAATTTCAGGTATTTAATCACACTGTCCTTCTATTCTTCTATATAGATACTCTCAATCTCATTAGATTAAGCTAAAAAAAATTTTTAAATAGATGTACACAGTAGTGGTCAGCTTTGACAAATGCCAGGATAGCTCAAAGGATTTCAGGCATACCTTTTCTCCTGCCTGAGTTAATATTATTAAATAAATATTAAAAATGGTTGAAAGATTCATATGTTTCTCTGTTAAGAGATGTGATGTCTATTTTAGGATTGTATGCCTTTCAGCACTGTTTTATTGTTTGACTAGAGAACATCCATTACAGTTTGGGTACTAGTTTATTTTCAGGACCTGTTAGTTTTGTTTACGGCTTTATCATTCAGGGCTCGGTTTCGCACAAATGTGGATGAACAAACGTCTTTCCCAACAACTTCCTGTAGGCCAAAGCAAGAGTGTGATAGGAAATTGCATCAGGATATGGAGGGTGTTACATCAAGATAGCAGGGGATCGCAGCAGGAAAACACGGACCATCTCAAGGGGAGTCTGAGCACCCTGTGGTTGCATCAGGTCTGCTCCCCGGCACAAGCCACTGCACCCCACCAAGGCAGACAGCACTGCTGAGAGACGAGAGGGTTAATGTGCAAGCCTCATCCCTGGAGAAGATGCTCTTAGCCTGGCGTGAGGAGTACTAGGAAACAAGGGAAAAAAACAACTTGAAAAATGCAGGACCTGAGGCTGCAGTACCAGCAAGAGGAGAACTCCCAATGTGAAAGCTTAACAAGGAAAACAAAACAATTCCTCTCCATAAAGCAGGTTCTGTCTCTGCATTATCTCTGCAAGTGAAATCATACAACTCTGAAGAAAACACGTATTTTTAAGCTACAAAAATAGCTATGAAATTCACAAATAGAAGTGCCATTATCTTGCCTTAAAAAAAAATCTGAGTATATTTTCAGAAGTGATGAAACGTCACTTACGTAGGATGTAAAACAGATGTACCATGCTATCCAGCTGGCCATCTGCCTTTTCTATAGCTGTGCATCATTCAATAGGTGTATTATGAAATGTTAATATGTACATGTGTATATATGCGATGTATATAAATTACAGTTAAAATGGAAAGGGTGTTTCTTTGGAAAAATGTACACCATCACAAATGATGCTTTGTAATTGTATAGTGCTTTAATTAGGAGATTCTAAATTAATAAACTCACAGTAATAAGCATCGATCAGATTTTTCTAACAGACTTCTGAAATCACAATGATAAATTAGCTGTCTTTGAAAATTATTCCATAAGTCTGTCACTAATGAGCGATTCATTGCAATTCCTGCTTTAATCACTAGGTGGCATTTGGCTGTGCTTGGAAGAGTGCAATTATGGACATGAAAAGAAGTAAGAGCATTCCATTTCATGGAGAGTAATGGAATGCAGGCAACAGTTCAGTGATAGAAACGAGGATGTGGGGGGATGCCAGATGTAGATTGGAAGAAGAAGCAAACGCCAGACTCCATCAGAAGCGGTTTCATGCACCCATGGTGCCTCGGAGCAACTGCGTGTGTGACCCAGCTGTGTGTGCCCACGTGCTCCAGCACCAGGGCACCAGTGCTCGTGGCCAGCTCCCTTTCCAACCCTTGCATCACCCCATCCTTGAGACCTGCTAATGCAGCTGTCTCACCAAACAGCAAGATCACAGCAAAACAGCCTGCCCCTCGCTGGGAATCAGCCGGGCGGCAAGTTCCTCTTCTGTACAAGCCACTGCTTCGTCCTAACACGATGCAGGTTTTGCATGAATTGCAACTGTATGAGTTCAGTGTGCTGTGGGAACAGCTTTGTTTTTAGGTGAACAGAATTTATCTTGCAATCTCTTGCTGGAATCCAATCTCCAGCTCTGACAAAAGAGCCAGACCTTCCAGAAGGAGGTCAATATTTTGTTTGTCAACTGAGGGACAAAGTCATGATGGGAAAAAAAAAGAGACTTTTGAAAAGAAAAACTACATTTTGCAGTTTATTTCCTCCCTTCAGAAGGGAGAAAAACTGATTGCAATCTGTATTCTTAATTTTGTTGTTGGCTTTTCAAGGTCTTGTGCCATAGTCAGGAACTAAATATTCCTGTAATAGTTTCCTTGAATTCGAGGGATGAATTACTTCTATATGTTTACTATCTGGGCATAGGCAGGGGGCAGAAAATTTTTATTTTATTTAGTTTAGCTTTGGGTTTTTTTTTTTAAAGCAGGGTGGGCGACATGCACAACTCTTACCATATAAAACCAAACATACTTACTAACAGTACTATGGAACAGTAAATAAAAGAAAAAAGAATTAGACAGATATATAATGTTTTGAGGGGAAAAAAAATCTTAAATACAAAGGCACTAAGCCTATTCCTTTTGATTCTTTGTTAAGCTGAAAAATACTAAGACTAGATATTATGTTAAAGAACATAGTTCGCACCAGCTATTTCCCCATGC
>NW_020454738.1:890640-911342 GCF_003342845.1 Nothoprocta perdicaria
AAAAAAAAAAAAAAAAAAAAAAAAGCAAATAAATGAACTACTGGGTGTTTAGGCAAAGTCACAGTGTATTTAGTCACCTGAACAAATACTAGACTTCATTAGTATGCTCTAAGAGAACAGCCTTTGCCTTTTAGTCGCTTTCCATCAGAATTACCTCCATCATGCTTCATGTTACAAAGGAGCACATTTTATATCTGATGAGGAGGCAGCCTATCAGAAAAAGTCCAGATCACAAGCACTTTATCAAGCCATTTATTTCATCTGCCCCGTTTTGCATTCCACCAGCTCCCTGTAAAGGCTCGTAAGCATGCGCCCAGAAGCACTACTGCTGTTGAATCAAAAAAAGTTGTTGAATTGCAGCAATCTGCTGCATTCMGTTTTACCCCTTCACAATGACTTCATTCAAAGAGATCTCTGGCAAAAGTGACAATTGAAATATAAAGCCCATCTGAAAGTAAGGCAGCTGCATGAGGCTAATGCATTCATCTCCTTCCTGCAAAATGCTTCCTTACCTGAATCCCAATCATTACACATGCAGCACTGCCAACCTCAAGCCTTAGCGAMAGGAACAGCCCCTTTTCCAGGGTATTTGCTCTCAGGTCTGCTGCCTGCATCCATCCACCGCCAGCAGCCTTCTTGGGGGAAACAGATCAGTAAATTAGTGCTGGGAGCAGCGAATCAGACAGTGGCAGTTCATGTTAAAACTGGAAACGGAGATGTTTATTTTATGTCATTGCAGTTAATGTGACATCTAACTATCTCCTTCCAAAATAAGAAGAAAACAAAAACAAAACAAAAAAAAMCCCTTCAAATGTAGAACAGAAACTAACTTAGCTGGATCATTATCTGCCTGACAGCAGGAGAAAAGCGTGACTGTCCTGTCCCCTCTAAGCAGATGCCTTCAGCTTTAGGTCACCAGAAAAGTACTCCCAGATTGGGACCTACCCCTTAATTTGGCAAATATTTTTAATCCTCTGTCACTGCAGACATGATACCGAGACTGATAGAGAAATATGTATTTAATGAATTAGAGTGTCAAGGAGGGGTAAGAAAGCCAAAATAATTCACTGGATAAAGCCAGTGCTTTGTTGCTTAGCTCACAGAGCTTCCAGGGCTATAAATAAATCAACAGTACAATACGCTGTTACCACCATTTTAGCGACGCACGGAGCTATTTATATGAACGTGAGCACTACTTATGCTGCTGTCTGCTCTGCGGCGTCACCTCCGCCAGTGACGCAGCGCCCGCAGCCAGGGCCCGTCCTGCGGCTCGGAGACATGAAAGCCCCTCGGGGCTACGGGATAAGGGAGATAAGGGCAGCGGGAAGGGCTCGCTACAGAGGCTGCAGTCAAGCAGAGGGCCCATCCCGTGCTGATTTCCAGAATTATAGCGTTGTACCTGCTGTTCTGCTGCCTGGCCTCGTGGGCAGCAGCTGAAAGGGAGCAGGTCAGTCCCTGGGCACTTAACGACATGTGGCAAGGAAGGCCCGTAAGGCCCATAACCCTTCCTATTCCACCCAGAAGGGAAGAGCTGCACCTCAAATGGCTTTTTGGAGCCAGCCCCGGCCTGCTTAAACCCACCTGGGGGGTGATCCAAGGRAAATCCACCAGGTCACTCCCAGCCCTTTCTACCCGCTTTGCACAACAGCATCCTGCATGGTAGGGGTGCTGCACCATCATTTTCTCCTATTTCTCCTAATACTCGCAGCATTGTACTCTGCCTTTGGTTACTAAGCAAGGCATAGGCTGTTAACTAAATTCACATAACTATAGCAGGAAGATTTACAGTTTTATTTCTTATGAGAATATTTGAGGGGACATAATTTGCCAATCCCAAATAATATACTCAAATTAGCCTTTTTTTWWAAAAAAAAGAAAAATCTTTGAGTTTTCACATATCAAATGAATGTCTCTGYTCTTTTTAGAARGACAAATTCTTGTTTTGAAGAAAACAGAARGGTGGATTTAAGTCTGTTTTTTAACACCTGCAGAAAATAGGAATCTGTAAATGGTTCTGTAACTGCACTAAGTTATAAAGAGAGAACCCTGGTGAGGTGAGACAAGCATTGTAAGTGAGATATGTTTTACTCTGGTTCTGAACAGATTAGTAAGAGATTTCATCACTAAGGTGAGGCAAATCAATATGCATCACCTGCAACAGAGAAAAGCCTTGGAAACTGATTAGCATAAAGGAAAAGCCTATTTAAATGTATAAGAAGCATTTGAGGAATTTATGCACTTTTGGGAGGTAAGTGAAATAAGATAGCAATGTTGCTTTGCTGACAGTGGATAGTTGTCTTTGAAGCATTTTATCAGCATTAATTATCTTGTAGAAGCTTCCAAGTGAATTAAAATGCTCTGCACTAATGCTTTTACAAAAATCATAGACCAGACCACAGAGGTATATGAAAGAATTCCTTAAAGAAAGCAAGCTAATTCCCCACTTGTCATCTGTAAATGTTCAAGATTGCCTTGGGCTACCTTACAACTGACTCATTGGTCGTCTAATGCTAGYGTTGTTCATCATTTCAAAATGGAAAGAGAAGAAACTTAACTAGATTAAATGGTTCTAATATCATTCTTTTTAGGCTGAGTAGGTTTTTTGGTTTTTTTGAGTAGGCAGGTAATAGCTATAAAGTTCATTTTGCTTGATTAACATATTCAAAATAATTTGGTAATTCCATCTRGACATGAGTAGTCTCTATCAATCCTTGACAAAATAGCTTTTGAGCTGCTCATTGTTATATCTAAAATGTTATTTTTGAAGTCTGAAATGTGTACCCCTAAGTGAATCTTTTTCCCTGTTTCTACAATATTGTTTATAATTTTAAACCAAAAAGGAAAAAAAATAGTACTTCTAGTTTGGAAAAGGAACAATGCTCCTCTGCCCTGAAATGATATATAACTTGAAGAATGATTTCATATAGCTCACCCCTGACGCCTGATATTCTTTTTCAACACACCTTTGATATTCAAAGCATATTTGTTCATTCTAGCATTTCTGCATTCAAATCATGAAATGTGCAGTTTGACATGAAGATTTGCACTCTAGAACATCACTATTAATTATTGCATCAAGCTGAATTTGGATTGGGCATAGTATTGGGTTGCTTAATTATAAGCAATTGCAAAGAAAATTGAGGCCTCAGATCTGTTGCCAGTGCAAATAAAAGGAAATAAATAAGAAGAGAGACTCAAAAATAAACTGTGGATAATTTCAAAATAAATGCAACACAACTTACTGCTGTGTTTACTACATATTGGTTCTCTGTGTTTGCTCAGGTTCAGTAAAATTGCAACTGTTCAGAAGCAACGCTAACTGCCAAAAGTTAGGCAATAGGGTAAGATATATAATTATAAATTGGGATCTCCTAAATCTAATGAACTCTGACCTGAAGTTAAAACCAAATTTTAAATCTTAAGAGGGATGTCTAGGGATTCAGACCTTGGCAATTTTTAGACAGTTCTCCAGGATGAGGTCAGGACGTAATCCAAAGACTGTTGGGGGTATAAGAGGTTTAGAAGGGGCAAAAGGGAGGCAGGGGAGAGAAGGAGGGTTTACACTGGATCCGAAGGGGTTGAAAATTGGCATTTGGATGGGAAGGGTAGTCATAACCCTAGATAGACTAATTGCTACCTCCCAGGCACATGAGAAGAAAATGCTGACATTTCAAAGGTTTTGTGATCTAAAARAAAATAAAGTGAGGGTTACTTTCAAGCAAAAACCTAAAATGTGCAGCTGAAATGCTAGCCTGGAAAGTACGTGGGATGRTTTTAACGAGCAGTGTAAGAGGGCATAAGAAACAGCACTGGGCAAGATCAATGCCTGTGAACTGCACATGGCTTAGGACTGACCTGTACCCAGCCTGGCTATATCATCTGGATGATATCTGTACATGAGTGGTCAAATATACTCCAAATTCAGATAACTTGAATAAAATGCATTTGGAATAATGTTACAGTAAGAATTACAATAACCTCAGGCTTCCCTCAGTCACTTAAAACATTCAAATCCTGGATCAGTGATACTGTTAATGCACTAATGTTCAGACGTGCTGCTAATTTACAGATATAAATGTATATTTTAATGTATATTTTCAAAGAATCCTATCCATTCCAAGTGTTTTTAAAAAAAAAGGTTAAAGAAGGACTCCATTTCAAGGTGACAGAACTCTTTACTTCTTCCATTTTTTTTTTTTCATACAGCATGTCAGTTTATCCAGGAAATACTCTAGTTCATGCAAATTCATATGGAAAAATAGAGTGAGAATTTATTCTTTCCCTCCAGCATTTCAAGTCTTTTTTTTTCTTTTTCAGGAGAAGAAGATTATATAGATTTAGACTATTTCAGTGGATTATCTAGTTATAACTTGAGTAGATAAAATATTCAAGTATTAAGAAAATGCAATAAGCATGGATCATTTATTCTTCTTCCTGTTTATTTCTGCCAGTTCCACTTAGTTGTCCAATCCTAAGGGAAGAAATAACTTTTTTAAATTAGGACTTCTTTTTCCAGAGATAAAACACCTCAGAAAMAATGAATCATATTTTTCCAGACTCTGGATGAAATACATCAGTCATTTACATTAAAGCATATATGCAGTCAGCACATAAAAAAGCAAGTGTATTTGAAAAGACTGATATGGCTATACTCTTTCCATAAAATCACAAAATGCTGACCTCTATTTAAATGATACCCCACATTTATTGAAGAGTTGGTATGTACAAATTGTAGCTGGCACTGAAATAGCTAAGTTTAGCAGTGAGATGAAAACACTAATATGCTACCTCATGATTATAATGGTTTCATTTCTGCATTTGCCCTGAAGACAAGTGACTTAGGCTGTAATACACAAGAACACGAGMATCATATGCAGCAAACCGAAACTGTAAGCTGTTACACATGTTTTTAAACAACCAGAATGGACATGCCCAGTTGGAGTAAGTATGAATCACCTACTTTGAGAAAGTTAGGCAAGGCGTCACTAGGGAAAAAATGTCCCATGAGCATCAGAAAGCTAAGGATTATCCCCACAGGAATCTTTGATTCCAGCTCTGTTTCTTTCACAAGTTACCTGCTGAGGAGGCCATAATTCCTATTTATAGGAGCATTTCTGTATTCATTAAAACAGTAACATAACAACATTTTTAAGATTGTTAAGATATGTCTTATTCTTTTAAAAAAAGGAAAAAGTTCTGCCGAAAACAAAAGAAAACAATTCCTTTCTGTCTACAAAGATGACACATATATTCATAACAATGTAGATTAAAAAAGAGTAGTATACCAAAACTGCTAAATATCTCTGAGTTTTCAAAAATGAGGTGAAGAAGCAGAGAAATGAAAGCAAACCTAAAATGGTTATTAAAGCCTACCACTAATAAAAAGAATTACATTAAGAATAAGCCTTAACCAGTGAAATCTATAAAAAAAAAATGCAACATTGTGTATATTTTAATACACACATAATAAACACCTGAATATGTGAGGATGTTCTTAGTTGGGGGCAAGATGGAAGTTGATGGGTGGGGGCAGGGAAAGGAAATGCTTTTTTCTACATATTGTAATCGCTTATTTGAGGGCCTCAGGCACTTGAAAATTGTATCAAGCTATGTTTTCTATCAGGGACATGTCTTTTATCTTCAGGTTTTCCTATTTAACAGTTATACTCTGTGAAGAGGGAAAATATACCTGTTTCAAACATGACAAAATCTCAAGGTGCACCTGTTGACATAGTCTGTCATGGGAGGAACAGTACAGATCATATAGAAATAGTAGAGTCCCACCAGCAGTGGGGGCTTGGGAGGCTTTTGCAGATTCTGTTTTCTCCCTCATACTTGAGAGCCCTTCAAAGGCAGAATTACCAAAGAAGACGTCATACTTTAAGTTCAATATTGGAGCTAGGACACTGAGGAGAGGGAAGGAGGACAGGGAGAGTCCTGCCGACAGAGAGAGTAGGCACAGCATGTTTTGAAGAACTCATTACAAGCACTTGTCTTTATAGTCTGTCTGCATAGGTGAGGATTGCAGCCGGGCAGATGATTCATCATCTTCCCATTTAGTCAAAGAGGAGCATTAGTTCACCTGAGACTGCTTTAACAAACTGTGGATTTGACCTAAATACCACAGTTAAGCAACAAGGTTTTGTGAACACAGGATCTGAGGCAGAGGCTGGAGGAACACGAAGTGGTCACTGAAGCAGTTGTTGTTCTACATGCTTTATAAACACGCAGCTGCCATCTTCTACCTATAAATTACAGATTTCTCAATACATGAAAGGTTGTCACATACCAGAAACCTGAGGTCCAAAGGAACAAAGTCATATCATCTTCTACAAGCAATTATTTAGACTAAACAGGAGTATTAAAGCTCCTCCTCCTCTTCCTCTCYCTAGGAGTGTTTGGTAGGATTTTCTTTTGCCTTGAAACTCCTGTCCTGAATTGAGATCACTGTGTTATTCCCACCCAGCGGGATATGTAGAATGCAGAGAAAAGGAGTCAAAATCAACCCAAAACACACGCAAATAAAACCAAGTGAAAAACCCAACCTTGCCCGGAACTTTATTTAAGCCTTTTAATCCTTGCACCAACACTTAGCTTCCACTCCTTTAAATTTCAACTGTCTTGGGAGAGCAGGGTGGTGAGGAGAAAAGAACTCCCATTATTTGGATACTCCTCTTACAGTCCCTACCCTCCTTCTCTTTAATCGTCTCTAAAGAGTACCTTACTCATGTATAAATACACTAACATTATTTTGTCTCCTTAGCAGTCAGCATGATTCAAAAAAGAACAGTCATGAGACAACCATGGTTCCGGGATTGTCACAACCTGTGGAAAAACAAATTAGTAGCTGAGGGAGGAGGCTTAACTCTTGCTACCATAAACAGTCCATCAATCTGTTGGTTGATAATAAAAGAAAATAATAAGTTATATAAAGTGGAAGTGCTACTATCCAATGAAGGGAATACTCCAGAGCAGTTTTTTCCTGAGAATAAGTGAGGGGCAATCTCAGATATATAATCCYCTCTGTTTACTTTAAATCATCTTTAGATGGACAAAAGAAAAGAACATTGAGGCACAACAATTTGTGAAAGTTTCCCAGAAACTGGTAGAACTGAAAAAAATGTGTTAAATGTTAAATCCATAAGAACTGATTGCTTCRGGACACCAAGACCTTACTGGCGGTATATGAAGGTTCTAGCACATACAGGCATCAACATAAGGTCACCTGGCTGAGGATGCTCTGTGCGAAGACTACAGGACTGTATAAACACAGCTGATAGTAAAGGGGCCTTGGAGGGAATTCCTGAACATTCACCTAGAAGCCAGAGGTCCCAGGGCTTGGGATGGATTTCTTAGCTATTGCTTCACCCAGGTACTTACAGGCACATGTGTGAGGGAATATGTTGTGGGAAGAGTTACCTGCTATCAGGAACAGGTTTATTAACAAAAAGTGTTCTGCTGGTTATCACGCCTCTCTGGATTCAATCTGCTATCAGGGAAAAGGGGACCTACAGCAATAAAGTACTCAGTGATTTTTTCAGGTATTTCTAGGCAACACCAATCCCCAGGAACTCGGATTGCTGTTGCCATTAATTGACTTCATTTTTCAAATGACTCGCTCAGAAAGCGCTTTCAGAACCACAGTATGGAAATTTAGAAAATGGAACTCCAGCTGTTTGTGATAGAAACATATTGAACCAACCTAAGTAGTTTTCTTAGTCAATACAATTTGGACTCTCCATTTGAACACCAGCATGCGCCAAGATTAATCACCATGATAGCCTAAATAACCTGAAAGTTAACTTCCTCAGCTGCTTTTCCCTCTGAGCAGTGAAGCACATACCTCTAAACAAGTTCCCACTGCAGACAGTGTAGAGACGCTGCAGAGCCTGTCATATCTGTGTTCAAAGTAGCCCCTTTTCGTCATAATCTAAGTCCTGAAAGAACATACAAGTGCAACTCACTTTCCCCCAACTACTTTTAGCAGGCCATTCAGGTTTTGACACATCAAGGATATTCTCAGTGCTGTAAAAATCTCCTGTGCATATGCAGCATATACACTAGTCACAGCACTACCAATACACCTCGCGCCAACTCATCACCCATTACGGCTCCTGTGGAAAATCATTGGCAGGAGGCCTTCCGAGCACTAGGAAACTAGGAAAGTTTATAGTGATCTCATGTGACAAAGATCTGCAACGTGAGCTTGCACAACTCTGGAAAAATCCTATTAGGAACATGTTAATGAATGGGTTATTATTCTAGTAAATATATGACTCTTTCTCCCTTCCCCAACTGCTGTTGGCTACTTCTCAATAAGACAAGTGACATCAAAACTCTAAGAAAGTAGAAATAGGCAACTGTTTTTCTGTAGTAGCTTTTATTTATTCAGCTCACTTTATTAAATTAGTGAAGGGATGAGAATATCAGTGGAAGTTTCTCTTTAGAGACAGATGACCATATTAAGGTTAATTACTACATTCTACCAGGTAGTTAGGTGAGTGCATGAACACAGCGAAGCAGCTTTAGCTGAATAGTAGCTCAGTTGCTCCAAAAGTCTCTACTTACCTGGTTTATCAGGCTAGTGTTCTTGAGGGCTCCGCTTTGAAATTTTTCCCTTCATTTAAAAGCATTTATAAGAAGATATTTTCTCCAGAAAATTCCAGGGACAATTAAATGTCAAGGCCTTAAAATACTCTTAACTGACTCTTGGATGAACAGAACTATGGCATTAAAAAAATTTTTTGGGTGATTCTTTTGCACCCAGTGAATAGCAAAATTTTCACATGTCTGTGACCATTTCTTAAGGCATGCTTGATACTTTCATGCAAGCTTCCCTTGCATCATTTCAAAATGGAGACATGAATGCCTATAAATAGATATTCAAAAAACTCAGAAGACTACATTACAAGTTGAATGCTTTCTCATTTACTGTTTTTTTCCTCATGTAAAATTTGTACTGTTAAAAATGCACACAAAGAATACTCTTTTTTACAGGGTAAATCTTCTCTTAAGCTACTTCTTATCTTCTTCCTTCCAAACTCTTATCAGGGTGCATAACTGACTCTTTTAATGATTAAAGCTTTGTTTACAGGAAAAYTGAAAAGGGCAATTTTGACATCTTTAGAAAAATGGTGACAAACACTAGGAATTTGGTGTTAACAGAAAGTAGAGATAAAAGCAAGTAATACGTTCCTTTTTCTTTTTTTTTTTAAATTTCTGCCATTTATGACACTAAGATAACCGCGATGGAAAAAAATGAACAAACTGGCAACTCTTTTGGAGAGGAGGAGCTGTAAGATTTGGGGCAGTTCTCTTCCTAGACACATAGGCTGTATCTTCTTTAAAACAGAGGTGACAGGAAAAACAGGTGTCTCTGCTGGAGCAGGGGGGTTGGGCTAGATGATCTCTAGAGGTCCCTTCCAACCTCAACCATTCTGTGATTCTGTGATTATTTAATGTACTTGAGACAGGTCAAAATTGCTGAAGGGCCCCTAGCAGTAGATGATTCATTTAGGACTGAGACAGTGAGCAAGCAAACCTGTGGGCAGGGGCMAGGCTAAGGTCCAAGGAAGAATATTCTCCAGGATTTACCCACTGGATTAATGCTAGAGTGGGACTAGGTGTGGGGGGTAGATCTCTTGCCTGACAGCAAACACAGAGAAGTTCCTTGACCTCTTGCAAAAGGTCTGAGCTCCTTTCTCCGACGCCAACAGAGCTTTCAAAATACCTCAGAGCTGAGGGTGGGCTAGAGAAAATAGGATTATAGGTCCAATCTTATTTTTTTCCTTCAGGTGGTACTACTAAACTAGGTTATTTCCAAGACTTAAATGAAAGAGCTGAGTTCCTGCTTCTTCTATGAATTTCTTGAATCCCGTTCTCCAATCCCGAAKTTAAAGAAGGTGCTTAACTTAAATGATTTCTGAAAAAGCTGATTGTTGTCTGTATGAACAGCAAGCTTACAAGTTTAGTAGCACTATTTTAAACGGTATGTGTCTTACAAATTTTATATTTTACTTTCTTTATAGTTCAAGGACTATGACTTTGGAATAAAAGTTGTTAGAAAAAGCCAAAAAAGATAATATGTAAAAAATGACAAATCAGCTATTTTTAATATTAACTTCTTGTTAAATTAGCTACAAGTCATCTGCGAAAGTACAACTTTATCCCTAGAAATAGCTGAGTTATAAAGAGCTGCATGAACAAACATCTATGAAAATATAAATACTATTTAATAATAGTATGATTTTATTAAAACTTCATTCAAAATAAATTTTGAGGGAATAGTCTCTAGGATCTGCTCAGTCTCCACACAATCATATCAGTATGGAGCTGAGCCTCTGCCATTTCCAAAGCGATTTTCTGGTAAAGGGCACCATTCACTGCTTGATTCATACTTAACACACTCTCTTCCCGTTCATGCTGGAGCTTCTTTCTGAATTGCTCAACTCCTTCCTTACTATCCAGGAAAGGAGCCACARGAGCATCACTGATTTTCTTGCTAGTCCTCTTGCCCCATGTCCCACTCTTTCGAACTTCATTTTCTTTTGAGGAGAAAGAATTCTTTGAGATGAGCACTTCATTTTCCAAAGCCAGTGCTAACTGGTCAGTAAGTCTATCTTTGCTTCCAGCCTTCAGGAGTTTTATATCACTGCTGGGTGGGAGAGCTCTAGTAAGGCTGTGAAGGCACTGGAAGAGGACAGTCTCGTTTCTGCAAAATAAGAATATTATTAATACAGCTACCTATAGTTTCCCTTGCATTTTATATATATATGTAAAATTATGATGCAGATCAGCAAAAGAACAAAAGAGTATCAAAGTGTTAGTGTTCCGGATAGAACTATTTGTAATTCAGTGTTCTGCTATGGACAAAATTTAACAATGCAATTCTAATAGCTTTGAAAATAATTCTGCTTTGCTATTGGTTATGCAAAATACTAAGAACCACTGTAAAGATAAAGTTTATACAAAAGAATCTCTACACTTTTAGACTAACTCTACCTGCAAAACAAGGTTAGAACTCCTTCAAATGGAGATTTCTGGGTCCAGTTGAGAACTGTACCATGCATATTTCCCACTCTCTGACAGAACAGATTGTTGTGGCATTCTTTAAATGGAGTACACTCCATTTCTCCCAATAACCAGGACTTTACTGGGGTCAATGTATAATCAGAAGACACAATCTGAAAGGAGAATCTGATGGATGCTGCAAGAGCAGATAGGATATCTTCTAAGGAACCTGCAAAAAAAAAAAAATCAAAAAATCAAATCAAAATATTTAGGAAGCAAAAAATCTAGGCTGTATTTCTTCATGAAGAAGGATTTCTAGTTTTTCTTCATGAGTCTACACCTCAGCATTCAGTCCTTCAGGAATCTTCCCACCTAGATTCCTACATCCATTCTGTCAAACAAAACAGCTAASTGATTAACAGAGCCCCCACCTATATAGAAAAGTCTAAAGATAAAGGTCACCGTGTCAAAAGAAAACCATTAACAGCCTCCTGTGATACTAAGATGATATGTTGGACTTAGCCAAAGATACAGCAGTCAGATACAGCAAAATAAATTAAAATTCACAACAGACAATCAAGAGAACAGTTGAACACAGTAGCAGAGGTTTAATGTGAAGTCACTTCAGTCAAGAATAAAAATAAACTAAYGTTAGAGCTGTGCAGATGAGCAAAAACATTAGTTGCTTTACCATAATTTAAGAAGTAATATTATGTCATAACATAAGCATATATCTCATCAATAGCAAATTTCCCATTTATAAAGAAAATTTAAATAAGCTGCAGCATTTTATACTCAGGCTTATTTTAAAAATTTACCTCTCCAGACAYGTTTCAGTACTGTTAGCACAAAATCTTAAAATAACTCACTTTACATTTTTTGATTTGGAAAAACGTTTCCAGTTCTCTTGTTTTACCCAGCTGTTGGTTTATCCAGACTGTGATAGACATGATGGGTAAGACTACTGCACAGAAAGCTTGGCTTAGTACGATACAGAATAAAAGTAATAATTAATCATATTCCTATTAATTCCAATTGCATCAATTCATTTACCTGTACAGTAACTATTATCCCTTAACATCTTCACRGAGTATTTTCCATGTGAGATATCTTCCAGATTTAACAGGATTTTCCCACACAGTAGATTGATCTTTTTGCTCTTCTGTAAACCATCACTTTGATGTTTTCGTTTCTTCGCATGTAGGAGAACCGTGCAACGTACACTGTGAAATGCCAACAAGGGTGAAAGGCTGGTAACAGCAATGAAGGTTTTTGCTCCATCCAATTGATTCTTCAAACYTCTCTTATAAAGGTCTTTTTCCAGATCATTCTTACTATCAAAGTCCAGTTTCATCTTTTTTGGAGGTGGTTCAATCTGACATGAAGAGATAGCCAATGCTGAAAAGGCCTTGTTCAATGTAATGATTTTATTCTGACACTCAATAACTGGAGAAATCAAAGTCAAGTCTGRATCCATGACTAGGGATAAACTGACATCACTCAGCGACCTGTGAAAATCCATAAGGAATTATTGGACTCTCAGTTTGCATTTTGCCATTTGACAAATAAATTTGCAGATATAAAGAAGTATTTAATTCTTTCATGAGCACAAATATCATTCTATGCTAATTCACAGACTGTGCAAAAGAGTACAAACACTTCAAACAACTTTTTCATCAAAGAATGGCATTAGAATTTTTGAAATAGAGTGAACTTTCTAGAAGCTCCTATCAGTTTTGGGAGGCCAATTCTTCTCAAAAATATTGCAAGTTCCACATAACCCATGAAGATGCTATTATATCTGTAATAGGTTTAAACCTTTTAAAATAGGTTATTTTAATAAAGAAAGTATCAATTTTGCCAGCTTTGAGGCCTAAAAGGACRCAGCTCTTCTGATATTCTAGATTGTTGTATAGGTATTCAAACAAAATTGTATACTATTTTAAAGCTTTTTATTTTCTAATACCTTAAAGGTGCAGCAATTTCCTGAAATGTATGAAGTGCTTTATTCCATGAACATGGGGTAATTTCAAGAAAGCCTCCTATTACCATTTCAATGAACACTTTATTCTGTCAGTCAATTCAGTTTCAAGATGTCACTGACACTTGAGCGCCTTTTAAATGTCTAATTCTTCACTTAGGAGAAAAGTGTCACCAACTAACAATATAATCTAATACATTTGCACAATCTTGCTCTAGTATGAAGCGTGCACACACATAAATCAGGGAAGATTGAAAGTGCTGGTAGAAGAAAGTGCCTTTCCTCTAAACTACAGGCGCTTGTAGATGAACTAGAACCCAGAAAAATCTATGTTTTGCTGCTGGCCTGCAAGGCAGCCTGTGACRAATGACTTGACCTTTTCTCAATTGTGCAATATTGCTGCTGTTTCTTAAAGAACAGTTCCGATTTTTCTGAGTATTTTTGAGGCTATACAGGAATTATTTTTGAGTTTAGTTCTTTCTTCTTTCTTTTAAAGAGCCACTGCCATCGCAACTGAAAAATAAGCACTGGAAAGGCAACAAAACAATCGCTTGCCTCAGTGGCTCTTAAAGGGGCTGTCAAGAAGATGAGGTCAACTTTCTTGCAAGGTTAGTGCAGGCTGGCAGCTGAGCAGCAACACACCCGCAGCTCCAGCAGGATGGCTGACGGGCRCCATAGGTCAGATCCCTCACAATCACTGGAATGATTTCCAGTGGCATCGACACTCTTGTCGCTTACCCTGCACCCTCTCGGCTACGTGGCTTGTGGGAATATTGGTCAAAAGGTAAGTTCCAACTCAGTTTAGGTGCAATGCACATCCTGGGTTTATCCTTTTTTTTTTTTTCCTTCTCCTCTTCTTTCTCAACTGCCTTTCAGATTAGCCCTATCTGCCCCTTCCGTCCACTCATCTGTCCCCTTAATTGGGGAAAATAAGGTGAACTGAACATTATCTGTTCTTAACAGCATTCACTATTGGAATTGCACAATTAAAGTGAACAAACGAGTCACAGTAAAGTCACTTTGAGCAATGCAAGCATACGTGTTCCACAGTCTACCTAACATATAGGCTTAGAAAATACCTTATTTGTTTGGATACCTGACAGTAGCATAATTCAATTCAAAAGCAAAATATTTATCAARTTGATCAGAGAATTTAAAATGTTTTCTTCTACTTTCTTTAAGCAAATAACTTCTTGCTGTGTCTAAACAGAGTGAACACCACAGCAGCTTGAACATTTCAGTTAGAGCTGTATCTACACGACATATTGGGATCAGCACAGCCCTGTCAATCTGGACTGCAAAGAAGCAGAGCTTTTATCACAGAAGAAAATCACATTATTAAAAAGTCTAATGTAAAAATGTGGTTATACTGACACAACCTTTTTTTTTTTTTTTTGTCTATATAACCCATTTATTGCATTGAGTTGGAGAGGGGTGAGTAGCAGCAACAACACTGCCAAAATACAAACCTGAAACACTATACACAGATGCTCAAGTGAGAAACTTCACTTTTGTTACTGCAGGGCTTAGCCTGCAAACCCGGCTTACAGAACTATGCAGTGAAATTACCAGATAAGCTTTTATACTTACAAATTAAATGATTCAGTTAGTTTTACTCCAACTATCAACCTGTCATCCACAATACGCTGCCACAATTTCTCTACGAAGTGCTCTGGAACTTTAGCCATCATCGATGCTTCTTTATTAAGAGAATGAAGAGGATTTTCTGTATCATCCCAGAGAGATACAAGACCTTCCTTATAGAAAAATGTTTGTTTAGACAAATTAAGGGCAGATATTATTTCTTTTTATACCATGTTACTTAGTGTTTTACCATAAAATGATTGTGGGGACTGCTTTGAAGATATATAAAAGGAAATCTGTATCAACTAGTTTATTCTTCACAAGAGTCTTCCAGACAGAATTGCACATTTTCCTCAAAGCACGTGATATCATGCCAAATGCAACTCATCSTCTCCTTGTAAACGTGGTAAGTACAAATCCTGGCCTGTCATACAATTAAYGGTCCAAAACAGATTTAAGGTATTAAAAGATATTTTAAATTATAGTGTTAATTTCTTGGTAGATTTTGTTGTCTGAATTTGACTGACATGAAAGGGACCACAAAATGAATTAAAATGAAGATCCCCTCCACTCCACCCAAAGTACCCTACCATGTTTCTTCAATCTCAACTGATTGAGATGACATTTTCCCAACAATTATACCTTCTCAGCCAACAGATCGCTTTACCCCCATTATAAATTGATTTCACTTACACATATACGTCACAGGGGGTTTTTTTTGGTTTTTTTTTTTTTTTTGCTTTTTTAAACAAACAGGCAATTTGCAGGTGGCTGGGCAATAAAGACTGCACAATCCCCCTGCTGTTTCTTACTCTGTTACAGGCTACTCCTTCTCTGGTTTACCTGTCAGGAGACACTGTGTACATCAGTGTCAAGCAACGAATTATGTTTACCSTTTTCTACATTAATGGACAGGCTAGCATAACGAACCAGGCTTTATTTGAAGCAAATTAGCGGTTTTGGTAGTAGTTATCTCTACTGGTGAAAGTAACAAACAGTTCCAAATTATACATTAGTATAATTTGGAAGTGATCTCTGTGATCTGCATTCTCTTCTTAACTTTACCTTCTTTGCAGTTGGAAGTATATGGCTTCTTTCTTGAACAAGATCTATTAATGCTCTGCAAGACTCAAGAAGAACCTTCTTTTTGAGCCTTAAATGGTGCTGTAGCTCTCGAATAGAGGTGTAACCAGCCTGTAAACAAAAAACGTTCAAAACTTTCACACCATGCACGGCAGGACACCAGATTCCAAGCAATATTGCAATGATGGACTTGGGGAGGGAGATTAGAGGAAATAGAGAAAAAAAACAGAAGCCAGACATTTCTATAGCCCTTTGCCAAGCACCATCAGAATACAGAAATATTAATTACTCACCAGCAGGAATGTATAATCAAGAAACAGGAGGAAAAAAAAAAAAAAAGAAAACCCCCCAAAAACAGTGAAACAGGTAAGAAACGGCCTAAACAGCTCAAAGTTCACAGATTGATGTTTGCTGCCCCGTCTGACTTTTGAGAGCCTTTTCTCCCCTTAAATACAGGAAAAAGACCTGCATTTTTAAGCTTTTTTAAACACACTGCAGTTCAAGTTGCAATATTCATAAATAGCCATAGCTATTAGAAAGAGGAAAAACTACTACATGAAGAACAGCAACACTGCAGCAAAGGAAAGTAAATGCATGAATGATAAGGCTAACAAAATACTAGGAAAAGCAAAGGTAAAATGGAAGATCAGAAAAAATGGAATGAAGGAAAGAAAAAACAAAAAAACAAAAACCAACAAAAAACACACTATAAGCTGAAGCTTATGTATTATAGTAAAGAATTAGTTCTTATGAAAACAAAACAACCAGAAAACAACAACAAAAAAAAACCAAAACAAAATCAAAGGACGTGCGCACACCAGTGCTGCTGCCACAGACGGGCTACTGCCACTTTCCTGTTTGCAAAATGCTACTTACATGTACTAATGCATTTAACTTAAATACCATCTACTTATATGGTGAGCACAATGCAACTCTACCAAAGCTCTCCTCTGTCTGAAAACAACTATTTACCATACGTTRAATACTTCGACATAAGCAACATGTGGATGAAAGAGGGCTGTGTTTGCTATTTTTTTTCTTTGCCTTCAAACAGAAGATAGCATAGAGACTACCACAGCATGGTTTGATCACAAGTTCTTAGAGCTCTGTTGAYAACTATCAAGAGAAACAGCTCAAGGCTAAATAGCCTGGAAATTTGCAAAWGTTAAGTAGGATCCACGCATTATTGCATCAAATCAAGCATCCTTGGAATATGATTATACTTACACTAGATGATACATATCTAATATAAGTCTTATGGAAGACTCTATGCGTCTGTCAGCAAGATTTTATCACCAGAAGACATGAGAAGTCTCCAGACAGCAGCTTGTTTTCACCAGAACAAGCACATTCATTTCATTCATTTGATTCTGGCACAGATTCACAAAACTCAACAAGCAAAAGCCAACTGGCTTTTGAGAAGAGAAGAGAGTCAAAGGAGAACTTGCATGGAGCTCTTAGCAGTCAAGGTAGGGCAGACTATCTCAGACAATCTGACAAAAGTGGAAGGAGCAACTAATGTCAATTTCTCCCTGACTCACTTCTCTAGTRAAAACATAATTTTAACCTCACCATTAAGATAATTAGTGATACAGAGAGGTAATCTGAAGGAAACGTTGAGTTAGAATTACTCACTACAAACCTGTAATCTTGTTTCAAGGGCTTGGACTGTCAGCAAACTGTTCTCTTGCAAGCCTTCTGCCATGGGAGTATCATCTTTATAATTAATACCATTCTAAAGAAAAGATAAATTAACAGTAGACAGCAAGGTACAGACTATAATACACCATTATGAAAGTCTACAAAAAAAAAGAGAAAAAAAAAAAGAAAAAACCCACAATATATGATCTAGAGGTAAACTATTATCTTCTGAAAATAATTAGAAATGGATGGCACATAATAGAAAGATCCAATTATGAGCAGATATTTAATGAYTTAATTAGAAATTTTTAGCCAAAAGTATTGTAGCAGAATTTTTACATATGCAGGGCATTCTCAAGGGCATTATTTTAATTTCCTAAGAGAATGCCAATGTTATCAATAGAATAATCTGTTCAGGTAAGAGTCATCTCCAAATCTCACAATTAAAAAAAAAAAAATTATATGAAAACTTCAGGGCATTTCTCAAATTCACTTTGTACACACGCTGTAAGGATTTTTTTTTTTTTTAATTTAGAAAGCACAGACTAAATAGCTGGGAAAAGGTAAGCTGAACATACTGCATAGTTGATCTCTCCAAAATCTGTTATTCTGAATGTACTTAACACATCTGCACAGGAGTCATCCTTAAAAAGCAGTAACACTTGCTCAGTTCCAGAGCCGATAAAATCATCTACAAGCACAGAATTCACTTTTTGCCATTTGGAAACAACCTACAGCAGGAAAAAAAAAAAACAAAAAAAACACATGTATATATTTATATATTTCAATAAATTCTGTATCTGAGATTCAGTTTTGATGCAACTTACTCATTTTAAAGAGATATCCTATTTAAGTGCCTAGAATTCAGTATTTTGAACAATATCAAGCTCTTTTCTCAACTCCATGATTTGTAGCCTGTGTAACATTAGCTCTTTAGAGTTCACTTATTTACTTAAATTAGCTCTTCACAGCTTGTTTTCCAGATGAYAGAGAAGGCAAGTTTTCAGTCAGAGAATGCAAGTTTTCAGTGTACTCAAACAGATGCATAGTTAAATCTTGTAAAGTTTCATCTAAAACAGTTAATATTCTGAGGTCAGCTAAAGACATCATACTATTGACAGTTCAAGTTTCCCTACTGCACTACACTTAAATACAGTGGAGAAGTAAAACTGAAACTGTATGCTAATTAGGCACACAAAATCCTGAGGAATAAATAAGGCAAAATTTTAAATTTTCAGAGTTACACAATCCTTCTTCACAGAGTATTATTATTATTATTAAAAACAAACAACAACAAAAACATGCCCAAACCCCCCACCTCTAGCTTTCTAAAAACCAGGAGAAAAAGCGAGATATTTTTTCTTGTACTTTACATGAAACAATGCTTTCTGTAACAGGAAAGTGAGAATCACAAAGCTGGCAAGTTTCAAAAAGAAGGCATCACTTTCAGATTACAATAGTTTTATATCACTCTAACCTAGACTATGTGAGCACACTCATAACCAACTTATAGCTGGAACTTCTCGACCAGAATAAGTTGTGAACTAATATCAGAGGTTTTGACTGGGATTCAGAAAACAAATTATTAAATCAATTATTAAATCATAGAATTCAAGATTCACTTTCATTTATATGAAAAAGTAATAAAAGCAGAACAGTTGGATACTTTATAAAAGTTGTTTTAACTGAAACAACATAACAGAGTTATTTTATAGCAGGAAAAAGAAGTTGCTTAAGGTCATCAATACCTGGAAACCGTCTCTCCATACAGCACAGGTATTTCCAGAGGCAAATGAAACAATAAACAGCAAGTTATTGCTAGCAGTCACAGCTGTTCTTATTGAACAGGGTTTCTCATATGGAAGCTCACAAACGCCTTTAGGGAGACCATCTTGGAACCAAATCAGTTGATTCTTGCGAGTGACAGCAACAAGGGATATTCGTAGTTGTTCTCTCAACACCTCCTTCTTGCAGATACAGACAGAAGATACCACCGTGCTGTAAGCGTGAGGCATAAAGCACGTGCCAGGAAGAATCTTCTGCGTTTCAATCGCATAGGCAAAGAACTCACTCCCCCAGATAGCTCCATCCGAGGTGGAAAGCTCTGGATCATCTTCGCTTTCCAGCCCGCGAGCAGCCCTCACTCCCAAGACCAGGGCGCCTTCCTCTCCCGCCTCCCCTGCCCACACCACGGAGCAGAGCTGCAGCGGGGCGCCCTGAACGGCGCAGGAGCCGCGGGACACGCGGCAGAGCCGGCCGGCCCGTCGCCACAGCACCGCGGGGCCAGCAAGCAGCCTGACGTCGTCTTCCAGCTCGTAGTCCAGCTTAAAATGGAAGCACTGCTCAAACTGGTTGGAGCTGTGAAGTAGCAACAGGAGGTATTTGAGAACGTTTTTCCGTTTCTTCTTTTTCAGCAGAACACAAGGAAGAACCAGTCCTGATCTGGAATCCGTCGTACAGCTGCAACAGACCATTTCAGCTTCTGAGGGACTGCCGTGCATGCCGAATACCCCAGAAGACTTTTGGGTAAACAGTTTGGTGCCTCTGTCAAAGGCCATTCTTCTGACAGATAAGTTTGTTGTTTTACCAGCTGCTCCTTCCACGTGCTTTGGTCCTGACAGCTGAAACACGAGGACTTCTCCATTGTAGGACAAGACTTGCTCATGCAGAAGCATCCTTCCTTAGGYTTGTTTTTTTGCCTCTTCTTCTACAAGAGGAAAGCAGGCCTCTCCATTTTTTTTCAGTGGTGGAAGGGGAGGTGTGGGAAGATCTATCTCCTGAAACATTAACCTAGTTGGACATTGTTTTTCCTACAGAAAAACAAACAAAAACACATTTAAGTTGTTTTAGGCCTAGCTGAATTGCTTTAGCCTTAAGAAGGTGCAAAGCTACACTCCAGGAGACTCACAAAGTCCGACCTAGGGAGCAGAGGGCTGATAAGGAATTAACTTTGCACACAGGACTGCAGTGAAGCTAAGCAGCCTCGTAGGGAGAGCTGTGGGTAACCTAAGCACGGCTGGAAAAGCTATCACCAAGTTCGTAAACCGCCTGATTTACTAAAAGCCGCATAATTACTGTGAGTGGGAGCAAAGCAGGGCCAAACAGCCCCCACCAAGCGCAGGCGGCCGGTGACTCACCGGCTACCGCTCCCAACGGCTCCAACGGTCCTAACGGCCGCGCGCACAGCTCTCGCCAGACCTCATCGCCCTCCCCACGGGCGATGGAGGCGCCTCCTGCACCAGCCCCGCTCCGCACGCCCGTCACCGCCGCCGGCCTCGCGCCCTCCCCGGCCAAGCCCGGGGCCGGGGCCGGTTCCGGGGCCGGAAGGGGGGCGGGTCTCGCCGCGGCTCCGAATCTCCCGCCACGCCGCGCACGGCGGAAGAGGAAGCGGCGGCGGCGGAGG
>NW_020454738.1:911560-916209 GCF_003342845.1 Nothoprocta perdicaria
GCGGCGGCGCGCGGCGCCTCCCGCCCCACCGCCACGGGACGGGACGGGACGGGGGGCGATGGCGGCGGCGCGGGCGGCCGCCTCCTCCTCTCTTCCTCCCTCCCGTAACGTCCCTGTCGTTCTCCCCCGCAGCGACAGGACAAGGCCGCGCTCATCGGCGAGACCCGGCGGCGCTTCGAGGCCGAGTTCGTGGCCGGTGAGCGGCGGGGCGCGCGTGGGGCCTGCGGCGCGCGGGCCCCTCTCCCCGCGCCCGTCCCGTCCCCGCGGGTGTCTCCCCCCCGTCTCTGGTGCTTGGCCCCTCTCGGGGTCGGGGTGCGGTTTTGGCTCCTGGGAGACCCGGGTTCTGTCTGGCTTGAGCGCTGGGGCGCCGCGGGGCTCGGTGCTTTGGGGACGCCGAGAGGAGGGAGAGGCCGCCCTGTCCCCTGCCCTTGTGCCCGGGGAGGCCCTTCTGGGCCGGCCTGTGCCATGAACTAGCCCTGCGCTTCGTTAACATCACGGGCTGTCCAGCACCAGCCTCAAGGGCAGCCCCCTCTGCCCGGTCCGTGGAGGGCAGGAGGTGCTGGGGARGCCTGGAGGAAGGAGGGGAGGCTCGAGGGGCTTCCCTTCATTCCCAGGCCCAGGGGGCTTCCCTGCATTCCCAGGCGGATTTGCGTTGCTTGTAATAACAAAGCAGGTAGGAGTCACATGTGCTAACAGCTGTGGCGGGGCCGGATGAGTTTTATTATGAATGTCCAAAGGCATTCCATTACAGACATAGTCCCATCCAGTTCTTAATGCAAATGCGATGAGAGCTTGGCAGGTTAGTGTGAGAATTGCACCTGCCTCCTTTAATGTAAGCCTCAGTCTTCCAGGCTTGTTTTGATGTCAGAAGTTAACAAGACACACGTACCTCTTTTACACAAGAGTTTTGGGCAGTTTTTCTGACTTACCTGCCCTTGGGTATGGCCCATCTCTGGCAAACTTCTGAAGTGCCTTGAGTGTTGCACAGTTGTATCTCGCATGTGGGCCCTACTGGTGTTAATACAGAAGCTGCCTGTGGCCCTGGTTGGAGATGACATGGATTTCTGGSATGATGGTAAAATTACTGGAAAAGTATCTTGGAGAAGAGACCTTGTTGTGTGACATCTCTGTGTGAGTAAAAATGTCTCTGCATTCTTGAAACTTTTCTAAGTTCTGGAGAGAAACAGCATTTTTTTTTTCTGCTATTGATATTTTCAATTAATGCATGTGTTTACCCATGATAGATGATCCATGTTCCTTTGTAATCTATTACACTTGAACTGCACTCATAAAAAAAAAAAATTACTTTAGAAAGCATAAAGCTTCCTTGGGACAGCTGCAGCTGGGAAAAGGGAGCTGTTGCCTCTTCAGCTGAGCTGCTCCCTAGAGTATTGGAGTTCCACAGATTTCTCTAGCTGTTGGGAAGCCTCTGCAGGACTGGTTATAGCGATTCAGCATTGAAAGAAGGAAACACTATTGCAATTGTAGGATAAACTGTAATCCTACTTCTTGGAGCATTTTACACAGTTACTTTCTCAGCCCATTTTGGGATGCTGGTTTAGAACTTTCAGCTTTTTCAAGAAAATGAGGATAAGATTTCTTTGAAATAACATTCTTAAATCTCTCCCTTGAATTTAGGAATTCCATAAACAAACTGGCTGTCATCAGTTGAATGATTCAGTTGAGATGTGGAAAAAAAMCATAGGGATTTAATGTCATTGTGATCCTTCTGCCTTTACTGTGTATGCTCTAAAGTCTACTGAAGAGTTTCCTCATACTTGAAAGGGACATGGAGGTTTCTTTAATAARTAATACAGATACCCCAAGCATATCACTTCCTATATTTTAAGGGTACAAAACATTGATATCAAGTGATTTTATTCCACTTTAAAAGTTAGTGGCGCTCTCGATTGCGTTGCACAGAGTAAACTGGTAGCGTGTGTGCAAGTTTGGTGTTGCCTTGGAACCGCACACCTCTCTGAAGGGAGCCTGGCTCCGGTCACAGGTGAGCTGCAAGCACCAAGGCTTGTGTGAAAGGTCCAGACACCTTTTATTTCTTGAGCTGCAGCCACCGCTGTTTTCTCTTTCCAGTGAGGTAAGCAGTATTTCTGATTGATGGGCAGACACGGTGTTGGTTTGGTGAAGTGCCCCTGCCATGGACCCCATGCTGTGGAACTCATAGCTGAGGGGTTCCCTCTCTGCGGGAGGAGTCACAAGTGGTCATGTGTGCTGTGGTTTTCTTGCAGTAATGTCCTTTCTGTTGTGAAATGAAAACTTAGAGGGCCTTTCAAATCGCTATTTTGTTTGAAATTACTGATTGTCAGAGTAAGGTGTTTTAGGTTAAAGCTAAATATATGAAAAATACAGTAGGTACCTGGTATAGGAAAGCCTAACATTAACTGCCACACCTGATACATGCTGGARTATCTCGAGTAAAAGTTATAACCCRATAATAAACTACAGTYTTAAGAGCCTTCTGTGCAGAGATGGAGAAAATTGCTTTCAACATTTGGAAGCCTAGATATCCGCATTCTGAATGAAACAGCTCTTTCATTTATATGAATAAATGAAACAACTATTTTCATAATTACTTACCACATGGAAAATCTAATGCCACATACAATATGTTAAATATAGTAAGAGATGTATTAAATATAATGCCAGAGAGCCTTATTTTTTTTTGTCCCCTAGATTTGCCAATGTGAGGTTACCCATGTGAGATCTTGTCTGAAAAACTGTGTTTTAGGTTAACTGAGATTTTTTTTTCTTTTTTTTTCCTTTAGTGAATTTTCTAGCTGAATTATGGAAGACAACCTCAGTGTTTATGAAGAATTTCTATATTTGCAGTGTTTTCCCTGCATTCTGTTACTGTAAATATGTTCTTTAAACATTCCTTTTAGTCCAGTGGACAAAAGATATCTAGAGTAGRATTTGAAAAGCATATCATACGTGCAGTTTGGAGTTTAATTTCAGTTTTGCTTGTTTGAGTTCTTTGTGAGATGTTGTTGATTTAAAGGATTTGAGTGGTAACAAGAGCAGTGAGAACAAAAGACTATTTTCCAGGACTAACTCGTGCTAGCAGTTTTTCCTAGTAAACAATATTGTCTTTCATTTCACTTCTTTTTTGCTCCTTAGAGAATTTTGAAAGCTAGCTTTTAGTTTGTGGCCRTTCCTTCTCATTTTTATGTTGCAGTGGAAATTGTTTATGATCAAATCTTACTTACTTTCCCTTTCAAAACATCTGTTRTCTTTATTTTTTTGTCTTTCTTGCCCATAGTCTTTGTTGCTCCCTGTTTGTATCATCTTTTCCTACATATTTTGGACAAAGCTGAATTTCCAGACACAATTTTGCAGCACAGGTTAACCACTTTGCTCTTTGTATAACTAGCTTTAAAGATTACRTTTGTTGATGACCTGGTTTAAACTAATGACAAACTGTATGCTATTACTCCAGTGGGCCACTTGCAAACATGATCTTAGACATATGAGGCATTCTCAGAGAGAGCAGTGGATGTGATTAGTGTAGAAAACTCTAAAGGAAATATTACTGTTCTATCTGCTTGTAGTCTGAAAATGTATTTTTTGCAGATTCTTGGCATTCAGACTGAGAAATGCAAGAAATGTGTAGGAGTGGGATAATAAACACACTTTCATAGAAAAAGATGGTTCTTGAGCTTTCTATTAAAAATATTTTTTTTTACCCTTGTCAGTGTAATCTTTTAGTTCACCACGCTCTCAAGGCGATAGATATTTTCATATTACTTTTTTTTTTTTAACTGAAATAACTCAGTTCTGGGGATGAGGAGGAGGGGAAAGGAATTGTGTTTTGTTTTGTTTTCCTGCTCCATGTGCCTGTATGGCTGATGACCTTTGTTTTCAGTTTTGCAGATTTCCTTGTCCAAGAATTGGAAGCCTGTACCTGAATGCTGTGGTACTTAGTTTAACATGTTAAAAATCAACAGCAAATTGAAATGGATTTTTTTCTTTTTAGTGAGCAGTGCATCCAGTCTGGAGGAGAAAGCAAAGTTGTTATTCGAAGCCCAAGTAAATAATATTATCGATAAAATTCTAAGAGATGTTTGAGACAAACATTAGTCAATGGATAAATAATAGACTCTAATAATAGAGTTCAAGGCCAGAGGAACAATTATGAAAGTTGTCTGACATCTTGCATTATACAGACATAAGCTATAATCCTTATGTCAGCCCCTAGAGCTTCTGGTGAGATGTATTTTAGAAAGTCAGTAGTTAAATGCAAAAGTTTTGCCTAATCGAGAATTTGAGTTGTGCTTTGAATTCCAGTTTACTAATGAAGCTAGGTATTTACAGGTTTTTTTTCTCCACTTACAGGCATGCAGTTGCTATCCCTGCTTCTTAGCTTTGTATAGATTTTTTATTATTTCGTAAAATCTCTTTTCTAGATATTTTTTTTCTTTAGGGCAGATTTGCTGCTTAAATGTTCTCTTGGACATCTTAATGGAGCATAAGTATCCTGCTTGTTTTCTACTCTGGTAAAATTTCTTCTATCTTCTTTTAAAATCTTCTCCAATTTTCATTATTCTTAAAGCATGACTGTCCCGTCCTGTCCCGTCCCTCCTCCCCCCCCCCCGTTCCCCAAAAAAAAAAAAAAAAAAAAAAAAAAAATCCTG